>NC_080380.1:129404547-129735106 GCF_014773155.1 Arachis stenosperma
TTCGGTTAGTGTTCCTGTCTTGTCTGAAAATACATAGCGTATTTGACCCAAATCTTCATTTATATTTAATGACCTACACTGAAACCTTGATCCAGAGTTAGCATCATACATATCCCCATCTTCAATCATGAAGTATGACTGGCCCAAACGAACCAATTCCATCGTGATGTAAAGAGATATTGGTATCATTATCTGAAACACTATAATGGAACTCAGGAAGGAGAAAAATGCCTCCATTGGTATCCCATAATACTTGTATCTCTTTCTATTATCTGGCCCATTGTTGAAGTATCGTTTTCTGTAGTAAGGCAAGGTATCAAGCTGGCTGTTGTGCCGCACCAGCCAAAGACACATCCCAATGGCCACAACTAAACACATGATGAAAAGAAAAATTGACAACCAAAGGGTTTCTCTGTTCATGTAACTTTCAAGTTTGCTTCTCTTAGAAGGAGAAGGTGTGCTGTTCATCATTGCTTTTGTGTCTTGTCCAGCATAAACCACAACACCAATGATCCAATCTGTGTTCTTCAGTTGGCAACCACGCAGAACAATGTTAGACTGGCTAAGCGAAAACTTAAGTCCGTTGAACTCCATGTTTGCCGTGAACTCATAAATATTCCGGTTAGGCTGCTCGCATCTGATAACCCCAGAAACACGACAAGCTTCCGAAGAAACTGCAGCAGTTGTTTCCAGCTTAGCATACCTAGTCTTCAAATTCGACTCTCCATCCAAATTCATTGTCTGAATATAGGCAAGCCCACTTTGATCACTTGTCCCCAGCAAGACCATGTCAGCTGGAATCGTCTCATCAGCAAAGATCTTAACAACCTCACCAGCTTGTATATTCTTCCACTTCTTCGGCCGGAAATCATCATGCTGAAGCACCAATGATTCCCGGTTGTTCTCATTGCGATCCGACCTGTGCCGCCGCCAGTCTTCATATCCGTCCTTAATAGCAGTGACGCAGAGCACAAACAACAGCGGGAAGAGTGACACAGTCCTCCCAAATACGGCCAAGGGAGGAAGCTGATTGAGAGCCGCAATAGCAAGGAAATACAAATAAGCAACCCTATGAAACTGAATAAAAAGATTCTTAGGCAAGAAGGTAACAATTGTGTATTTACTAGTCCTGATCTCATTCCCCGGCAACTCACACTTATCATCAGTCCTCTTAGGATCATTAATATATATCAACCTAGCACTATCATCATGCAACAAAGCATCATCAAACTGCACGCTGCTCTTGTGCCTAACCCTCTGAGGCTTACTATAATTATTGTGATTACTACTCAACCTATTATCATGATGAACTACATGCTGTTGTGAAGAAGAACCTGAGATTTCAAAGGGCACACTAGTGCTACTACTATTGGTGGTGGCATCATGCAGTTCCATTGCACCCCACGATACCCCTCGCACCCTCTCCTTCGTGGAGCATTCCAAAGGGTGCGTGTGGTGTTTGTGGGGCAAATGGGACTCACCAAAGTTGAAATCTTTCTCTGTCCCAAAAGTGAAATTGGTCTCAACTGCTGAATGGAAGCTAGCTTCACTAGCTAAATCATAGTCTTTGTCTTCCGTCAGATCAAGACCTGTTTTATGATGAGATTCAGAAGCATCGTCAAATACAGAGGAAGCTATGGATCCTGATTTCTTCGGGCGGTGTTGAATCAGTGGAGGAAGATCTGAATCAGAGAGAAGTGGTTGATTAGAACTCATATAATGTACAAATCCTCCAATCACATTGGAAGAAGAAGAAGAAGAAGAAGAAGAAAAAGAAGAAGAAGAATCACGTTTTGTGCTGTTGTAGTTAGAACATGCCCATCATGGAATCAAACCAATGCTCATCAAAATCGAAACTTTAGTGAAACCCACGGGGCATTTCGCGATCTAGAAGAAGCTGAAACACAGCACCCAAAAAATCGAAGAAACCCTGTCGGAAAGGAAAGGGGAAAAAGTGTCAGTAGCTGGATTTCTAGAACTTTAACTGAATTGCAAGGATAATACTTAACCAAAAATCCATACTTCTTCACTAATTAAAAAGGAGGCATTATGAAAACAATAATAATAAACCCTAATTGAGAGGGTGTACCTGTGAAATTGAAGTGAGGAAAAGAAGGATCTCGAAGAAGAAGGAGATGATAGGATCTGGGATGTAGAGAGAGAAAAGAGAGCTTTTTTTTTTGTAGTGGTCGTAGATGTGGGTAGCGTTGTGTTGTGTTGTGTGTTTCAGGTGAGTTTTAGGGAGAGAGAGAGATGAATCATGATGATTGAATTGATGGCATTGTTTGCATTGGGAGAGAGAGAGAGAGAGAGAGGCACGAAGAGCGAGAAAATCGGAAGGGGTGGTGAGAAAATTGACAGTGGAGAGAGAAAGTGAAGAAGAGAGAGAAGGGAACGGTGAACCACCAAATGCTTCCTTTTTTACTTTGTTAGGACCACCACGCAGTCCCAACCCAACCCAATGGCCAATGCCTAGACGCACACTACTACTACACTACACACACCACTTTCTTCTCTTTTTCTTTTTTCATTTTTCTTTTTTGGCCAAATTTTATATATTTTTCCTACTTTCCGACAATGGTATCTAACTGAGTTATTTTAATAATTAAGTTCGATCAAATTAGTTAAATAATTTATTGATATAATAAAAATTAATTAAAAAAAGAGAAAATGCATAAAAAAAATATTAATTGAATTTGATTACAAAAGTATTTTAGTACTTTTTTCACGTCTAATAACAACAATAACAATAAAGAGTAATTTAAAATATAATTAAAAATACTTTTTTTACATCTAATAACAACAATAACAATAAAGAATAATTTAAAATATAATTTTAAAAAACAAAAAAAAACTATGTGAAAAAAGAGGTGGAACAAAATGAAAGAGAGTTAAAAAGAGAAAAGGAAGGCGATAACAAAGGTTATAGAGTTGGAGTACGCCACAGAGATGATGACGTAACAGAGAAAGTGAAAAAAGTGAAAAACGAACATGACAATAGAAGAATCGATGCAGTAGAGGAAGGGGAAAAAGAGGAAGACAAAGCAGATGATGAGGCGGAAGAGGTGGTAGAGGTTAAGAAGAGGAAGATGACGGCGAATGCGGAGGTAGAGGAGGCAATATAGCAACAGATCTTAGGTAGATCCAGGAGCAATGAAGGTAGATGCAAAAAGCGAGCATTGGGGTGAACAAATCCAAATCTGATTTACAATATTTATCTGTATTCGATCTGAATCTTGATTCGATTTGCAGGTTTATCAGATCGGATCTAATCTATATGCAGATAAATAGAATTAGATATCGAATTTTAGGGTTGTATTCGCAAATTTAATTAAATAGTAAAAATATTATAAATAAATAAAAATATAGTGTTATTTTGCACTGGTGCAATTTTATTATGTTATAATGTTTATATGTAGGGGTGTTTACAGTGTGATTTGGATCGATTTTGAAGAAAAATTCTGATCAGAAATATATAATTCATTACAATTTGGATTAGCTTGTTTTGATTTTATTTTAGAGTAAAGTATCATTTTTATCCCTAACGTTTGGGATAAGTCACAAAGTTCTCTCTAACATTTGAAATGTCTTACTTATATCCCTAACGTTTCTAATTCGTATCAATGTTGTCCTACTGTCAAATTGGGTAACATTTTAGTAACGTCGTTACATACGTGTATTTGTTTATTGTTACAATTGCCAGCAAAGCTGATTGACCTAGCCAAAACCCAGAATCCACCCCCACCCAATACAGCACAACAAACCCAACTCCACCCTAGACCTAGACGGATGCCTAATTCTTCAGCCACCATGCTGTGGTGCTGCTGAATGCTTTCAATCCGCCTCCACACTTGAAGACTCTGTCGGCTTCACTGTTGCTTTCTGCTCTTCGCAAAGGAGAGAGCATGACGACGCCATGTTAGACTACAGCTTACTATGCCAGTCACCACCGCAGCACGCCTAACCTCCGCTGTCTCCGCTTCAACTCGCCATGCCAATCGATGCCGCATTTTCTGAGTCATCAGTTTGAATGGGACCAACTTCATCCACAACCTTTTTTTTTCTTTTCCAAATTGACTCATTTTCCTATTATTTCTATTAACAACGGCTCTTGATGAAGTTCCAATTGCTTCTTCATAATTGCTGGACTCTTCAAACCCTGGTGGAAAAGGTGGCTTGTAAAGACTATCTTCTGCAAACTCATGAGTTAGAAGACGAATCATCAACACCTGCTATTATAGAGGAAGCATTCATCTTCATGGCATTCCTTGTACGAGATTTTTTGGACACAGCAGACTTTGTAGACATGTTAAATCTGAAATTTGCATGATTGGAAGTGGGCATTGCATGTTTGGTTGTTGTATTACACATCATTGGTTGTGCAATTTTTATTACAATAGGCTTGGTGTTACTGGTATTGAAAACAGTAGATTTTAAGGCTTTGTTATTCATAGCAGTAGGCTTGAGGACAGTGGGTTTTGAGGCAGTAGGCTTCAAATTAGTAGTAGTGGGGATAGTTGACTTTGGATGAAGGTTGACAATGGGTGTAGTTGATTTCATTTCCGTGGTGGCATCAACAGCAGGGAAATCGAACTTGGATTTGGTCTTCAGTGCAGCGGAATTGAAAAAAATCTTGGGCTTTTGTGCAGTGGGTTTGGGCTGGAGGTTAGACTCATGTGTAGTGGCGTTGGACTCGAAGTTAGGCTCAGGTGCAGTAGAACTGAGCTCGAAGTTGGGCTTAGGTGCAATGGGACTGAGCTGGGGGTTTGGCTTAGGTATTGTGGGACTAGGCTCAAGTGATGTCTCTTGTATGTTTGGATCACACAACTGACTTAAAATAGTCCTACCATCCTTAACTAATATAACCTCTGGTTCACTCTCACCTCCTCCACCAACATCTTCACTATCTTCAAACGATTCTATAACATCTATAAACTTAGGCTCAGAAGGACCATGCTCAAAGTAAATGTGAATGACATTGTTATTGGCATGGCAATGCCTGATCATATCTCTTAAATCTTAGTCAAATTCCAACCTCCTCAACCCAAACTCTAACCCTTCGTTGATCCAGATATCTGGTCGCATCAGCTTTGTCTTGAAGTAACCAATCACATCAAAGACATCTAGGTCATCTTCATCTACCTGAATCCATTTATCAATCAAGTTGCTTGTGTAGATAACCCTACCATCAACGACTGTCTCAAATTTTTCCATGGTGAAAAATGAGTGTCATGCGATCACTCATCTGGAAAAACATAAAAGCCCAATATAGAACCATCAATGTTTCCTTATTAAATAACCATGTTCTAGAAAATAAAAAAAATTACCTTAAAATTTCACCAATTAAACAACAAGCATACACTCACAACTACAATAACACATCAGCATCTTATGAGGATGATGCAAACTAAGTTATACTCATAACATGTTTTCAAAAAGTTATCCTAAATCCTAACAGATTCTTCTAATACAAATGGTGCAGTAAAACAAAAATGTATGGATAATGACATGAAGCTCTCCCTACATTACTCATCCACCACACATTCCATCAACATAACACAAGAAAGAAACAATACGAAACGAAAATCCTTACTTGTCACATCAATAATGTGCGATAATGGTGCTTCGTCGATAAAACAGTTCACTGAACAGAGAGAGAGAGAGAGAGAGAGAGAGAGAGAGAGAGAGAGAGAGAGAGAGAGAGAGAGAGAGAGCCACGAATGAGTGCCGACGACACTCAGCATGTGTTTTCTTATGGGAGACGAAGGGACTTGACGGAAGAGAAGAACTTCTCTGAATTTTTGGTGGAAAACATAGAATAATGGAGAGGAGGACCATTTTCAATATGTTTATTTTTAGGAAGAGGAAATCAAATAGTGTCATTTTCGCTTCAAATCCATGAAACGACGTCGTTTTGGTGTAACCCAGGTGGCAGCCAACACGGCAATTAACAGCTTACATTGACATCTCAGTAACGCCAATTTACAAAGGACTAATAGGGAATCACATTTTGTAATGTTCAGGACTTATTTAGTAACTTTTTAAAGTCAATGGTATATTTGAATCGCGATTAGAATTTTGGGCACCAAATTGGACATTTCTTCTAATAAAATTGTCCAATAAAATAATTTTAATTACATTATCATATTGTCTAATTTATTAAGATTATCCAAAAACATTAATTCTTATTTCTAATAACATGTACTAACAAATATAATTAATAAATTTATCAAAAAATTATAATTTCTGTTAATACACAAATTAATATAATTAATCAAATTATCTATAAAAATAATTCTAATTTTAATTCACATACCAACTAAAAAAATTAGAAAAGTTACCCAAACACATTATTTCTAATTTCTACTAACATACTAACTAATAAAATTAATAAAATTATCTGAAAAAAATTTCTAACTTCCACTAACATATTAGCTAATACAATAATTAAATTTACCATAATAGAGACTATAAGTTGGATTAACATACAAACTAACTAATATTTTCCTTTTTCTTTACAAAACAATAGTCCATTAACATGCTAACTAGTATTACTTTTAAAAATTATCAAAAGAAATTAGGATAAAATACACTAATAAACCATTTCAGCCTTAAAATTACTTCAATATTTTATTTTGATTCGTTACAAGCATATCCTGAATGATTCTATATGAATCGAATCAATTAGATTTGATTTATACGTTTTCAATATAAATTGAATCAATTGGATTCGATTTAATATGTATATGTTGTAACAGTAGTAAATCGAAGGGTTAAGTACGATTTTGGTTCCTATAGTTTGGGCCAAAAAATTTTTCATCCCCAACTTTTTTTTGCATACAAAATCGTCTCTAAAATTCAATATAATTTTAAAATCATCCTTTTGGATAGATTAATCTTTTAAATGACAAAAATATGCTTTCTCTCTTCTCACCACCATCATCATCTACTCTTCACACCGTTACCATTACCACCACCGCTAAACACCTATTTCTCTCCTCACATCCACCACCCCACTTACTACCTCCCCATCACCATCTGTTTATGAATCCAACAAAAAAATCCAACATTCAACAATAATTTCAAATAAATCAAAACTAAAATAGCAATTCATCACAAAAACCATCATCATTAACAAGAAACAAGAAAATCATCATCATCATCATCATCTAAACAAATACTAACAAGAAAATTAGACATTAACAAGAACAACAAATATCTCGTTCTTCCTCCAATTTCTCACCAAAATCAAAGAATCAAGAAAAGCAATAACAATCCATATTCGAAAGTTTGGGTTTGTGATGAAGGGGAAGGGAGGGAAGAGAATTAGGGAATTAGGGTTTCTCTGTTAACTCACTCATGTTCTTCAAAAGTTTGGATGGTGAAGGACAAGGAGGGAAGGGAGGCGTGGCGGTGATGTTGGAAACACGAGGAACACACCCACCTCCACCACCTCCCCGATGACGACGACGAACACGAGGGGAGAGCAAGGGTCAGGCGCGCCGCGTGGAGGCGAGGGCGAGTCTCACTTTAGCTATCTTGTGGTGGTTTGACAATTAAATGAACATTGGTTTAATTAACCCTAAATAACAGGATTGTTCTGAATTTCTGTAGTCATGCTGAACCTTTTTATGCATAACCTTGCAACAATACTCCTTCTCTCACTTTGATATTTTATTTAGTGGCAAGTTTTTAAGAATTCTTTATTAAATGAATTAGGATACTTTGTCTGGATACTTTAAAGTTGAAAATAACATATTAGAAGACAGAGTGGGCAGCTGTTTTCAAGCATATTTTAGTGTATAAGAAAATTCAAGTTTTCTATTAATGTGCATTTTGGGTACATGGTGATTTTATAATGCTCTTTTATGTAAGTTTTGAGCTATACATGGATGTGAGATTCATATTTGATACTTAATTGTATACTATGAAGTCCGGTATTTTAATTATAATTTTTCTTTCACTTTGCTGTTTAGTGAAGTCCCGTAGTTATACATGATCCCATGTCCCTTTTTAGATGTCTGTTTTGGATTTGTATTTTATCCTTATTCGCTAGTATTAATTATGATTATTTTTCTGGACTTGTCTACCGTTGATAATTGGCAAATATTCACCTTAGTATCACAAATACGTATCACTACATGTAGCTTTTTTAAGATTTCTATCTTTTTATAACATAAAGATAGGAGACATCATGTGTACAACAAAACTTCTTTTTCAACCACATTTTGATAAACATATTACTCTTATTAACTGACCAATAACTAATCCAGACATGATATAAAAAGCCTCCAAAATGTAAAAGCCTCCAAAACTTCTCACAACATTAGTGCTTGAAAATACAACTACCATGAAAGTAAACACTTAACCATTACCTAGAATCATGCATTAACTAAAACATAAAGACCCATACTTAAGACATAACATACATGAAAAATAAAGGAAAGTCTAGTTGACATATATGATAGCAATTAATAGGAGTGCATGATTTGGCCTGAGTCAGCGCCTATAGTTTAGATCAAAATCTAAACCACGTAGAGCCCATTTGAGTGCAAACTGACTGACTTTACACTAACAGCTTCATTCCATGTGCGATGGACCAAGTGTTTCCTGATCTGATGCATATATTTCAACCTTGATAGAAGGATATTTGTCCTTTCACCATTGTTTGAAGTTCCAAATCCAGTCCTTTCAACATTATCGTTTATTTGAATAAGGGCATGATACGAAGCTTTTACATCCTTAGAAATTATGTCCTCAGAAAACTTTCTCTGTTGCAGTGAAAATATGATGATCGCTGCAAGATTTGAATTGTTGAGACCTTCCCACCCTATCCAATAAACAACGCCTTTTTGCATAATTGGATTTGGGCCCAACTTATAAACGTCACTTTGGAATGTTCCAGAGTGAACCCAGTCTCTCTGAATGGAATTAAATAGTGTCTACTTCATATTCTTTTCAGAATAGTGCCACTTATACATGTGCACTATACGATACTCAGTCTGATCCTACAAGATCCGAAAGCATATAGTGACACTGCATGGCAGCAGTGTTTGCTAGCTTCATCGGATATGTATCTGATATCCCTAGTGAAGGGATTTCAGATAATGATCCTTGAGTTAAGGCCACCATAAGATAACCTTATGCAAAGGTTACCATGATCATCTCCTACCAATGAATAGTAGCCAAAGTGATTAATCTGCATTGGTACACCGAAATGAAACTAGCAACCAATTTCAATATCAGCTCTCACAAATCACTGTGAGTTCTCGTTCGTAGGCGGATACCTGATACCAATAATAACATTCCTATCGTTGTCCTTGTTTTCTCTGAAATTTTGCTTCACAAATAAAGGTGTTAACAACCAGTAACTCCAAACTCGGTTCAAAGACTTACATCTGCTAACAGTCTTAAGATGTGACTTGACAAATATCTTCTACAACAGTTCATCACCAAGATATGGGAGGTCGAACTTCTTAGGAGATACGTCACTCATTCTAAAAAAACTCAGCTAGTTTCTTTGTAGCATTAGAATTGAAAATTTGGTTGGTGTCTCCATCTTCGGTGTAATTTCCTATTTATATGCGTGGGTTTAAAGGTATAGTCTGGAAGAATATGTATTTTTATGCTAAAACCCTGATGAAGGTAATGGGCTTATTAATCATGACCTAGTCTATTTGAAAAAATCAAAAGTGCTTTCGTCTTTCCACAGGAGCTTTTAGGTTTTTGATTCCACAATTTAGTATAAGTTATGTGTTGTCAACTTCATCATAGTGAATGACCAAAATTATTATAATTTTTAATGCCTTTACATACTCTCTTATTATAGAATCTTTGGATTACTCTTAATGGTGAATCATGAATTTTTTAGCCGTAATTTATATGTTTATACACCTAGTGATTTTTCAATTAGTTTGGTTTTGTATCTTTTTTAACTCCCAAGGCTAGGTCCTTAGGTCTAACTTACTTGCCCAATTAACTATTTCTATCTCCATCACAAAATAAGATAGTAAAGTGTATTTGCCTATTTGGAATTCCGTAAATAAGAAAAAAGAAAAGCCATAACCATTTAGAGCAAAAAATAGTCATATCATTTCGTATTTATATTTTCTTAGTATCAATCGCGAAGCACATGCGTCCGTGACACAACAAGGCCCTTGTAACCGTTACACCTGTTCCACTTTTTTCCTTCATCCAACAGCATCTCAAGACCAACCATTTGCCCAATTTATATGTTTATACTCCTTTTGAAACTATTTTCAATTAGTGGTATTAAATATATCTTCTTATTTTATTTTCCTCTAGATGACCCTTTTTTAATAAACCTCATACAAAACATATATTTTAAATTTGATAAAAACTGACATCCTTTTTTAATGTGTTATTTCCTAACAATAATAAACTAAATAAGGGCAATCTATAAGTGCAAAAAAAACAAAGATATTATTTTTTTGTATGACATTTGCTCTGACTTCATAAGTTTTATATGCTTTTTCGATGTATTACTAAGTTCATGGTTATCAAACTCGCGAGTTAACTCGTAAACTCGTACGAGTTTACGAGTTTAGGTAGTGGAATCGAGTTGACTCGGACACAAACTCGTTTCTGGGTAAACTCGGGTAGACTCGGCTAGACTCGGACAGAATCGCTCAAACTCGCGAGTTTACTAGCGAGTCAGCGAGTTTGAATTGGGTACCCATTTTCGCCAAAACGGCGTCGTTTTGGGCCCAAAAAAAAAAAACAAAAACAACTACAGCTAACCAAACCACTAACCCAGTAACCCTAATTCGAAAACGGCGCCCTCACTCTCCACCACCACCAAGCCCTCACTCTCTTCTTCTTCTCCGACGTTTGCTGAGGCCGCCACCATCCACCGGCACCGTTGTCTGCGCCGCCACGCAGAGGGCGGATGGATCCCTCATCCCTCGCCTGTCGCCTCGCCTAACCACTACCAGTTTTCCTCGTGGAGTCGTGGTATATCGCCAACACCGCCCACCAGCCCACCACCCCCATCGTTCATGTCCTAATGTCCTGAACTGGTGAAGGCTCTTCGTGCCACAGCCTACATCGCCGACACCAGCCCACCACCCACGTCGGAGAACTCGATGATTCACAGCACGCTGTTCATCACCGCCCCTGTTCTGCGTTCGTCGGCCGTCGCCCCTGTTCTGCGATCTACTTCCAATTTTACTTCTGCTTCACTGCGTTTGCCTCCCGACCTCCCCTGTTCGTCGCCCCTGTTCTGCACTGCCGATCTACTTCAATTCTGTCCCTGTTCTCAAAGGTAATTTTTTTAAACGAATTCAAATATTAACAAATTTGGTCTGAATTTTGCAATTTTGGTTATGAACTTCTGATATTAACTTTTTAAAATTTTTTTAGTTTAGTTTAAATCATACACAAAATTGGTTAATGAGATTTGATATGATGGAAAAAAATTAAACTGATGCTGCTTCATGCTTTAATAATCTGAATTTGTTATCTGGGTTGTTGAATTTAGTTGTGGTATGAATTCTGCAATTTTGGTTCCGAACTTCTGATATTAGTTTAGTTTAAATCATACACAGAATTGGTTAATGAGATTTGATATGATAGAAAAAAAATTAAACTGATGTTGCTTCATGCTTTAATAAGTTAGTAATGTATCAAAAGAACTAAAATGTGTGGTTTACTACTTTATTGGTTGTCTGGTTTAAAATTTTTTTTTCTAAACTACTGATATGTGATATCAATAGATAATACTAGGTTGATTGGTTCTGGATTAGTGGACTTGTCAGTTGTTAGACGTTAATGTTAAACTGTTAGTTACTTAGTTAGTGATTTTTTTTGTTAATGAATCTGAATATCTGACTGAAACTCTGAAATGTTAGTGTTAGTTTAGTTAGTATTAATTATGAATAATTCAACTTTGATAGTGGATCACTTGGCAATTGAAGGCTGAAATCTGAATGTTATTTATCAACTGAATCTGAATTTGAAATCTGAATTTAGTTAGTGGATAATCTGAAACTGAATTTGTTATTTGGGTTGTTGATTTTTAGGGATAAAAATACAAAATGTCTGAGAATGTTTCTGATGAAGATGGTGAAGATGGTGAAGATGATGATGTTGATGCCATAGAAGATGAAGAAATTGGAGTATTTGAGTTTTCGACTTTATTTTGTTGTTTTCTTTTGTTTTTTGGTTGTGTCTTAACTCTTATGAAGTTTTGATTGTGTGATTGTGTGTTTTATGTTGAACTAGATACATACTTGTGAAGGATTTAAATGTGTGATCTAGAGCACTTGTTGTAACTTGTAAATTTGTAATTGTAGTATTATGTTAATTTATTATGTGTTTTGATGTTGAAATTGTTAAGTTTGAATGTCTATATCTGAGTAAATATATATATTATACATGATATATATTTTTTTTATAAAAAATGTATAACAGGTAAACTCGTACGAGTCTACGAGTCGAGTCTACGAGTCGAGTCTAGGTCAGCTCCACGAGTTTACCTAGACTCGCGAGTTTGACAACCTTGACTAAGTTGACTATTTTCTGACAACCAAAGAATTATAAGTATATTAGTAGCACACTGATGAGCGGATAATTTATACGCTTTTTGGCATTGTTTTTAGGTAGTTTTTAGTAAGTTCAAGCTACTTTTAGGGATGTTTTCATTAGTTTTTATGTTAAATTCACATTTCTGGACTTTACTATGAGTTTGTGTGTTTTTCTGTGATTTCAGGTAAATTCTGACTGAAATTGAGGGATTTGAGCAAAACTCTGAAAAAGGCTGACAAAAGGACTGCTGATGCTGTTGGATTCTGACCTCCCTGCACTCGAATTGGATTTTCTGGAGCTGCAGAACTCTAAATGGCGCGCTCTCAACGGCGTTGCAAAGTAGACATCCAGGGCTTTCCAGTAATATATAATAGTCCATACTTTATTCGAAGAATGACGACGTAACTTGGCGTTGAACGCCAAGTACATGCTGCTGTCTGGAGTTAAACGCCAGAAAAACGTCATGATCCGGAGTTGAACGCCCAAAACACATCATAACTCGAAATTCAACTCCAAGAGAAGCCTCAGCTCGTGGATAGATTAAGCTCAGCCCAAGCATACACCAAGTGGGCCCCGGAAGTGGATTTATGCATCAATTACTTACTCATGTAAACCCTAGTAGCTAGTCTAGTATATATAGGACATTTATCTATCGTATTAGGGATTATCTTTTGACAGTTTAATCTCTTTGAATATTCAGTCACTTGATCATGGAGAGGGCTGGCCATTCGGCCATGCCTGAACCTCTTTCACTTATGTATTTTTAACGGTGGAGTTTCTGCACACCATAGATTAAGGGTGTGGAGCTCTGCTGTACCTCAAGTATTAATGAAGTTCTATTTTCTTTTATTCAAATCTCTCTTATTCTTATTCCAAGATATTCATTCGTACTCAAGAACATGATGAAGGTGATGAGTAAATAACCCTCATTATCATTCTCACTTATGAACGCGCGTAATTGACAACCACTTCCGTTCTACATGCAACCAAGCTTGAATGTGTATCTCTTAGATTCCCCAACAGAATCTTCGTGGTATAAGCTAGATAGATGGCGGCATTTATGAGGATCCGGAAAGTCTCACCTTGTCTGTGGTATTCCGAGTAGGATCCTGGGAATCCGGAAAGTCTCACCTTATCTGTGGTATTCCGAGTAGGATTCCGGTAATGAATGACTGTGACGTGCTTCAGACTTGCAAGTGCTGGGCGTTAGTGACAAACGCAAAAGAATCAAGGGATTCTATTCCAGTATGAGTAAGAACCAACCAGTGATTAGCCGTACTGTGACAGAGTGCGTGAGCATTAGTTTTCACTGCGAGGATGGGATGTAGCCATCAACCATGGGTGATGCCTCCAGACGATTAGCCATGCGAGTGACAGCCGCAGAGGACCATTTTCCCGAGAGGATTGAAAGTAGCCACCGCTGATGGTGAACCCCTATACACAGCTTGCCATGGAAAGGAGTAAGAAGGATTGAGTTGAAGTAGGAGAACAGCAGGCGTCCTTGAGCCATACAGCATCTTCATATACTTAACTGAAATTCCTATGCCAATGAATCTACATAAGTATTCTATCCCTTTTATTATTTCTATTTTATTATTTCTATTTTCGAAAACCATAAACAATGTTTAATCCGCCTAACTGAGATTTACAAGGTGACCATAGCTTGCTTCATACCAACAATCTCTGTGGATTCGACCCTTACTCACGTAAGGTTTATTACTTGGACGACCCAGTACACTTGCTGGTTAGTTGAACGGAGTTGTGAATGAACAAGAGACACAATAGTTTTTGTGTACATACCAAAGAGCCAAATTCAAGCATGATCACAATTTCGTCCACCAAGTTTTTGGCGCCGTTGCCGGGGATTGTTCGAGTATGGACAACTGACGGTTCATCTTGTTGCTCAGATTAGGTAATTTTCTTTTCAAAAATCTTTTTCAAAATTTTTATTTATTATTTTTGTTTTTCTAAAGTATATTTTCGAAAAAAATTAATAAAAATTCAAAAAAATTAGAAAATCATAAAAACTAAAAATATTTTGAGTTTCTTGTTTGAGTCTTGAGTCAATTTTTAAGTTTGGTGTCAATTGCATGCTTTAAAAATTTTTCTTGCATTTTTTTTCGAAAATCCCATGCATTCATAGTGTTCTTCATGATCTTCAAGTTGTTCTTGATAAGTCTTCTTGTTTGATCTTGATGTTTTCTTGTTTTGTGTCTTTTCTTGTTTTTCATGTGCATTTTTGCATTCATATTTTTCATGCATTAAAGATTTCTAAGTTTGGTGTCTTGCATGTTTTCTTTGCATCAAAAATTTTTCAAAAATATGTTCTTGATGTTCATCATGATCTTCAAAGTGTTCTTGGTGTTCATCGTGACATTCATAGCATTCTTGCATGCATTCATTGTTTTGATCCAAAAATTTCATGCATAAAGTATTTTTGTTGTTTTTCTCTTTCATAATTAAAAATTCAAAAATCAAAAAAATATCTTTTCCTTATTTCCCTCCAAATTTTCGAAATTTTGGGTTGACTTGGTCAAAAATTTTCAAAATTAGTTGTTTCTTACAAGTCAAGTCAAAATTTCAATTTTAAAAAATCTTATCTTTTCAAAATCTTTTTCAAAAATCATATCTTTTTCATTTTTTCTCTATTTTTTGAAAATTTCAGAAATATTTTTCAAATTATTTTCAAAATCTTTTTCTTATCTTTTATATCTAATTTTCGAAAATTCACTAATAATTAATGTGATTGGTTCAAAAATTTGAAGTTTGTTACTTTCTTGTTAAAAAAGGTTCAATCTTTAAGTTCTAGAATCTTATTTTGTAGTTTCTTGTTAGTGAAGTAAATAATTTCAAAAATCTTTGAATTAAATCTTTTTTATCTTTTATTTGATCTTTTTCAAAAATTTTATCTTTTTCAAAATTTAATTTTAAAATATCTCATCTAACTTCTTATCTTCTTATCTTTTTAAATTTTGATTTCAAATCTTTTTCAATCAACTAACTAACTTTTTGTTTGTTTCTTATCTTTTTCAAAACCACCTAACTACTTCTCCCTCTTCTATTTTCGAAAATATCTCTTCTCCTTTTCAAAAATTATTTTTAATTAATTAATTATTTCATGTTTTAATTTTAATTACAATTTATCTCTACTTTTTGAAAATCACTAACCCTTTTTCAAAAATTTTTTCGAAATCTCTCTTCTCTTTTCTTCTTCTATTTAATTATTTAATTACTAACACTTCTCTTCACCTCTCTTCATCCAAAATCCGAATCTCCTTCTTCATTCTTCTACCCCCTTCTTTTTCTACTAACATAAAGGAATCTCTATACTGTGACATAGAGGATTCCTCTTTCTTTTCTTGTGTTCTTCTCTTTCATATGAGCAGGAACAGGGATAACAGCACTCTTGTTGAAATTGATCCAGAACCTGAAAGGACTCTGAAGAGAAAATTAAGAGAAACTAAATTACAACAATCCAGAAGCAACCTTTTAGAAATTTTCGAACAAGAGAAAGAGATGGCAGCCGAAAATAATAATAATAATGCTAGGAGAATGCTTGGTGACTTCACAAAGCCAACGTCCAAGTTTGATGGAAGAAGCATCTCCATTCCTGCCATTGGAGCCAATAACTTTGAGCTTAAGCCTCAACTAGTTGCTTTAATGCAACAAAACTGCAAGTTTTATGGGCTTCCATCTGAAGATCCTTATCAGTTTTTAACTGAATTCTTGCAGATCTGTGAGACTGTAAAGACGAATGGAGTTGATCCTGAAGTCTACAGACTCATGCTTTTCCCTTTTGCTGTAAGAGACAGAGCTAGAGTATGGTTGGATTCACAACCCAAGGATAGCCTGGACTCATGGGATAAGCTTGTCACTGCCTTCTTGGATAAATTCTTTCCTCCTCAAAAGCTGAGCAAGCTGAGAGTGGATGTTCAAACCTTCAAACAAAAAGATGGTGAATCCCTCTATGAAGCTTGGGAAAGATACAAGCAGCTGACCAAAAGATGTCCATCTGACATGTTTTCAGAATGGACCATATTGGATATATTCTATTATGGTCTCTCTGAATTTTCGAAAATGTCATTGGACCATTCTGCAGGTGGATCTATTCACCTGAAGAAAACGGCTGAAGAGGCTCAAGAACTCATTGACATGGTTGCAAACAACCAGTTCATGTACACCTCTGAGAGGAATTCCGTGAATAATGGGGTACCTCAGAAGAAAGGAGTTCTTGAAATTGATGCTCTGAATGCCATATTGGCTCAGAACAAAATGTTGACTCAACAGGTCAACATAATCTCTCAAAATCTGAATGGATTGCAACATGCATTCAACAGTACTAGAGAGGCAGCTTCTGAAGAAGCCTATGATCTTGAAAACCCTACCATGGCAGAGGTTAATTACATGGGTGAACCTTATGGAAACACCTATAACTCATCATGGAGAAATCATCCAAATTTCTCATGGAAGGATCAACAAAAACCTCAACAAGGTTTTAACAATGGTGGACGTACAAGGCTGGGCAATAGCAAGCCATATCCATCATCTTCTCAGCAACAGACAGAGAATTCGGAACAAAACAATTCTAATTTAGCCAATATAGTTTCTGATCTGTCAAAGGCCACCTTTAGTTTCATGAATGAAACAAGATCCTCTATTAGAAATCTGGAGGCACAAGTGGGCCAGCTGAGTAAGAAAGTCATTGAAACTCCTCCCAGTATTCTCCCAAGCAATACAGAAGAGAATCCAAAAGGAGAGTGCAAAGCCATTGACATAGTCAATATGGCCGAATGCACAAGGGAGGAGGAGGACGAAAATCCTAGTGAGAAAGACCTCCTGGGACGTCCCTCAAGCAAGAAGGAGTTTCCTATTAAGGACCCAAAGGAGTCTGAGGCTCATATAGAGACCATAGAGATTCCCTTAAACCTCCTTCTGCCATTCATGAGCTCTGAAGACTATTCTTCCTCTGAAGAGGATGAAGATGTAACTGGAGAGCAAGTTGCTCAATACTTAGGAGCTATCATGAAGCTGAATGCCAAGCTGTTTGGTAATGAGACTTGGGAAAGTGAACCTCCCTTGCTCATTAGTGAACTAGATACTTGGATTCAGAGAACTTTACCTCAAAAGAAGCAAGACCCTGGCAAGTTCTCAATACCTTGTACCATTGGCACCATGAGCTTTGAAAAAGCTCTATGTGACCTGGGGTCTGGGATAAATCTTATGCCACTCTCTGTAATGGAGAAGCTGGGGATCATTGAGGTACAACCTGCCCTGTTCTCATTACAATTGGCAGACAAGTCCATGAGACAAGCTTATGGAATAGTAGAGGACGTTCTAGTAAAGGTTGAAGGCCTTTACATCCCTACTGATTTCATAATCCTAGACACTAGGAAGGAAGATGATGAATGCATCATCCTAGGAAGACCTTTCCTAGCCACAGCAGGAGCTGTGATAGATGTCAACAGAGGTGAGTTAGTCCTTCAATTGAATGGGGACTACCTTGTGTTTAAGGCACATGGCCATCCCTCTGTGACAGAAGAGAGTAAGCATGAAGAGCTTCTCTCAGTTCAGAGTCAAGAAAAGCCCACACAGTCAAACTCTAAGTTTGGTGTTGTGAGGCCACAACCAAACTCTAAGTTTGGTGTTCATACCCCATATCCAAACTCTACGTTTGGTGTTGGGACCACACTTAAATTGACCTGATCACCTTGTGGCTCCATGAGAGCCACTGTCAAGCTATTGACATTAAAGAAGCGCTTGTTGGGAGGCAACCCAATTTTATTTATCTAATTTTATTTTATTTTGTTTCTTTGTTATTTTTGTGTTTTATTAGGTACATGATCATGAGGAGTCACGAAAAAATCAAAAAAAAATTAAAAACAGAGTCAAAAACAGAAAAAAAAAATTTTTCACCCTGGAGGTAGCGCAGACTGGCGTTCAACGCCAGTAAGGTGCATCTGGCTGGCGTTCAACGCCAGAACAGAGCACCATTCTGGCGCTGAACGCCAGAAACAAGCAATAACCTGGCGTTAAACGCCAGGAACATGCACAGAGAGGACAAACTGGCGCTGAACGCCAGAAACAAGCATGAAACTGGCGTTCAACGCCAGAAACATGCATTACATGGGCGTTGAACGCCCAGAACATGCACCAATGGGCGTTTGAACGCCAGAATGATGCATGAAGGCATGTTACATGCCTATATGGTGAAGGAATGGTATTTGTTTTCACCTCAGGATCTGTGGACCCTACAGGATCCTCACCTCAGGATCTGTGGACCCCACAGGATCCCCACCTACCATATTCCCATCTTACCTTTTAATCCTAATCACACTCTCATAATCCAAAATCTCATTTCACCCTTCCCCATATCACACTTCCCAAAAACCTTCACCAATCACCTCAAACCCTCTTCCCAATTACCCCATTCACCATTCACATCAACCTCCTCTTCCCCATAAACCCCACCTACCCTCATAAAATTCAAATTCAATTTCCCACCCATTCCCACCCAAATGGCCGAACACCCACCCTCCCTCTCCCTATAAATAACCTTCCATTCTTCTTCATTTTCACACAACAAAAACCCCTTCTTCTCCCATATAGCCGAACCTTCTCTCTCCCTCTTTACCATATTCTCTTCTTCTTCTTCTACTTTTCTTTTCTTTCTTGCTCGAGGACGAGCAAATTTTAAGTTTGGTGTGGTAAAAAGCATAAGCTTTTTGTTTTTTCCATTACCATCAATGGCACCTAAGATCGGAGTTTCCTCAAGAAAAGGGAAAGGGAAAGCAAAAGCTTCCACCTCCGAGTCATGGGAGATGGAAAGATTCATCTCCAAGAGCCATCAAGACCACTTCTATGATGTTGTGGCAAAGAAAAAGGTGATCCCTGAGGTCCCTTTCAAGCTCAAGAAGAATGAGTATCCGGAGATCCGACATGAGATTCAAAGAAGAGGTTGGGAAGTCATAACCAACCCCATGCAACAAGTTGGAACATTGATGGTTCAAGAGTTCTATGCTAATGCATGGATCACTAGGAACCATGATCAAAGTATGAACCCGAATCCAAAGAACTATATCACAATGGTTAGGGGGAAATACTTGGATTTTAGTCCGGAGAATGTGAGGTTGGCGTTTCACTTACCCATGATGCAAGGTGATGAACGCCCCTACATAAGAAGGGTCAACTTCAATCAAAGGTTGGACCAAGTCCTAATGGACATATGTGTGGAAGGCGCCCAATGGAGAATAGACTCCAAAGGCAAACCGGTCCAACTAAGAAGACTGGACCTCAAGCCTGTAGCTAGAGGATGGTTGGAGTTCATCCAAAGATCCATCATCCCTACAAGCAACCGATCTGAAGTTACTGTGGATCGGGCCATCATGATCCATAGTATCATGATTGGAGAGGAAGTAGAAGTTCATGAGGTCATCTCCAATGAACTCTACAAAATAGCCGACAAGCCTTCACCCATGGCACGGCTAGCCTTCCCTCACCTCATTTGCCATCTATGTTACTCAGCTGGAGTTATCATAGAAGGAGATGTCTCCATTGAAGAAGACAAGCCCATCACCAAGAAAAGGATGGAGCAAGCTAGAGAAGCTCCTCACGGCCCTCAAGAAGTGCATGAGGAAGCTCATCATCAACAAATTCCTGAGATGCCTCAGGGAATGCACTTTCCTCCCAACAACTATTGGGAGCAACTTAATACCTCCTTAGAAGATTTGAGCCACAATGTGGGACAATTAAGAGTGGAACATCATGAGCACTCCATCATTCTCCAAGAAATAAGAGAAGATCAAAGAGCAATGAGGGAGGAGCAACAAAGGCAAGAAAGGGACATAGAAGAGCTAAAGAACATCATTGGTCCTTCAAGAAGAAGACGCCACTAGAGGTGGATTCATTCCTTGTTCTTTATTTCCTTCTGTTTTCGGTTTTTAGTATTGTGTTTATCCATGTTTTGTGTCTTTATTTCATGATCACTAGTGTGTAACCATGCCTTAAAGCTATAAATAAAATCCATTACTCCTTCACCTTTCTTAAAAGAAAAATGTTTTAATTCAAAAGAACAAGAAGTACATAAATTTCGAATTTATTATTGAATTTAATTTAATTATATTAATGTGGTGACAATACTTTTTGTTTTCTGAATGAATGATTGAACAGTGCATATGTCTTTTGATATTGTTGTTTATGAGTGTTAAAATTGTTGGCTCTTGAAAGAATGATGAACAAAGAGAAATGTTATTGATAATCTGAAAAAATTTATGAAATTGATTCTTGAAGCAAGAAAAAGCAGTGAAAAAAAAATGGCTAAAAAGAGTATATAGAAAAAGAAGGAGCAGTAGAAAAAGCCAATAGCCCTTAAAACCAAAAGGCAAGGGTAAAAAGGATCCAAGGCTTTAAGCATCAATGGATAGGAGGGCCCAAGGAAATAAAATCCAGGCCTAAGCGGCTAAATCAAGCTGTCCCTAACCATGTGCTTGTGTCATGAAGGTCCAAGCAAAAAACTTGAGACTAAGTGGTTAAAGTCGTGATCCAAGGCAAAAGAGTGTGCTTAAGAGCTCTGGACACCACTAAATGGGGACTCTAGCAAAGCTAAGTCACAATCTGAAAAGGTTCACCCAGTTATGTGTCTGTGGCATTTATGTATCCGGTGGTAATACTGGAAAACAAAGTGCTTAGGGCCACGGCCAAGACTCATAAGTAGCTGTGTTCAAGAATCAACATGCTTAACTAAGAAAGTCAATAACACTATCCCAAATTCTAAGTTCTCCAGAGACGCCAATCCCTCTAAACTACAAAGGAAAAAGTGAGATGCCAAAACTGTTCAGAAGCAAAAAGCTACAAGTCCCGCTCATTTAATTATAATTAATATTCATTGATATTTCTGAATTTATAGTATATTCTCTTCTTTTTATCCTATTTGATTTTCAGTTGCTTGGGGACAAGCAACAATTTAAGTTTGGTGTTGTGATGAGCGGATAATTTATACGCTTTTTGGCATTGTTTTTAGGTAGTTTTTAGTAAGTTCAAGCTACTTTTAGGGATGTTTTCATTAGTTTTTATGTTAAATTCACATTTCTGGACTTTACTATGAGTTTGTGTGTTTTTCTGTGATTTCAGATAAATTCTGACTGAAATTGAGGGATTTGAGCAAAACTCTGAAAAAGGCTGACAAAAGGACTGCTGATGCTGTTGGATTCTGACCTCCCTGCACTCGAATTGGATTTTCTGGAGCTGCAGAACTCTAAATGGCGCGCTCTCAACGGCGTTGGAAAGTAGACATCCAGGGCTTTCCAGCAATATATAATAGTCCATACTTTATTCGAAGAATGATGACGTAACTTGGCGTTGAACGCCAAGTACATGCTGCTGTCTGGAGTTAAACGCCAGAAAAACGTCATGATCCGGAGTTGAACGCCCAAAACACATCATAACTCGAAATTCAACTCCAAGAGAAGCCTCAGCTCGTGGATAGATCAAGCTCAGCCCAAGCATACACCAAGTGGGCCCCGGAAGTGGATTTATGCATCAATTACTTACTCATGTAAATCCTAGTAGCTAGTCTAGTATATATAGGACATTTATCTATCGTATTAGGGATGATCTTTTGACAGTTTAATCTCTTTGAATATTCAGTCACTTGATCATGGAGAGGGCTGGCCATTCGGCCATGCCTGAACCTCTTTCACTTATGTATTTTTAACGGTGGAGTTTCTGCACACCATAGATTAAGGGTGTGGAGCTCTGCTGTACCTCAAGTATTAATGAAGTTCTATTTTCTTTTATTCAAATCTCTCTTATTCTTATTCCAAGATATTCATTCGTACTCAAAAACATGATGAAGGTGATGAGTAAATAACCCTCATTATCATTCTCACTTATGAACGCGCGTGATTGACAACCACTTCCGTTCTACATGCAACCAAGCTTGAATGTGTATCTCTTAGATTCCCCAACAGAATCTTCGTGGTATAAGCTAGATAGATGGCGGCATTTATGAGGATCCGGAAAGTCTCACCTTGTCTGTGGTATTCCGAGTAGGATCCTGGGAATCCGGAAAGTCTCACCTTGTCTGTGGTATTCCGAGTAGGATTCCGGTAATGAATGACTGTGACGTGCTTCAGACTTGCAAGTGCTGGGCGTTAGTGACAAACGCAAAAGAATCAAGGGATTCTATTCCAGTATGAGTAAGAACCAACCAGTGATTAGCCGTACTGTGACAGAGTGCGTGAGCATTAGTTTTCACTGCGAGGATGGGATGTAGCCATCAACCATGGGTGATGCCTCCAGACGATTAGCCATGCGAGTGACAGCCGCAGAGGACCATTTTCCCGAGAGGATTGAAAGTAGCCACCGCTGATGGTGAATCCCTATACACAGCTTGCCATGGAAAGGAGTAAGAAGGATTGAGTTGAAGTAGGAGAACAGCAGGCGTCCTTGAGCCATACAGCATCTTCATATACTTAACTGAAATTCCTATGCCAATGAATCTACATAAGTATTCTATCCCTTTTATTATTTCTATTTTATTATTTCTATTTTCGAAAACCATAAACAATGTTTAATCCGCCTAACTGAGATTTACAAGGTGACCATAGCTTGCTTCATACCAACAATCTCTGTGGATTCGACCCTTACTCACGTAAGGTTTATTACTTGGACGACCCAGTACACTTGCTGGTTAGTTGAACGGAGTTGTGAATGAACAAGAGACACAATAGTTTTTGTGTACATACCAAAGAGCCAAATTCAAGCATGATCACAATTTCGTCCACCACACACATCCCAATATTATTAAAAAAGTAAACTTGTTTTTACCAATACCTCATTTTAAAAATATGTTATTCATGTTCCATTAAAATCAATTGCATAGATTACGTAATATCCTTAGACAAATATCCTTATTTGTATTTAAATTGGCTCCAAACTCAATTTTTCTCCTTTGAAAATCTCAACGTTTTGGATGGTGAATGAACGATGTGTTCTAGACTTCTGGATATAGCTTTATTGTTGCTGATTTTATATTTAAAAAATACAGACAATAAAAGATCACATAATAATATGGCAAGATATGTTGGATTAGAATCAAGTAATAAATATATGTTATTTTATCATTTTAAAATATTTAAAATTTCTTATTACACCCATCACTCTCTTGAAAATATATTTTAAAATTCATAATAGAATAATTTTAAATAAAACAAAGAATAAAATTTTTTTAAACCCATTCATCTGATTCATCTATAATTTTGCACCAACTTTGATATAAAAATATTTTACAAAAAGAATATTACAAATTACTATAAAACTCCATCACTCTACTTAAATTATGTTTTGTCTAAAACTCAGATAAAAAATAATTTTTTTAGCAAAAAAAATGGATGAATTTATAGTCAATTTTTTTCATCTGATTAAAATAATATCTCGAATAAAAATAACTTGAAATTTTTTTTTGTTAATTTATAAAAATTTAAATTTCTAAATCACACCTATCACTATTCTAAAAAGGTAATTTAATATTTTACACCAAAATGAATATAAAAAATACTTTTTGTTTAAAGAAAAATATTATAAATTTTTTGAACATGTCATTCACTCTCAAAATTTTATATTTTTTTAATATTCACTCTCTAAGAAATGTTATAAATTTCTAAAAAATACCCATCATTGTAGAAAAATTACATAATATCCTCAGATAAATATCTTTTTTATTTTTAAATTGGTTTGAAACCCAATTTGTCTCCTTTGAATAAATATTGCGTCGCTTTACATTTGGTTTCGGTATACTTCTTCATACTCCACTTAATAAAGTCTTTTTTAGGTTTTTGTCACTAACTTACTCTATTTTTTATATTTAAATTGGTTCCAAACCCCATGTCTTCACTTTGAGTAAATATTGCGTGGCTTTACAATTGGTTTACTACCTGCAAATTTCATTACATAAATTTGTTAAACCCTATATGACAACCATCATGAAAGTATACTGTGCAATGCTAGAATACTTTAACAGGTCCTTCCTCATTTACTTTTTTTATAATACTCTTTCGTCTGTACCCCGTTTGGGATGAATCATGCTCTAATAAAGTATTTTTTGAAAATTAAATATTGCAAAAGGAAATTAATATTTGAATGAGTCAGGAAATAGTTTTGCTTGAATCATGACTATCTTGTATTTTAATTATTTACACGATACTGATAAAGTAAGTGCATTTGTTAACATTATTGGAAAGGATTGCTTTGTCTAGAGTCAAAAAATTCTGTTAAAAAATAGGGCACTATATATTAATCTTTTCCATGCTAGTGTATTGATCTTTCCCACAATGTATTTGGCTTTATAAGTTATACTGTGAATCAGAACATCCCTGCTTATAAAAATACATATTAAGAATACCAATGTTTACTGATGACTTCTTTCCAAGTTTTTCACCAATTTGATATACCCTTTGATGTTGCTATTTTGTTTCTAAATCGGTATTAGTCCATGCATAAAGCTATGGCCATCATGTACTTTATTAACTGCAGGTTACATAAATTTGTTAAACCCTATATGACAATCATCATGAAAGTATACTATGCAATGCTAGAATACTTTAGCAGGTCCTTCCTCATTTACTTTTTTATAATACTCTTTCATCTGTACCCCTATTTCGGATGAATCAAGCTCTAATAAACAACTTTTTGAAAACTACATATTACAAAAAAAAAATAATGTTTGAATGAATCAGAAAATGGTTTTGCTTGAATCATGACTATCTTATATTTTAATTATCTACACGATGATGATAAAGTAAGTGCATTTGTTAAGCTTATTGGAAAGGATTGTTTTGTATAGAGTCCAAAAACTCCATTAAAAAATAGGGCACTATATATTAACCTATTATATGCTAGTTTATTGATCTTTTTCATAGTGTATCTGGCTTTATGGGCTATATTGTAAATCAGAACATCCCTACTTATAAAAATAGATATTAAGAATACCATTGCTTACTGATGACTTCTTTCCAAAATTTTCACCAATTTGATATGCCTTTTGATATTGCTATTTTGTTTCTAAGTCGGTATTAGTCTATACATAGAGCTATGGCCATCATGTATTTTATTAGCTGCAAGTGATATTTTTGTCAAATTACTTACAACAATAAAATGTCAAAGTTTGATAAAAAAGCTACAGCAATGTGAATCTAAAAAAAAAGTCTTACAAACTTGACCATAGCTATTTAAATATATCTTGCTACTTTTATATGTAGAATGTGTTAATCCTCTTGAATACTTTTTGAAATGTTAGCTGTTGTGTTTCTCCCAATGTAAAAGTAGTACCTTATATAGTTCTTTCTAACCATTAAACTAGATGGTATAATCTGTGTTAAATCAACCCAATTTCTCCCAATTTGTTATGAATATTAGTGTTTGTACAATGTGTTGATTTGAATGGCTAGAATGTGGTTTAATTTACACACTATTAGATAGAGTTTATGGTCTGGTTACGTTTAAACTGTATAAACCCACTATACCCTTAGTAAATGTATAGAACCAATTAGTACAAACCACACAAATTCTCTTTCATATCATTTGATATTTTTTGGGTTTCAAATGCATCTGAAATTAAATTTGTTATAGTACGAAATACTGCTAACACTCATCATGTATGGTTAATCTCAAAAATTTATATGGGGCAAAAGATTTATTTGATAGATATTTCCTGATAATTACTTTTGTAACACCCTAACTACCAAAGCTCACGCTTCCGGCTGCGCAACTCTGATAGCTCGGACATTACGACGACACTTATACTATTTAATACTAAAATATGAGCCTGTTTGAAACTTTAAACCGCAAATACCGTTCCCAAAAATGCTTTCGTTCGATAACGTACATCCATAGAAACCATACAACTTACAAAAACTCAAAAAGGGTACATCCATATATATATACATACATATATAGAAATAATATTACAGACATTAACCAATACAATTCCTATCCCTCTTATAGAATATATCAAGATAAAGGCGAGGGTACAATAATTAATAATCCAAAGCAATACAGAACATCACAACAATAACTAAATAAATTCTTCGTAACTTCTGCGCCCATATCCTGAAAGGGGAAAAATGTAAGGGGTGAGAACATCATCCTCGAAAGGGTTCTCAGTAGAGGGTTTTTGGGAATTACTGTAATAGGATACATGAAGATAAACCGTACCAGTGATTAATAACCATCTTATGCCTCTTTTCAAAAACAACAGTTTACAATGAAAGTAAGTCAGAAATCCTTTCTGAAAGAGGAGCCGTTCAATTTTCAAAAACATCAAAAGCCTTTCGAAAAAGGTTTATCTAAACTGAACCAAAATAGCCTTTCATATTTATTCCAAACCAGAAACACAAAACCGAAATCAACCATCGGTTCATCTCATTACAACCACGGCCCTAGGCCCAAACAATCCAACCTCAACCAATCCACCACAATCCAACAGAGTTCCAGATGCAAACACAAGTAGGAAGATGCAAACACAAACAAACAGTTATTGCAAGTAGAACAATTAGCAGTTAATCACATAGGCAAACCAAGTACAATATGCATACCCAAACAATGTCACATAGATGCATATGATGCATGCCTGTCCCTAGTGGCTGATGATATCATCTGTCGGTTACCAAGCCAACCCGACGTGTCCGGTAGCTAACCCAGACACAGTCTCTCTGTTGCGCATTAATATCATTAGAGGGTATATGCGCCCTGTCGCCATTAGAGGGTATCTGCGCCCTGTCGCCATTAGAGGGTATCTGCGCCCTGTCGCCATTAGAACCAGAGAGAAAACACAAGCATACTCGCTTACAACTTTCATCTCAGCCATTCGGCTTAAATTCACAAATCATTCAATTGCATACATGCACATATATTCAACCATGGATCACCATCCATCTCAGCCATCCGGCTCACGGTTCAATCCAGAACCAATCAACTTATTGATAAATACAGCCCTTCGGCTTAAATTCATAATTCATGACCGGCCATACGGCTTATAACTCATTCGATAATCAGCCATAAATCAATATCACACACAGCCATTCCGGCTCATAACAAAAACAGTACTTCCATCATTTAATATCATCAAATTCATAAAACCGGCATTTAAGCCATAACTCATTTTTCTCAAGCCATTTCACTTTGAAATCAAATTTTAACTCTTTTCAGCCTTGGCTTTAAAGATCTCATTTCCCAAATCATCTCAGGCTCATAAGCCAAATTTACTCAAAGTGAGTTCTCTTTTTAAAACAAAGCCACTCTCGGCATTCTCTTTCCAAAACTTCCAAAACCATGGCAAGTTAAGGATTTATGTCAAAGTATTCAAAACCACCCATCCAACAATGGGATTTTATAACAAAAGCTTCTTGGCAGAGTCCCAAGTCTTTAGGGAAGGTCAAACTATATCAATTCTTTAAAATTCATTGAAACTCTTAAAATCATAAATCCTCGGTTCAAGTAAATAAAACTGAATTTATTATAAAACCGATCATACAAAATCACAAGTTCCAACCCGGTCCAAAAATCAACTCATTTGAAACGGAACTGGTTCATTTGAATCAAACCACTTTTAGGTTTCTTTTTGGAACCCATTTTTCCAACTCTTCTAAAATGCCTCAAACTTGATTACTCAATCAAAAGTCTAGGTTCCTTTAAAAATCACTGAAAACTCCTTTTTATATTGAAATCAATATTAAAGCATCATTCTTTCCTTCAGTGATTCAAACGGTAAAAATAGTTCAGTTCTAAATAAGCCGAACTCAATGTATAAGGTTCATCAAATAAATTAAGCTTGAAAACATAAATATCCTTTTAATAAATCAAATAATACAATTTCTCAAATCCAACCCTTTTTAAATAACCTTACAAACAAATGTAGGATTTTGTAGAAATTTCGGCAGCACCTCCCCTAAAACTTGGATTTTTGCCACCCGGTTCGGGTCCCAACTAAACCATTTCTCAATCCTTTTCAACAGCTCAAAACCAGAAATCAATTCAAAGCAAGCTAAATCCATCAACTGCCTCAGTGGCGTATCTCAAGGAAACCATTTCAAAATCAACTCAATATTAAGCGTTTTAACTCATTTCCAAAGCTTTTAAAGAAACGGTTCAATAACCAAAACACTGGTCCAAAACCAAATCAATTAAAATGAACCAGGCTAAATTCAAAGGTACATTCGACCTTTCAAATCATCAAAATAATTTACTCAAATCAAACCAATCCTCAACGGATTAAACTCATATTTCAAATCTTTAAAGAATCAACTTCAAACATTACATTTCACAAGCCGCACAACAATTCAGCCAAATCAACATCCATAATCATTCGAATTAATCAAATAATACATAAGGCAGATGCAATCACTAAATACACAATATCTCACATCAGTATCCATATGTAATAATTCCAATACATAAAACATAGTTTTTGGAAAGCGCCCCTACCTCAAAACGCAATTTCCATAACTCAAACACGTCACAGAGTCCTTTTTCGCCTCAACCCGAAATCATCAACAACCGCAATCTCAGCTTCAAGCCACATCCGCAATAACCATAGCGACACTAATCGCAACATACAATAATCAGGACTCGACCCCACGTTATCAAAACTCATATTCATTAACCGAACACAACAGAATACTAACGCGAGGCTTTCCGAAACATAAATACTTACTGAACTAGCGAAACGAAGCAATTGCGATTTCAAACCGGCGGCAGCAACAGCTCCGGCGGCGGCCAGAAACTCTGGTGGGTCAACTAGAAAAATCGCACAGCATCAAAACCATCTCGAAAACCAAAAAGGCAGAAACCTCAAATGAAACCCTTACCGGCAAACATTTCCGGCGACGGCAGCAAGGTCTCAAGTGGCAGAAACTCTGCCTAGAGCTTCAGCGGTGATCCCGGAAGTCATAGAACCATCTCCGGCGGTTAGAAACACAGAGGCACAGCGTTCCCCTTTGACAGTGACCCCTTTAGCAACCACCATAGCACCCTGGCCTCAGCAGCAGCTCCCAATGGCAACGGTGGCGTGCTCAACCCAGATCCCATATGGAGCACGGTAAGAACGGCGGCCTTGGGTGACAGCGACGCGAGCTCCGATGGTAGCAGGATGTGATGGCGGCTGGGCGCGGTGGCTACTCCCTCACGGCGCATCTCTGGTGCGACTGGCAACGGCTAGAGGTGACGGCGCGAGGAACAGGGGCGGCGGCGGTGCCAAGCTTCCAGCGACGGCAACGAGGATGCGCGGCGGTGGCTTCTCCTTCCCGGTCCTGGCTCGCGCTCGTCACCCTCTCTCATGGCTCGCTTCGATCTCTCTCTCTCTCAGCCTGGTTCGGCGACGTCAGCAGCGGGGCGGACTTGACGGAAAGCAGGACGGGTGGCGAGGCTGATCGCAGAAGGCGCGACGGCGACTGCGACGGCAGTGAGCCCCGGGCTGTGGCGCCGTCCCTGTCTCTCCGACTCCCTTTCTGCCTCAGTTTCTTTCTTTCATGGAACTGGGAAGCCTTGTGTGCTGCGTTCTGTTGGGGAGAGGGGGAAAGATTTGCTGAGTGTATTGGTTTGAGGAAGGAGAAGTGTTGCTGCTGTTAGAAGAGAGGGGCGGCAGCAGTTGGGGGAAACCGGGTCGGGTTAGGGTTTCTAAGGTTAGGGTTTCATTTTTGAAAATTAGGGCTAGGGGTAATTTGGCAATTTCACATAAAATTGGGAATGATACAATAATTGAAACCCAAATTGAATCCAACACTAATTGTATATAGAAAATACTATTTGCTCCTCATTTTTACAAATTATTTTCAATAAAATGCCCAAATCCAAAAAATTAGAAATAGCATACTTAATTTCTTCATTTTCCAAAATAGCAGTAATAATATTTAAAATATTACTTATCCAATCCAAATCATATAAAATCCTTATTATTTCATAACTACCAACTTTATAAATTTGAATATAGAAAATAATCCAACAATTGTGAAATTGGATAAAAATCATAACTTATCTCAAATCCAATAAATCAAAACTTGCCTTAATTATCTTTAATAAAATAATCTCTGAAATTAAGGCTATAATTAACTGTAGGATTTGAGACTTGATCATAATAAGACTTTTCAAATATTCTGGGTCTTTCATTCTACCCACCTTATAAAAATTTTCGCCCCCGAAAATTGATACAAAATGAAAGAAATTCCATAACAGTTCACCTTTGAACACATTTAAGGAAGAAGCAAAAATATCTCAAAATATAATCTTATATACGATTTTCAAATACTTTGATTGTCATAAGCATAAGGATGTAAAGGTAGGAGTGTGATTGTAAAGCAAACGTTTCAAGGTAGGCTCAATGCAAAAGTTAACATGGGTCAATCATGTGATAGAAGGGCAAAGCATCAAAGGCTATAAAACAGGATGGAGTTAAAACGACGTGCTTAACCTCCGCACACTAATCTCATATCAACCTCAAAGTTTCAACTTTCCAACTCCATCAAGCACTTTACAAACCCCAAATTCAATCACAAGCCTGGCAACCACAAACCCGTTCGCAAGGAACAAAACACCCACAACTCATAACATGGTACACCTACCGCTTCAACTTCCGTATACACATCACGTCTTACAGAACTAACGTATCGCGTTACTACGTCTACAAATCGCACGTGATATCAAAACAATTCTCGAGTCTACTCAGAAGGATACAAGATTTAAAAAGGAGAGTCAAATGTCAAGGATAGTACTCAAAGATTTGAGAGAATGTATCCAACTCCAAATAAACAAGGACACTCAAGCAATGAAGTTTGCTAGACTCAATTCAATTGACAACTTCAAGATAACCCTTGGATCAAGGCAATTCCTTAGGATCAATAGGAAGGAGAATCAGCGCATTAGTTTGAAACAATTTCAAGATGAGTCGAAGAAATAAGAGGTTACAGAAAAGAATATCTCAGACCCAAGCCAAAACTCATAGAACTCAAGAGCATAATTAAAATACTTCCAAATACATTGTTCTTAAAAGAATCGAAAACTTGCGGAAAAATCACTTCGCAGTTTAGAAGGAAGTCAAGTAAGAAACATTCTTCAAGAGAGTAACAAAAGCATAATCGTGTCTTTGCTTTAATGCAAATTCATGTTGAAGTAGACTTTGTAGAGTTCTAAAACAAAATGCACACAAGTTTGGCTAAGAGCTAAAATATTTTCTCAAATATCTTAGAAAGATAGTCAGGTGCACAAACTCAGCCAAAAGTAGTTCAGAAGGCTTGGAAGAAAAATCAAATGCTTGTTCAAAATTTTCCAAAGTCCATATTCAAACAAGCGTGTATGACATTTATAGCAAGGACAAAAGATGAGTTAAACTCTTTTTAGAAAGGAAATTTCGAAGTAAAAATTTGCCTACAATTTGGTAAAGGAAATAAGTAGTGCGTTACAAACAAACCGGTTTCCACTAAACAAGGAAACTTTTCAAAACCTCATTTAAAATAGCGCATGCCAACTTTAAGAACAATTTCATCAAAATCGAATAATGGTTTCACTCTCAATCAAGTAACAGGGAATAGATTCAGTTTAGAATTTCTTCAAAGAGAATTCAAAACTTCTTTAAAAACTCAAAACAAGACTCCAAAAGTATAGTTGAAATCACCATTTCAAAAGGATATTCAAGGATATTAGGATGTACTTGAAAAGGAGTCAAGCCATACAAGAAAGAATCTTAAACCAAAGTAGTTCAAACAAGATTCACTAGGCATGAGTCATCCAACAAGCTTTCAATTGATCCAAAAGAATACAAAAGTCATAAGGGAAAAGACAACTCAATCATTAGTAATTTCTCAAGAATAGATCTTTAACTAAAAACTTTTGTAAAGATAATGAGAGGATATATAAATGATGCATTATTTTGAAACGAATCAAACTAACTCACATAAGAATGAGATTCACAAGATTGGATAAACCAAGATCAACGGTAATGCTCACAAGATGTAAGAAATTAGTTAAAAACAAAGTCAAGTATGACATTCATAGAGATGATAGGTTTAACAAAGAATTTAGTCCGTTCATAAGAAGAAAGCTATGAGTCCAACATTTTCAAAAGAACAACAGTGGCATAAACCATGTAGTATGCTAAACCAGACTCAAATCAAAATGAATTAAGTGAAGTTCATCAAACAAAACTCGACCGGAATAAAAGCGAAAAATCTTTCCTTTCTAGAATTTCGGAAAATATCCAAATACATAATCAAATGAAGATGTGCATTGGAACTATAGTAAAATTACTAGAAAGTCAAATTGTAATTTAAGGTAAATGCAGTTCCATAAACCAGTAAAAACACAAGCGAGGTATTGGAAATAGATAGTTGCTAAGTGGTATGAGCAATCTTCAAAGTTTCATATATAGAAAAGTATATATCTAATCAACAGCAATTGATAAAATCTCAAAATTGGCTGTGATCACTGTCAAGTAAGAGAAAAACTGAATCAACAATTTCTCAAAGAATGAAATCAGAACCCGGAGTTAAAAGTCACAGCACATTAAGACAAGTTCAAGGCTATATCAAAGAATACTTGAATCAAGAAGGACTCAAATAGAGAAAGGTAGATACAACAAGGATTCTAACCAAGCATATGCACTTAAGATCAAACAAGATTGCATATGAATAGAGAAACAGAGCGGAAACATCAAATTACTCTTCAAGGGAAGTAGCAAACAAGAACTTCAAGTTAGGCTATGAAAGAACAGCTCGACTCGAACACAATCCAAAACACACAACTGAATAGCCTCGAGAAATAGTTTCCAACGTTCCCAAAACCCGCGATTCGCTTTGCTCAAAACTCAGATTTCATCTATGATAACCCATCAGTACTTTCATATACATAACTCACTAGTATTAAGCCGGCCAAACTTAATATTAGGAGTTATGCAATGCAAGACTAACAGCGTTAAATCAATAGATCGTCATGTGCATAAAGCTCTAATTCTCGTCATTCGACAAGACCTAATACATGACAAAAGCTCAGAGTATGCAATTGAAGCATAGTCAGTCCATTCCTCAGGCTCTACAGGAAGAACTGCTCTGATACCATAATGTAACACCCTAACTACCAAAGCTCACGCTTCCGGCTGCGCAACTCTGATAGCTCGGACATTACGACGACACTTATACTATTTAATACTAAAATATGAGCCTGTTTGAAACTTTAAACCGCAAATACCGTTCCAAAAAATGCTTTCGTTCGATAACGTACATCCATAGAAACCATACAACTTACAAAAACTCAAAAAGGGTACATCCATATATATATACATACATATATAGAAATAATATTACAGACATTAACCAATACAATTCCTATCCCTCTTATAGAATATATCAAGATAAAGGCGAGGGTACAATAATTAATAATCCAAAGCAATACAGAACATCACAACAATAACTAAATAAATTCTTCGTAACTTCTGCGCCCATATCCTGAAAGGGGAAAAATGTAAGGGGTGAGAACATCATCCTCGAAAGGGTTCTCAGTAGAGGGTTTTTGGGAATTACTGTAATAGGATACATGAAGATAAACCGTACCAGTGATTAATAACCATCTTATGCCTCTTTTCAAAAACAACAGTTTACAATGAAAGTAAGTCAGAAATCCTTTCTGAAAGAGGAGCCGTTCAATTTTCAAAAACATCAAAAGCCTTTCGAAAAAGGTTTATCTAAACTGAACCAAAATAGCCTTTCATATTTATTCCAAACCAGAAACACAAAACCGAAATCAACCATCGGTTCATCTCATTACAACCACGGCCCTAGGCCCAAACAATCCAACCTCAACCAATCCACCACAATCCAACAGAGTTCCAGATGCAAACACAAGTAGGAAGATGCAAACACAAACAAACAGTTATTGCAAGTAGAACAATTAGCAGTTAATCACATAGGCAAACCAAGTACAATATGCATACCCAAACAATGTCACATAGATGCATATGATGCATGCCTGTCCCTAGTGGCTGATGATATCATCTGTCGGTTACCAAGCCAACCCGACGTGTCCGGTAGCTAACCCAGACACAGTCTCTCTGTTGCGCATTAATATCATTAGAGGGTATATGCGCCCTGTCGCCATTAGAGGGTATCTGCACCCTGTCGCCATTAGAGGGTATCTGCGCCCTGTCGCCATTAGAGGGTATCGGTGCCCTGTCACCCTTACAACCAGAGAGAAAACACAAGCATACTCGCTTACAACTTTCATCTCAGCCATTCGGCTTAAATTCACAAATCATTCAATTGCATACATGCACATATATTCAACCATGGATCACCATCCATCTCAGCCATCCGGCTCACGGTTCAATCCAGAACCAATCAACTTATTGATAAATACAGCCCTTCGGCTTAAATTCATAATTCATGACCGGCCATACGGCTTATAACTCATTCGATAATCAGCCATAAATCAATATCACACACAGCCATTCCGGCTCATAACAAAAACAGTACTTCCATCATTTAATATCATCAAATTCATAAAACCGACATTTAAGCCATAACTCATTTTTCTCAAGCCATTTCACTTTGAAATCAAATTTTAACTCTTTTCAGCCTTGGCTTTAAAGATCTCATTTCCCAAGTCATCTCAGGCTCATAAGCCAAATTTACTCAAAGTGAGTTCTCTTTTTAAAACAAAGCCACTCTCGGCATTCTCTTTCCAAAACTTCCAAAACCATGGCAAGTTAAGGATTTATGTCAAAGTATTCAAAACCACCCATCCAACAATGGGATTTTATAACAAAAGCTTCTTGGCAGAGTCCCAAGTCTTTAGGGAAGGTCAAACTATATCAATTCTTTAAAATTCATTGAAACTCTTAAAATCATAAATCCTCGGTTCAAGTAAATAAAACTGAATTTATTATAAAACCGATCATACAAAATCACAAGTTCCAACCCGGTCCAAAAATCAACTCATTTGAAACGGAACCGGTTCATTTGAATCAAACCACTTTTAGGTTTCTTTTTGGAACCCATTTTTCCAACTCTTCTAAAATGCCTCAAACTTGATTACTCAATCAAAAGTCTAGGTTCCTTTAAAAATCACTAAAAACTCCTTTTATATTGAAATCAATATTAAAGCATCATTCTTTCCTTCAGTGATTCAAACGGTAAAAATAGTTCAGTTCTAAATAAGCCGAACTCAATGTATAAGGTTCATCAAATAAATTAAGCTTGAAAACATAAATATCCTTTTAATAAATCAAATAATACAATTTCTCAAATCCAACCCTTTTTAAATAACCTTACAAACAAATGTAGGATTTTGTAGAAATTTCGGCAGCACCTCCCCTAAAACTTGGATTTTTGCCACCCGGTTCGGGTCCCAACTAAACCATTTCTCAATCCTTTTCAACAGCTCAAAACCAGAAATCAATTCAAAGCAAGCTAAATCCATCAACTGCCTCAGTGGCGTATCTCAAGGAAACCATTTCAAAATCAACTCAATATTAAGCGTTTTAACTCATTTCCAAAGCTTTTAAAGAAACGGTTCAATAACCAAAACACTGGTCCAAAACCAAATCAATTAAAATGAACCAGGCTAAATTCAAAGGTACATTCGACCTTTCAAATCATCAAAATAATTTACTCAAATCAAACCAATCCTCAACGGATTAAACTCATATTTCAAATCTTTAAAGAATCAACTTCAAACATTACATTTCACAAGCCGCACAACAATTCAGCCAAATCAACATCCATAATCATTCGAATTAATCAAATAATACATAAGGCAGATGCAATCACTAAATACACAATATCTCACATCAGTATCCATATGTAATAATTCCAATACATAAAACATAGTTTTGGAAAGCGCCCCTACCTCAAAACGCAATTTCCATAACTCAAACACGTCACAGAGTCCTTTTTCGCCTCAACCCGAAATCATCAACAACCGCAATCTCAGCTTCAAGCCACATCCGCAATAACCATAGCGACACTAATCGCAACATACAATAATCAGGACTCGACCCCACGTTATCAAAACTCATATTCATTAACCGAACACAACAGAATACTAACGCGAGGCTTTCCGAAACATAAATACTTACTGAACTAGCAAAACGAAGCAATTGCGATTTCAAACCGGCGGCAGCAACAGCTCCGGCGGCGGCCAGAAACTCTGGTGGGTCAACTAGAAAAATCGCACAGCATCAAAACCATCTCGAAAACCAAAAAGGCAGAAACCTCAAATGAAACCCTTACCGGCAAACATTTCCGGCGACGGCAGCAAGGTCTCAAGTGGCAGAAACTCTGTCTAGAGCTTCAGCGGTGATCTCGGAAGTCATAGAACCATCTCCGGCGGTCAGAAACACAGAGGCACAGCGTTCCCCTTTGACAGTGACCCCTTTAGCAACCACCATAGCACCCTGGCCTCAGCAGCAGCTCCCAATGGCAACGGCGGCGTGCTCAACCCAGATCCCATATGGAGCACGGTAAGAACGGCGGCCTTGGGTGACAGCGACGCGAGCTCCGATGGTAGCAGGATGTGATGGCGGCTGGGCGCGGTGGCTACTCCCTCACGGCGCATCTCTGGTGCGACTGGCGACGGCTAGAGGTGACGGCGCGAGGAACAGGGGCGGCGGCGGTGCCAAGCTTCCAGCGACGGCAACGAGGATGCGCGGCGGTGGCTTCTCCTTCCCGGTCCTGGCTCGCGCTCGTCACCCTCTCTCATGGCTCGCTTCGATCTCTCTCTCTCTCAGCCTGGTTCGGCGACGTCAGCAGCGGGGCGGACTTGACGGAAAGCAGGACGGGTGGCGAGGCTGATCGCAGAAGGCGCGACGGCGACTGCGACGGCAGTGAGCCCCGGGCTGTGGCGCCGTCCCTGTCTCTCCGACTCCCTTTCTGCCTCAGTTTCTTTCTTTCATGGAACTGGGAAGCCTTGTGTGCTGCGTTCTGTTGGGGAGAGGGGGAAAGATTTGCTGAGTATATTGGTTTGAGGAAGGAGAAGTGTTGCTGCTGTTAGAAGAGAGGGGTGGCAGCAGTTGGGGGAAACCGGGTCGGGTTAGGGTTTCTAAGGTTAGGGTTTCATTTTTGAAAATTAGGGCTAGGGGTAATTTGGCAATTTCACATAAAATTGGGAATGATACAATAATTGAAACCCAAATTGAATCCAACACTAATTGTATATAGAAAATACTATTTGCTCCTCATTTTTACAAATTATTTTCAATAAAATGCCCAAATCCAAAAAATTAGAAATAGCATACTTAATTTCTTCATTTTCCAAAATAGCAGTAATAATATTTAAAATATTACTTATCCAATCCAAATCATATAAAATCCTTATTATTTCATAACTACCAACTTTATAAATTTGAATATAGAAAATAATCCAACAATTGTGAAATTGGATAAAAATCATAACTTATCTCAAATCCAATAAATCAAAACTTGCCTTAATTATCTTTAATAAAATAATCTCTGAAATTAAGGCTATAATTAACTGTAGGATTTGAGACTTGATCATAATAAGACTTTTCAAATATTCTGGGTCTTACAACTTTCACACAGCCACAGTAATTGAAACATTGTGTCCTTATTTTTGGTAGGTACAATCGTTGTTCCATCTTTTGCATTAACTGTTCAAATCAAACTTTGAAATGATTCCAGACTAATCCATTTCGCATTGCACTATTCTGCAATTACTTGGGTAAATATTATGCACTAATTCGTAAGATTTATCATGTATTCTTGAAACATATAGTTTATAAGGAGTGAAAGATTTACTGGATAAGTCTATTAAATTTGCTACATACAAAAAGATAACTTAATGACAATGATCATATTAGTTTTGAGGTTCATAAGTAGAAACTATCCTTCTAAATATTGTCTTAGCCGACTACCATTATTACATAATATCTCAAACATAATTATAACATATCAAATGTCAAGCAACAACTAATCTTGTTTGAGTCCCCTCCCACTTGAGTAATATCAATTGTTAGGATCGTTAATCTGAAATTTCTGCCTCTTGTCCCCCTTTCTACTAACTTTATTGGTAGAGAACTGTCTTTCCTCATCAATGTCGTTCAGTTTCAGGGGGCATACTTTAGACATCCGGGAGTTCATTTAGCTGAAGTTTTGGACTTCACACTATCAACACACTCTTCTTAATACAAACATGATAACTCTAAAATAATAAACTCTTACCATAGACAGCTAACGATCAGTATCAGTGTTAAGGTTGACCATATTTGCTGAAGTATCAATTGAGTTACTACACCTATTTTCCTGGAAACACATTCACCTAGGCTCTACTTAGCAGTTATAGATCACAGTTCATATCTATCCATGCAACAAAAATCATGAGTTGGGATAAATTAGAAAACATACAGTAATATTCAAACTCGAAATGCTTTGGACTCCCTTGGATTGTACTATTTCAATCAAGTCGTCATTGTCACAGATTTTCATCATAGTATATACTTGGTCATACTGTTTTATATTGGCAGTTTTGACATTAATCTTGAATAGTAGGTTTTTATCCATCATAGCATCAAGGGTTGCTGGATACTCATCCCCTCCAGATTCCTACAATAAGTATCCTACATTACTTATAGGCTTTGCTAGAAATTCTATGTAAACATTTCATCATTGCACCCAAATGAATACCTAGCACTTCAAGTACCGCTATCTAATCTTCTGAAATTTCAACACTAACACCGATATTAAAAGCTTTTTTAGTAACTAATTTTACTTAAATTCAACTACATGTGGTTATTGAACCTAATCGAGATCTTGCAACACAACTATTGATTGAACTTACCTCCTCTTCCATAATCTTGTCAGCTGCCTTCCCACAAAGTTGGGTTGTTTCTCTATCCCACAACAGCAACGTCATACTCCTAGTCCCATCATATACCATTACTTTCACCTTGAACCTAATAGTTGTATATCAAAAGTGAGTATATGTTTTAAAACAAAGGTTTGGCTGTATATTTTATTCCTTGGCCGGATAAATTTGTTTGGCAATCATTTGTACCTGATTGTTGCAGTTTCAAGGGTGTGGCCACATTTCCTGCATTCATATCGATTTTCAATTGGAATTTTAACTTTCTTTGGACACTTTCTACATGCTTTATAAAACCAATCACTATTTTCAGCGTTTATAAAAACAATGCTACTTGCAATTCAAGTTAGACCTTCCTGAAAATTTAGAATATATATGAGTGAATATTTAATACATAACTTAAAAGTTCATATAATTTTTTATATGAAATTTTACTTCCATAGAGAGTAAGACATCCTCTATAGATTTCACCACAACATCCCCTCTTTTCAGTTCGTCTGCAGCAGACCAGGCGGTATGGGATGTAACCTGATTTATTCTAACTGAAGTTGGTGGTGCACCACCTAGCAACTTGAAAGATATTTCAAAATCTATTACTATATTGTTGCTTCAAAATGGAATGCATATTAATTGTTACACATAAAAAAGTATTGGAGATACTCCAATAAATTGTATGGTTACCAACCTGTTTCGGAACCCCACAACATCTGCTAGTTGGTCATCTATGTGTAGTTTGAAAACATCGAAGAGACTTTAAACAGATGTCTTTTCTGCAGCACGACAATAAGTGGTTCCACCCTTCTTTCCTCAAAATGTGGTAGTATTTGGTCCACCATGCCACCAAATAGCACACAGTTAATCCTATTGTTCCTAACATATAGTATAAAGGATATTTTCTTTTGTTCGTTTCTATTGGCTAGGATCATCATTAAAAAATGACTATTATTAGTGAATGTACTCAAGATCTTGCAACACAACCGCCAGACGTCTTGTCTCTTTTTCTTTATTAGTGAGTAAATTTTTTGGATCTTCCTTCCATAAGATCTATAAACCATAAAGACACCACAATAAAAATTAAAGACTTGCATATAGCATGAATATCATTAACTATATTAAGTTAACTTACCAAAAAGATCATTGTCAACCGAGCTTCCAGCATTGATGAGCTGTGGAATTGTCTTAAAGCGAAAAGGTTGAAGTGAAAAACTTGGATTCACAACATGATCAACCCTAGTCCTATGTGAGAAAGTAAGGACCCATGTCCCCGGTGTGACTCTCTTCATAGTATTGGTTTTCTTAATTACAATAAAGTTGCTCATGGTGTACATTTGGAACTCAATAATCACTTCCCTCCACTTCTTCACCAAGGATTTTGGAATGGAAGCTTGAATCCTACCACCCTGCACATTATTAAGAATGCACATTGTAATCAAAATATTCATAACCAAAATATATTGATAGCTGGTAGTTATTAGTTTGTATGTACTTGTCTTACTATCTTAAAGAACCATTTCGATGGAATTAAGCTCCTTCAAGTTGAATCTATTAGGAACCTCTCAAATCCTAACAATATGAACTTTAAAACTCCATGCAAGTTTCTTTGCATTAACATCTTCAACAAAATCATACGATTCAACCATACCGTGTTCTGTTCCAACTAACGAACCTAGAAAGGATTTTTCTTTCTCACATATTCAACCTCAGAAGAATAAGAGAATGGGGAGTGAACACAAAGCCATTTGTCTATATCTGTCCTTGAAATAGATATTAAATTTATTACCATCCAGTGTGTATTATCTGCTAGACATTATTGACTCAATTTATCTTAAGGATATTTTTATTTATTTGTATATGGACTCTTTTTTTTCTGTAGACATTAAGAAACAAAAGTGCTAGGTGCCTAACTCATTCAAACAATATGTATATGGACTTTTTTTGTATAAGCATACTTCTTTGCTTTGTAAATTGCCAGGTGTCCAACGCTAAAACAAACACTTGTCAACCACACACAGCTCCACGTGTCTGGTATGGAACACTCCACTTGTCGATCACAGACCTCCTTATTACTCTCATACTAGTGTAGTACCCGTGCAATGCACGGACATAATTTATGCATATAATTATGAATTAATTGAAACAAATTAAAAAATAACTGTTGATGACTACAAACATAGAAAATATTTAAAGAAGTGAATAAGAATATATAATAATTATTTAAAATAATGAAAAGTTATGATTAATAATATTATGTATACGTATTATTGTTAAATGTTTATATATAATAGGAAGTAATTAATTTATGTAGTTAAATCAAAGTTTTAAAATAATAATGAGAAATAAATTTGTTTATGTATATATATTTTCACGATGTTTTAAACCAATATGTGAATTGAATAATAAAAAAATGAATGGTTAATCTGATATAATTTTATTAATAATATAATTCAGTAATAAAGTAAGATAAAATTTTAAGATATATTTTGAAAGACTTCTCTGTACACAACATTTATTGTTGCTGAAGTAGATATACATGTGTTATTTTGAATCAACACTCTTAAACCTAGCTTAGATTTAACCCTTGATAAAGCAACATATAGTTGTCCATGTGTAAAAACTGGCTTGGGTAAATACAACCCAACTGTGCTGAGAGTCTATCCTTATGACTTGTTAATGGTCATTGCAAATGAGAGGACCAACGGAAATTGCCTTCTTTGAAATCTGAAAGGTAACGTTGGATTATTAGGAATCATGTTCTTGCGAGGTATTAGAACAACATCTCCTGCTTTATCCCCGGTCAAAATAACACACTCTATTACATGATTACCTAATCTCCTTACCTGTAATCTTGTACCATTGCAAAGTCCATTAAATTGGTCAATATTTCTTAGTAACATAACAGGAGCACCTACTTTTAATATAAGTTCATGAGGTGGTAAACATGAGCAGTTAATTGCATTTAGTACGTCAGGAGTAAATGTATCAAGCTCTGACTCCATGCTACCTTCTTCAACGCACATGGAGTCAGAACTCAGATAAACCTTCTCGTCTGCTTCAATATGCTTCATTATATGATTATTTACCTCGTGCACAACATCTAGTGTAGGAGCAAGAATGGTTCTCTTCTTGAAAAAAGTTGACTGTTTCAAATTAGTAAGTATATCAGGATATACAAATCTAATGATATTGTCAAAGCCATCAGCATTGTCCTTAATTAGAATTTTTTCTAGAATATTGACCTCAGATTCACCATCAATTGAATCTCCTTCAAGACCATCACCAATTCTAAGAAGCCATTGAGCAAATTGTTTTATTTCAATAGAATCAGATTCAGGCACACCAACTGTAAGACGCATATTCTGAGAAAGAGTAATTACTTTGCATGATGACCACAGATAAGATGAGTTAATTGTAGCTTGTACAATATCTTGTCTAGATCCCATAGGTATGACAGGTAGAATCTGTCTAAAGTCACCTCCAAGTACGACTATCTTACCACCAAAGGGTAAGTCTTCATTGTATGATGATGAAGATCTAAGTATGTCTTTGAAAGACTTGTCGAGTGCTTCATAACAAATCTTGTTTAGCATCGGAGCCTCATCCCATATAATAAGCTTTGCTTTGCAAATCAACTTAGCAAGCGGAGACCCTTGTTTTATACTACATACAGAATCTTCATGAAGTTCCAAAGGTATCTTAAACCTAGAATGAGCTGTACGACCTTTTGGAAGCAAAAGAGATGCAATTCCACTTAAGGCAACATTAAGAACAATTTCTCCTTTGACACAAATAGCTGCAGAAAGTGCCCTATATAGAAATGTCTTACCTGTTCCACCATAACCATATATGAAGAAAAAAACCACCAAGGTTATTATTCACGGCTTCGCTTATTCTATGAAAAGCATTTTGTTGTTCACTGTTCATTTGGGACAACATAACTTCTAATTTGTCCCTTAGGGCAACAATATCAAAAGTTAGCTCGTCAGCTATTATCCGATTATCCAAGCCATCAATGATATCTAAATCAGGGAGAGGAATACCATTAAACTCTCGAAGTGACCTACCATTAGCTTGCAACATCATCTCAACCTTTGAAAGAGTCATATTCAGTAGTTGATCATCACTAAGCTGAATGTCTAAAATGAAGATGGAAAAGTTGTTAAGCAATTGATGATGTATTTTAAGATAAAGAATATTATTTAATCCTATAAGCGAAATTGATTTAACATGTTGAATGATATACCTGGATTAAGTGTTGAAATTCTATGTGATATAACAAATCTTCAGATAATTGTTGGTAGCACTGCTGCCATACCAATTCAGGTCTAGATATGTTATTAGAAATCAACAACACAACAAACAGATTTCGTAAGTAGTTTCCAGACGCCCAAGTGCTTGCTTCTAGAATTGCATCAATAAATTCCTTGTCATCTTGTAAGAGTCCCAAAGCATAGCATGTTTCCTTGAATGAGTTGTATACCACACCATCCATAGTACGTAAATCAGTAAAACTCATGCATCCTCTTTGTATATTTAACAATATTCTCATGTAATAATCCTCACTGTTACCACGTGAAACATGAGTCAGCCGTCTAATAGAAAAGCCTTGTTTGCGAGGAAACCACATGCATGAATCATCTTTCCATACAAATTTTGTAGGAAATTCGCTGTATGTTAAAGATTTAGCAAAAGGATACTCACGATTAGCCAACATCCAAGCAGCTAACTTAGTAACCTTACCATCTACACGTTGAATAACATCAGCAATGTTCTCATGGTCCTTGAAAACAACTGGTTGCTCGTCAGGTAGGTGGAATGGTAGACGAATCACTGCAGGATCTTTAAGCTGAATCTCATAACCAAATATCTGCCAAGCTGCCTCACATGCAGAAATGTAACGACAATCATAGTAGTTACGTATCTCATCAACAACTTGTTGAGAAGACCCATCAGCAGATGTTTGGTAAAATGAGGCAGTAACCCTATCATTACCCTTATGGACGTACTTGAATAAATATTTAATAGAAGAAGTCTGACATGTATGCTCCACGTTAATGTGACAACCATACTTTAAGAGTAGATCAGGATTGTAAGGTACAATATAAGAATTATCCAAAATTTCATTCTTCTTAGTTATTGTATGACCATTATCTAGCCTTTTATACTTTGGGAAACCACCCTCGTCAATAATCGTTCTATTCCTAAATGGCTTTGGAAAAAACTTAGAACACCTTCCATTTATCATGTATGGACTACTAATGTTGTGCCTCCCACATGGACCATGAACCATGAACTTCTCAACAGCTGCATAAAGTCTAGGCATGTTAGTCTTATCAGGGATTTCAGCAGATATCATACGGTCAATATCATCGGGTGATTTAGGCTTATATTGTGGTTGCATGAACAACAAAATGTGAGCATGTGGTAGACCTCGTTTCTGAAATTCAACTGTGCACACATTTGTATAAATAATTGACATCAGAATACAAACAAAAAAAGTATAAGAATAATATATATATAAAACTTACATGCAGAAATATTGCCAAAGAACCTCCCATTCTTGAAATCATATATCAACTCATCTAACTTAATACTAAAGATTCTTGAGGCAATATCAGGACGATCCTCTGCCTTAAGGCCAGTGCCATGTAAAAGGCGTTTGATCTCGTCCCATTTAGGATTGCAAGTAATTGTGATAAAATAACTGGGGTATCCAAAATACTTGCAAATGGCAAATACATTTTTACAATTGTTAAACATGTATCTAAGACCACCAGTGAAACTGCTTGGAAGAATTATTCTTTGACCAGAAAGAATCGCATCAGCTTCTCCCCTAACTAAAGATTCGTGCAATGAGTTGTACTTGTCAACCCTGAGCTTAGGTTGGTTGTTGCGTAAATATCTAAGACGCTCAGACTCAATTATAGTATATGAATCAACTAAGAACTGTTGAAATAATCTTCTTGAATGTAATAGTATAGATGATCCTTCCAAACGCATTTGTATTCTGTATGAAAAGAATTCTCTTATGCTTATAGTCTTTCTCTTCTTAGTACCAGAAATATCAAACGTGGAATAGTTCTCAATACCTGGCCTAAAACCATCCTCCCCATAGGGAAAAATCAAAGGATACTGTAGAGACCGGTAAGACGGGTGAAGGACATCTATCCTTTTTAGCCTGTTAGAGGTAGTCTCAAGAATGATGTCTCTCTGCAAACTTGACTCATCAATATCACCAACAATAAGTATTGCAACCTCAGAAGCTGTTGGGATGTTATACCTCCTACCATTCTTTTCCCTTTTCTAATTAGTTTGAGCTTGATATTAGTTTTTGAATCTTCTTTGAAGCGATCGCGTGCATATCAAAATGACTTTGCAAGAGGATTGTGAAGATCCATCATTTGTTTCAACTCATTAACAATTGTTTGCTCAATAACATTATTCGAATTGGAAGATCTGTTTAAACAAAAAAATTATTGCTACTCAAACTTTTAAAAATATAATATTTTCATTAAACTATTAGGAAATATTCTATAGTAAATAACATAGTATATTTTGGAAAAAAATTATGTACCTGATGGCAGATATGCGATTTTGAATCTCATTTTCAGTGTCGTCTATGTATAACTGTGCAAACTTTGGAATATCACTTGGTAAGGGAAGCAAACTTCCAATTGAATGGTAATTTTGACCACTAAGAGAGAACGTAGGAGGTGCAGATCCATTGTTTATATTGTGATTAATTTTATCAGCCATGGATGTGAAGCAAAACATGAAATTAAAAGAACATATGTTCTTGCGAAAGTATCATCACGTTCATCATCCTTAAAATGCAAATCTTGTAGAATCTGGGGTGCCTCCCTAAGAAAAGGAAGCTCAACCTTCCCACTCATGCAACATGTGCGGAATATAGGGATATTACTTCCTTTGCTCTTAGATAGCCTTTCACCGTCCCACATCATAGTTTTGCAATATCGACATACATGAATTGGATCCCCAGCATCCCAAGTAACTAAATTTAATAAAAAAATATTTTAAAAAAATCATATACGGATACTTTTTTAAGAAAGGCAACAATAAATATATCTAAAATATATATTTTATGTTAATATCTACCTATTTCGCATGTCAAATTGCAATTGGATAATGTGTTTAAGCTAGATGACCCTAAAAAAATAGTATTAATTAAAAATGTGAAAATTAAACAAATGAAAAAAGGAAGAAGATTTAAACGAAAAAGATGACAATTAAAAAAAAACCTGTATTATTATTATGAATTTCTTGTTGAATATAATCTGAGTCAATCACTATATCATCAAAGGCATCAAGACCTGAATTAAATAAAAATATTCAGCAAAAATATCCAACAATTGTTCGGATTATACAAAAGAATAATAATTAAATAAAACTTTATAACACGTTAAATATATGTGAAAATAATTTACCTTCATAATGTCCATTATTAACATGTGATACCGGTTTCTTCTTGTAGACAACTTGGTTAGAGCTCTCACCATTGAAGAATTGAGAAGAATTAAACAACTCTTTGCTATTTCTACGTAATGATTCGATGATTGATTTCTCCTTAAGCATTGTACTCTTACTTGGGAGTATTTGTGTGCTGCCATGTATATTTAAATGTTTATAATTATCCAATTATAGTGAACTTAATAAATACTCTGAATATGTAGTAATTAAATCTGAAACATAGAAAATTAAAAAAAATTATGCTAAACAAAAAAAATAGTTGTATCAAATATAACCTATTTAAATATTACATTGAATTATGTATATAGTACAAAAAAGTTATCAATAATTAAATGTTATCTTGAATTATGTATAGAGTACAAAAAAAAGTATGAAAATAGTTATTAATAATTAAATATTAGCTTGAATTATTTATAGAGCACAAAAAAAGATAGATAAAATACTAAAGATGTCGAAAAAAGTAAAAATATAGAAACAATAATATGTGAAAAAATGTAATACATTTAAATATAAGTTACCTTTGTAGCATATGAAGTATAAATCCACTAAATATATAACAAATGAACATTACATTATTAATGCATTTAAATAAAAAATTAAGAAAAAATTGAATCAAATTTTTTCATGAAATCACTATATCTAAGATATAAATATAGAAATAACTACAAAGTGGTAACCTTAAAAAAACTATTGAATTTTTTTTGTCCCTTAAAAAAACACTAAAATTATATAAAAATAACAACAAAGATGAAAAAAATCATACTAGGAATCCAGGATAATGTGTTTGTTGTTAGTTGAGTTGTTAGTAACATGAGGATTAATTAAAGTTGACCTTGAATCGTTAGCCAATTGCTCATTGTAATTCTCTTTTTCCTTATCTTTTGAGAATGTATTTGATGAGTTGAGCACTGCCTGGTCAACTAAAGAAATGACAAGATGTTGAGTAATGATATATATAAATATTTGGTTGTATAATAAATGTGAATGAGAGGTCTTACCATTTGATATATTGGACAGAGGAGTTCTTGAATGTTGAAAGCTATTATTTTGAGAAACTCCATCATCAGTTGAATATACTTGATTGATACATAACGTTGAATTGATTTTCTTATTGAGCAAATATTAAGAAACAAAGCCAGTACTTAATGAACAAAAATCCGTTATGTTGTTATTAGAAATCATGTGGGACCTTCTCTTCATTGGAAGCAATGTGCTGTTTGCAAAATCTGGTATTAGTATACATAGTATGTTAAAAAAGATTAAGAAAAATATAAAAAACTTAGAAACCATATGAGTATAATGATCATATTACCATTCTCAGAAGCATTCTGTATGGAAGCTTGTATTTTTCTATTTCTCTTCTCCTTGATGATACAAATCCTCCTCAACCTAGCTAACTTAGGACTAAGCTTATATTCTGCTGAATCCATCTATTATCTGATAATACTTAACAAAGTTGAAAGTATGACCATGAGATATATCTGAAGTATAAATGATGTAAACATTCAAAAATATAAAGGTGGCGGGAGATTGTGAAAATTTATTTAAAATTTCATGTGATTCAAAATGTGAGAAATCATGTAACTAAAAATATAAAAGCTACATAAAAAATTGGAAAGAAACAACTAATTCTTTAAATAGAGTCAAAATCATATATATGTTCTAAAATTTGAACATCAGTGAATGAAAAAAGAGTAATGTAATGAACTCTATTGATTATACATGTGTACTTGAAAATGTTAGCTCCAATGAAAGTGTAAAGAAATACATGATGGTTAAGTAACTAAAAAATGTCCATAAAAAATACAGTTTATATAATGATTCCATCTTATGGCTTCCAATCTTAGTATTCAAAATGAAGCATTTGTTTTTGTTTAAAATATGGTCAATTCATATTAAAATAATGTTGGTTAACAAAAAAATGTCTGAATCACACAAAAAAAAAAGATTAGAACTAAGCTGATGAAAACTTTGAATTAAGTTTCAGCATAGTTTTAGTAACATATTTAAAAACGAAGTTGAGAAGAGAGGTTATCGATGAATATATTGCTATGAAATTAATAATTATAAGATTGAATCGAATAATTTAGTAAAAAAATCATGTAAAGATAAATGATAAAATAAATAAATAACAAAATAGAAATTAGTAACTTAGGATTAGATATTACACGGGAAAGACGAACAAATTTTAAAGTAACTCATTGAACCATAAAACCTCCCCTAAAACCATGATTAAGAATGGCTCGTGAAAGAGGTAAACACTTATAACTATTCAACGAAAGAATGGTTCAGAGGATTACTAAACAAAATACAAAATACTTAACAAAGCTGAAATCAAATCCTAATAATCTTATCATCGAAAATAAAGCAAGAATTCAGATCTTCATGATTTCAGCTAGCATAATAGTCTCATCAATTGAGTTAACTGTGAGCCTCACTACACTTTCAGGCCTAAAGTGATTCTCAGTTAGAAACTCTCTCCATCCATTGGTCATGAACACCTCAAATAAACGATTAGAAAATGTCCATTGTAAAGTCATGTTGTATGAACGGCCACCTTCTATAATGAGTCTAACATGAGTACACATATTAGGGAATGCTTTGAAGACAAACTTGATTGGTAGTATCTGAAAGATACAAAATGAAAAAAAATTAAGTAACACATTGTACATATTTGATTAGTTTGAGTTAAATATAATATTTTCAAAATTAAAAAAAAAACATTACCAATGAACCAGAAAGAAGTTCTTGTTCTGTAATGAAACATACGTATGATGATGAGTATGAAGAGTTGGGTTCCTTAGTAGGGAGAAACTCAAAAAAAAGAATGAGCATTATATCCAGCAGAAGAAGGATGGTGGTTGGGAATAAAAATAATATGTTCCTCACTGGATAGCTTAAAGAAATCATGAAACTGTACTGGTATCATCTTTTGATAATTTATATCTGGTTCAAGGTGAGAAATCCTTTTAGAGCTAATCACTGGATCAAAATGTGTGAAAATTTCAGAGTTGAGTTGGTGATGGTCATCCAGAGGAACAACATTTAGATCAATTAATGTTGATTGACAACTAACTGAATGCATGTCCTGTTTTGGTTGTGATTTTTTAACGAAAGTGGTGGACACCAACTTAGGAGAACATGTCAATGTAGAGTGCAGCTTCATATTCTTTTTAGATGAATATTTGTAATGTTTGTGATTCTTCTTTGATGGCTTGTAAGTAGCTTTTTGGTAGTGAACAGCCTCAAGTACATAATGATCTTCTAATATACGCTCTTTACCTTTAGACGTAAATATTGAATGTAACAGTAACTTCATATCAGAAACACTGGCAGACAATTTATTCATGAACCTGTCTCTAACCATGATGACAAAGAAGATGTCCTTGTAGAGATACCTTAGCTTAATGGTACCTCCATTGAATAATCTATAGAGATTAACTAAGTTCTCAAGACCTTCGATTATAAAAACATTCGAATGACCTCTTAGAATACGTAGCTGAATTTGGTTATGTTTAGAGTCAATAATCAGAATTTTATCCTCAAAGGATTTCTTGTACTTTCTGTAAAATATGTTAGGAAGCTCATGGATGTTCTGTGACCATAATATAAAATTAGATCTATGTATGAATATGTATGGAATCAACTAAACATTAGGAACAAATTAAATCAGAATTATTAAATAAATAAAAATCAAAATCAATAACAAAAGGGTTCTTGTTGTGAGGGAGCATATAATACCGAAAATGGGTTAATATATAGGTAAAAAATACGACTCTCTTCCACCAATTTATGAGAGCTTTGTTGGGTCTCCATCTGATATGAGAAAATGTGAATTATTTTAGCAAGATAAGTAGCACAGACTGGTATTACTGAAGTAAGAACTAAAACAATAAATGAACTGAAGCTGGAAATGAATGTTTAATAAAAGAAAAATGCAAATACCTTTTGGGGAAGTAAATCTTTTAGAGACACACAAATGTAACTATTAGTATTAATAAAACTGGTGAAGAGGACAACATTTATAAACTTAACCATATGTGTTTATAAAAGCAAAAATCCTTGTAGTGCTGTACTTATAGAATGCAATTAAAAGAAAAAAGAAGGAGAGAATATTACGTAAAAAATATAAAATAAAATTTTCAAAATGATGATACTATGGATGTCATATCTGTGAAACTATAGCTTAGAGGTAATTATTGAATGACTTTTTACTGATAGCAAATGAAGATCAAGAAGAAACGTTTACTATTTCATTGAGAATGTAACAGAGTACTATAAGTAAATGACAGATACATGAAGATGAAGTGTTACTCAATTAATGTTTATTGGTGGAGTAAACTGATTAATGATTACATGAGAGAGTATAGCTTGTGGAAGGGTAATGGCCTAGCAAACCATTGGTCATGAAGAAATCATAGCAGACCGTGGAAAAGAAAGCAAACAATTAATCTTCATAAAAGTTTATAATACAAAGAAAAGAAGACAACAAAATTTTTAAATAGTAAAAAAAGATTGTGTTCATTTAAAAAATTGAAAAAAGGTAATGAATTCTCAAAATCTATAGTTGAAAAAGGAACTAATGATGCATGTATGACAGGAAAAATCATGGTTGGAATAAAAAAATTAATATAAAATAAAGGAAATAATGTATAGTTTGTTCACATTACATGGTATTTAGATCTGTTATTCAATATCAATATGTTATCTAGGTTACAATGTAGGAAGCTCATGTTTAATAACTGTATAAAAAATTCTATAGGAATATAGAAGAAAAAAAATAACTAAGTTAGAAAAATATTATTTTAAATATTATGATGCTTTGGATATCATAGCTTCCAAACTGTAGCTTAGGAATAATTATTGTCTGATTACCTTATGTCAGAAAGTAAAGATAAGAAAAAAAATGTCCTGGTTTTATAGAAAATGTAAAAAAGTACTAAATATAAAAGACAAATATATGAAAATTAACTCTTACTCAATTGATCAGTATTGGTGGAACTATGTGAGTAATGAGTACATGACAGGGTAACTTGTGGAAGGTAATAGCTTGGAAAAGCATTGGTCACAAAAAATTAGAGCAAATAATGGGGGAAGCAAAAAGCCAATTACAGTTCTTCAGGTTGGAAATTGAAGTTGCAGACACGGCTAGTAGGTGTACATGATAACCAATTCATAAAAAGAAGAAAAATTTGTAAAAAAAGTCAAGTTAAGGTGGACAGTTTTTCTGAACTAAATGAAAAATTCATAATACATAATATTCAGCAAATTTATTATCATATCATTCAAATTAAATGGAAATTTAGCAGCAAGATAGGTAAAGATATACATGTAAATTTGTAAGACATACTTGTAATTTTTTTCTTTTCAAATTCTAGACAGGTAATGTTTAGAGTACTAAATATCTGTGTTAAAAAAAGGTAAGTAATAAAAAATCAGCTATTACATGTGCACAATGTAATATTAGAAAAATTACTAAATGAATCACATAATTAGCAACGTATATATAAAGATTCAACATTATTGTAATTATAGGTGAACATTCTAATATGTCGTGATTTTAGTTCATATATCCTACATTTATGAAAACAACATGATACAGGTGGTAAGGTAACAAAAACGAAGGAAAAAAATTCCAATGAAAGATAACTAAACTTTCTTATATGTTGTTGTATGAGTTCATTTGATGAGTCCATTCATGGAAATTAAACTGAAATGAAAAAACGACGATTAGTGATATTAAGAGACTAAAAACTAAATTAGTTGCTTTGATTTTATTTGGACAATTTTAATTTAAAAACTTGAGAAAAAATAGCTAATAGTACATCACACAATGGAAAGATATGATTTGTAGCAGAATTCAAGCAATTAAGAAAGAAAAGCAGTTTAGTGAAAGGAAAAAAATAAAATACATTGCTAAAAAGGGAATTAAATAAACACGCATAACAATACATGATCCCGGTTAAAGGAAATACATAACTTAGAGATAGAAGTGATCATGAGAGTGAACTGATCAAGAATATGATGAAAGAAAATTAAAACATAAGTAATTAACTAAATGCATGTCAATATAGTTTACATTGATAATATCTTTATAGACTAAGGACCTTGAGATGCATGTTAGATTCATCATTGGGGTATACAGAAATATCAATAAAGTGCCATGTCTGAATCCATTAGACTTTGCAAGATACTTCTAACCTCTAGTCAGATATAGCTGAATCTTCCTTTTTTATTCCAGCGTAATCCCAGTTGGTATGAACATCCATTATCAAGAACAACATTCACATTGTCAGGCTTGCTTGAAAAAGCATTCTGTGCGAATCTGGTGGGCAGAACCTGTTAAAAAAATATTACTGCTAAATTGTGAACAAATTTAAGAAAAAAGATATAAACTCTGAATAAATATAAACTCATCACAGCACTATTTTGAATTTGGTTGTATGAAACTTGTTTAATGCACCAAAAAGCATTATTAATTAAGTAGCAAGTGTCTTTGGTATTAAAATCTAAAGTTTTAGCACGACGGACATAACCTAACTTTAAGGGGGTGGAAGAACCTAAATCTATGTTAGATGTAGTTCCATTTTTAAAAGAGCCAAAGTTAAAACCCAATGCATTACCATAAAGAACAGGTAAAGGATAATCCGTAGAGTTGTTGACAATATTATTAACTGAACCATAACGAAATGAATCCTCATAGTGTTGGAATTGATAAGAGTTGTTTGCATTTGGATTTGTTGTCATTAGCTGGTTGTGAACATTATATTGAGTAAAGGCAGAAAAGCTAGCACCAAGATCAACATTCTGTGTAGGAAAAGAACCATTAGTGTTACTATGTGGAATTGAAATAATGGGAGAAATATGAGTATAAGAGTAAGCTGGGTTTGTATTTTGAGGTAACGAATGTGGTATATCTTGAAGGATATCTGCAACTGACTCAGTGTTTAAATCTCCAGTGGGGTGGTCTACAATCATCTTACACATGTTATTGTCTTTGACTTTTAACAAGACAAATACATCTTTCCCAAGATACATTAACTTCAACCAACCACCTTTCTTAAGAGAGTAGAACTTCAGTAAATTTTCCAAACCAGATAGAATATATCCAGAAGTTTTGCCTTTCCCCAAACGCAGTTCTATTTGATTATCATTGAGATCAACAAATAACATCCTCTCCTTGAGATGATCTTTGTAGGTGCGATAAAAAATTGAAGGCAACTCGTGCATTATCTAATACATAAAAAAATAAAAGGTGTTTAAATACTAATATACAAAATAATTATTGAAAAAGTGCAAAATATTGATCAATAAATAAGTTGATGAGCAATCATTTAAGAATATTACCCCAAGAGGATCCACTTTCATGTAGAAAATTCTATCATGGTTAAATTCGGGAGGCATGAAATGAGTAGTATCCATTTCTGATATTAGTAAGTAACAAAAATAAGAAGCAAATTTAAACATCTAATGGTATAAAAAACTGCTTTTGTGTAAAAGATATGATATTGAAGAGACAGTATTGAATTCGAAGAAGAAAGAAACTATAAACGTAAGAAGGAGGAAGAAGCTGTTAGTTGTTGAAATATCTCTGGAAAAAAGGCAATGAATTACAAAGGGTAGATGTACTTTATATAGATGTAATAATCTTCTTGAAAATGGTAATGGCTATAGTAAGTACATATAAAATATAAGATATAAATTACATTAGTAGAGTGGGGATAACCAAAAAAATCTTACATAAGTAATTAGTGCATATTGTAAAATATCAATGTGTCAGGGTAATGTCTTGAAAAATCAAGTCTAGTGAGAATAGTTGTATGTATACTCATTGCATAATAAATTAGTACGGGAATAAAAAAACAAATAAAAAAGATTAAATTTTCAGCCATTAAATTAGAATGAAGTATGGTATAAAGAACTGTTTGGTCAATAAGAAAAAAGAGAATATAAATATAATATGAATATAAATATAGATTAGGGATAAGTACTTTTTTCGTCCCCAAGGTCTGGGGTCAAAATCAAAATCGTCCCTGAACCTTTTTTTTTATTAAAATCATCCTCAACGTTACAAAACGTTAAAAAATCGTCCTTTTCTATTTTTTTGGACCAAATTACCCTTAACTATTAAAAAAAATTAAATATAATATTTAAAAAAAAATTAAACCCCCCAAACACCCATTTCTTCGTCTGTCTCCCTCCCCCTCCCCCTCCCCACACCCATTTCTTCGTCCCTCTCCCTCAGCCCCCGCCGCCCCTGCGTCCAGCCCCCGCCGCCGCCGCCTCTGCGTCCAGCCCGTCGCCCCGCGTCCAACCACCCCCGCCTCTGCGTCCAGCCCGCCGCCGCCGCCTCTGCGTCCAGCCTGCCGCCGCCGCCGCCTCTGCGTCCAGCCCAACCCGCCGCCCCTGCTTTTCTGCTTTTGCTTTCTGCCTTCTGTTTCTTCTTATTCTTTTTCTTCTTCTTCTGTAATCTGTTGATGAAATTTCTGAATTTTTGAATTTATGAAATTTGTTGTTGTTGATGAGGGGTGAGGGGGTGGTTGAGGGGAAGGCAGTGAGGGGTGAGGGTGGGTTACGGTGAGGGTGGGGGTGGTTGAGGGGGGAGGCAGTGAGGGGGTAGGGGTGAGGGTGGGGGTGGGGGAGGCAGTGAGGGGGTGGGGGTGAGGGTGGGGGAGGCAGTGAGGGGGGTTACGGTGAGGGTGGGGGTGAGGGGGTGGTTGAGGGGGAGGTTGAGGGGGAGGCAGTGAGGTGACGGTGGGGGTGAGGGAGTGGTGTTTGTGTCTGTTGTTGTTGTTGTTGTTGTTGTTGTTGTTGTGGTGGTGGTGGTGGTAGTGGTAGTGGTGGTGGTGGTGGTTATGGTGGTGGTGGTGGTGTGGTGGTGGTGAAGAGGAGAATGATGAAGATAAGGGTATTTTGGTCCAAAAATTTGAAAAAGGATGATTTTAAAGTGTTTTTGAACGTTAGGGATGATTTTAATAAGAAAAAAAGGTTAGGGACGATTTTGATTTCGACCCCAGACCTTGGGGACGAAAAAAGTACTTATCCCTATAGATTAATAAGAGGTTATACATTAAGAAGAATATATAGAACTTAAGGGTTTTTAATACACAATTTTAACTGTGATATGTTAGTCCATGCACGAATTGGTTGACATCAACTGTGAAATAAGTGTAATTAGATTTTATTAATTAATAACGGTATTTACATGACATTTGTCAAGAAGATGTCAAATAAAAGTACTCATTGTGTTAAGATTTAAAAAAGGAGTGAATACAAATTGTAAATAAAGGAATAATAATCAATAAAGATAATAAACCTGATTTAAATATATGAAATTGAGTTAATAGATAAGAACCAAGCATGAGTTACATATGACATAGAAATTTGTATACAACTTACTATAATAAAAGGACTATGAATTGTGTGCACAGCACTAACATTTTTATTGGAATAAAAGACACACTGAGACTAACTTAAAACATAACCTTAATGTGATTAAATCACAACAGACATTATTTAGCAATCAAAATGAAACTACAGAAATATAGAAAGGTTCTTGAAAAGCTATTCTTCATGAAGCTTTGCAACATTATGAACTTCTTCAACAGTAATCTTCTGAGACTTAGTAGATGACTAGTTCTCAGAATCTGGATAAACATCAATAAGACTTTTGGTACATGAAGCAGCCTCGATGAGTCCCCTTTTTGGAATAAAAAATGATTCAGTATTATCATCACCAATTATCTCAATGGAAGGCGAATCTGTTTGCTGTATAGAATAAAAAATTACAATTAAATTATATAGTTAATTATAGTAGCCCAAAATGATAAGGAAAAATGAGGAATCAAGAATTTGTAACCTTGGGAGTTTCAGTAGAGTCGGAGAGAATAGTAATAAGTTCAGAATTTTCATGGACCAATTTTTTCTGAAATAAAATTAAAAAATATATATAGAATGAACCAATAATATAGATTTAAAGAAACTTGAAATCTTTGTAAACATACATTATATATCTTGTGTTTATCAAGAAATTTTGAGATGATTGAATTATCAGCACAAAGCTTAAGTACAACAATTCTGCATGGTTGGAAAGCATTGATATCTTCCATCTTTACTAAAATTTTAAATATAAAGTTCTTGTCAACGAAAGCATTGAGCTCCTAAGGATATTCATCCTTCAAACCTCCCTGATTAAAATGTAACATATGAATTGAATTAATGAGGCAGAAATTGGCATATTAATAACAAAAAGATAAATTAAAAAATAGAAAAAGATTTAAAAAATCAGATACAACCTTGTTGACATGAGACAGGCGCATATCAGAAGCAGATACACCAAGGTATTTGCTAGCTTCTTTGTCATATAGTATAAAGGAGGCGGTATCTAATTCATCAGCAACTCTTAAATTTATACTGAATCTGAACATGTTTGATGTTAATAAACAAAAAATTTGGCATTGATGAAGGTTAACAAAAAATAATTATAAATGTAGAACTATATACCTAGGAACATGAGAATTTGGGAATGTGTCACATGTAACACAATGGAATGAATTTTTAGATTCCTTTAGAGCATAGAAACAATGCTTGCAACTCTTGTACCACCAGCCACTCTTGTAGTCAATAGCAGCAACAGTCCCATATGTGACATAGGTACCATTCTAGAAAAAATGGATTTAAGATCATTTCAATATATATATATAAATAAATAAGAGAAATAGAAAAATCAAACCTCAGAGGATTCCTTAAGATCACATATATTCTTGAAACTTGTTTGGTTAATAAGATCATCCTCAAGAGAGTATAATGGTCCATCAGATAATTGAGACAGCTAGCTTGCAGGTGGAATCCCAACCATTATAACACTGTAACAATTATAAAACAACAAAAAAATCAGCTTTGAATAAATAATAATGATTGAAAAAATATAAATTAATCAACGTTACCTCTTTCTAAAATTCTTCACCTCTGGAAAGTCAGCGTTGATGTACAAAATGGAGTTGCAATTTGTATTAGATACACCCATTGAACCTAAAGTTTGATATAAAAAAAATATAAGAATGTAAATAAGAAAGTAAAAATTGTACATATTGATTAGCATATTTGGATAGAACATTTATACTAACCCTTGAAGAGATTGAACTTTGCAAATTGAATTATTATTATATACTCAGATGTGGGTTGATCCTCAATATGCTTAACTAACATTTTTGCATACTCTTCCCACAGAGTACACCTAATTTTACCATTACCCCTATTTAAAAAGCATATAACAAAAATTTAATGACGGTGAAAAGGAGTAATGAAATTATAAAATATAAATAACAGAGTTTAATAATATATATAATGGTTGGGAATACTTCATATCATCAAGTTCAATCACAATGTATACACAACTCTTGCCATTCCTTGTAAACTCAATCGTGTCACCCTTCCCAGTAATCAAGCCAATAACATCTAGCCAAAAAAAAAAATAGGAAATTACGTGTATAAAAGCTGGATAACATAAGAAAAATTGATCTTAAAAGTTCAAATAATTTATACCAATTAAGTGGGACTGAGGGTTGGAATGCTTGAGTATCAGTTCATTAGATACGAAATAGAAACTATGATCAATGAAGCCAGGCTCATGAACAATCCTACGCTGAGTTTCTCTCTTAAAATATATACGATGAGAATGAGTTGTTGGTTTGTACTTCTGATCATTCAGTGACAATGAAAAGTTGGATATTGTGTATATTTTGCCATCAGATAACTCACCCTCAAATAGTCTCCTGAGAGGATTCCTTATGGTACATTGAATACGATCTCCCTGAAAAAGCATAAAGATATAAAGTTAATAACAAATTCTTTGTGATATACTAAAATATCTTATATAAAAATTAGAAAACTACACAAACCATTTCATCCATCACGACCAGTTCTATCATCGGTTTTTGATACTTAAGCTCAGAATAAGTTAGTGACCAAGACTTAATGAGCCTTACTTTGATTTTATAAACCTGATTTTCAGATGAGGGGTCTATATCCTTCAAGAGAGTAAACTGTGAAGCCATTTCAAGTGAAAAAATAATTAAAGAAGAGGAAAAAAGAGAAAGTTAGGAAACTAATAAAGAGTGGGATATAAGTTGGATGTGAGGTATAGGGAGTGCCTAGAAAGCAAAATATATAGAGGTTGGAATGTGACTGCTTAGAAATTGGCAACAAGACACCATAAATGGACAATAGCAATCAGACAGGAAGAAGTGATGAACATGTTAGAAAATAGTAGTGCATGAATCAGACAAAGACAAAAATATATAGAAGTGGATGAAGAGTAATTATAAACTATGTTCAATGAAGTCATAATGCATGAGAAAAGTGTATGTCATCTTATATAAAAAAATAGATCATGTACATTATTAATTAATTTTGAAGTTTAGAAACATCGAAAATGACATCGATAGTGAACAAAAGATAGAAACTGTACTTGTATGCTTATGAAATACAACTGAAAAATTAAATGTATGAAGTTAAATTTTGTTGACTACATGACAACATTATAAAAAGAAATTCATGACTTAATAATTTTTTTGTTGTTCAAGTGTACCTAAAATACTTAAACCAAAATTATACTTTGGATGAATACCTGGTTAAAATAAAAAGAACATTGAAGTATGATACATGATCAGTAATTAATTAAGCATTTCATTTGAAAGACCAATATACTGAGTACATAATAAGACTAAATATTAGCTAAGATAAGACTTCTTCGAAAATCATATTTCATATAGGATTCATTATATTGTCTAGAAAGTGTGATCAAGTAAGAAAGAAAATTGTTAAATGTCTGAATTATATGAAATGAACCAATAAAAAATATTAGATGTAACAAAGAAATTTAACATCTTTTCTGATACAAATTGTGTGATTTTCAAAGAAATAAAACAACTACTGATATGAGAAATACATGGGCTTGAATAGGATTGATTACATTAGCTTAAGTTGAATAATAATATTATTCGAATTGGAATGGGAAATTAAAGAAATAGAGCAAAATTTAGTATTCATATACTTCAGATGAAATAAGGATTAATTAAGTCAATCTTGAGGTATGATACAAATATACAATGAGCGTAAAGGATGCTATCAAAATTAAAGTAAGTTAAAAGGAAATTTGGCATTAATATAATGAAGATGAAATTACAATATAGCCATAGTTGACATAATGAAACATTACAATTAGGAGAAAATCATAACATAAACTCAGACGGCAACAACTAAACTATGATATTGGCAACAAAATTAAATACTAATAATTGAAATCGACATGGTGGTCTCATCATCAGAAGAAACAGTAAATCGAAGAAGACTTCCAGCCTTAAGTCCATGTTTCAAGGAAAATCTACGCCAGCCTTTTGTAAGAAAAGCCTCAGAAGATGTTGAGCTTCTCCAGCGTAATTTCATCACAACATTTGGTCCATCAGGTTGGATGACATTAACATGATCAAATCGAGATGGGAATGCCTGGGAGGCAAATCTTGAAGTCAAAAGCTGAATAAAAATTTATTCAAAAAAATAAAAATTAGAAAAAAATAAATACAATCATAATGATGATAAACAAACAGCAACTTGAATAGAGTAACATGCAATGTTATTACCATAGAGTAGTTTGAAGAATGAGAAAAGGATACAGGCTTCTCCAAAATATACACAACAGAAAAAACAGGAGAAGGTGGTTCAACATTAATATTAACCGACGGTAAAGAAAAAATTACAGGGGTAGAAACAGGTTGCTGGATATCAGGAAATAAGTGGGAATATATGGAGAGGGAAGGTTGATCATTAAATACATGATAGCAACTCAAAAAACTAACATTCAAAGGATTAGGACAATTTGAAGAAGAAGGGACCTCCTCAAATGACAAAACTTGTTTAAAAGGATCAGAAATATTTGCAGGACCAATAACCATTTCACATGGAATATCGTTGTCCGTAACACTGCCTTGGATGTGATCTGCAATGCAATCAGAATAAACAGGGAGTTCTTTATGTAAAAAATCATGAACATGAACAGAAAATGGTGACTCAAGAGGTGATGAGTTATTAAAAGAACTTTGATTAGATTCATTATGGGAGACATTAATATCTGGAAAGTTTACAGAGTGTAAAACAGGATTAAGAACATCAGTAGACTCGGAAAGATCTATGACATCCTTAACAGAAATAGATGGCTTAATATCACCAGAAAGTTTAATTGGGGGAAAACAGGGCTCTTTAAAACGCATATTGTGGTCCTTAACTTCAAGAATAAGAAACTTGTCCTTCCCAGCATAACAAATGCTCAACCAACCACCTTGTTTAAGCCCATACAACATGTAAAAATTGCTATAACTAGCAACAATTATTGCAGTACGGTGACCCTTCTCAATGATAACTTGGAGCTCATTGCCAGAGAAATCATAAAAGGATAAATTGGTGGATAATTCATCCTTGAATCTCTTGTAAAATATAGATGGCAATTCACCCATCTCCTGTTGTAAAACAAAAATTATGATTTATTATGTCAACGTAAACAAACCAAAGATGAAGATGACTTAACAAATAGAAGTAAAAAAAAACTAAAATAAAGAGATTATTCAATTGATACACTACCATATCAGGATTAACTTCCATGAAAAAATAACGGCCTTGATAATGAAACTTCATTATGGATAGAAGAGCTAAACGTAAATAATAAGAAAAGGATGTGATGGTGGAGTGAAAAGGAACTAAAATTAACAAAAAATATGTTAATCAGTAAAGAACCATGAGAGGGTATGGTAGTATAAATAGAAAAAGTGGCTAAATGGAAATACTTACTCTATATTGAAAATAAAAATCAAACGAAATATTTAAAAAACTAATGAGAGTGTCATGCAATCTAAAAAATTGTACAACTGATTATGAACACAGAGTAGATAAATCAAAAAGATTTTGAAATTATGTTAACGATATAAAGCAAGCAATGGTGATTGGGCATTGATCAACATGAGCAATCATGATAAACAGAAAATTGATTGCAATGTAAGTGAAAAAGCAGTAACCAATTGACAAAGCAAAAGTGAAGAATATGACAAAGGTTTAAAAATGATAACACTGAGAGGTGTATAAAATTTTAAAATTATATGGTTCAGTGTACATGAAGTACTTGAAATGAATATAAGGACAGGATAAAAGGTTCATTCACGTGTGATTGGGATCAATACATGAAATAAGTAAACACTTCCTATAATTGTAATAAAATTTGTACTCGGGACATTCTCTTTACTTTATAAATATACTCAAGCTTGCATAATTCTCAGCAAAAAAAATTGTATCTACTTTAAATATCCTTTTGGCTAAGATAAATTATGTAGCTACTCTTGTTAGTATTCACTTAATATAGTTATTTATTTTTTATTAAACATTTAAAATCTAGTAAAATTTAGGAGTGAATTATAGTTAATTATAAAGGGATATTTGTAAATACAAAAAAATAAAAAGCAACATATTTAATAAAAAAGTTACATATTTAATTAAAAATAAAAAATTTACAATCTAATAGAAATAAAAAAGGTAAGAGAAAAAAAATAAAAAAGTACATACAAAAGGAAGGTGTATGAATCACTGAAATATGGCATGTAATGGATGGTATAAGCCAATAAGCCAATAAGAATATATGTATGAATCATTACATGGCATGAGGTAGATGATATACATATCATGAATAGTACATCTATAGTTGAGAGCATTGACAAGTTGGAATTCCACTATCTTCAAAACCTTGTTTTATAAAAATGTTATAGGATTATATATTAATAGATGTAGCATAATGTAAAATATAATATTAAATATACAAATATAGTTAAAATAATATAAAATATTAGTTGAATAACTTATAATTATATTTCAAAAAGTATTTTATATAGTTAATTTATGAAGTGGGGATAAACAAAAAAAGAGTTAAGATGAATGAAGTTTAAAGTTAAGTAAAAAAGTAAAGTATTGTCTAATATTTGAGATAAATTTTAAAATTGTCTTTAATTTAAATCGTCCTAATTAAGTCTCTAACATTTTAAAATTGGTTCAATGTTATCCTGTCGTTAGAGATCTATTAACAAAATTGATGACAAGACAAAATTAAGATGATTTTAAAACGTTAAAAAGTTAAATAGGACGAAAACATTGGAAACAAAAATTTTACTTTTTATTTAAGATAATTTATATAAATAAATTATTTGAAAAATAATTTTAATTAGTTGTCCTAAAATGAAGTTGCATTACACAATTCCATTTTTTTCTTGTTTTTTTATAAAACTTATGAATATACAACGATTAATTGTTACAGTGCCCCGTGCCTCCGTGTATACTTACGATTTAGTAGTATTGCTTTTGAAATAAGAATTTAGTATATTTTCATCCTACTAAATCGTTGTATGTTCATAAATTTTATGAAAAAAATTTAAAATTTACCTAGATACCATGATTTACATATTAAAAAAGAGGACAATTATGTAGTGCAACTTTATTTAAGACAATTGGATAAAATTATTTCTCAAATAACATTATTTAAATTATCTTTTGTTTATCTAATCAGTATAACCACTGAATTATAATTACCTATTATTAAGATTATTTTTATTAAATTTTGATAAAATTTAGCTTCAAATAAAATTATAATATATCAGCTTAAATTTGTGTAAGTTGTAAAATTTTAGAATAATTATTCAAATTAATTCTTAAAATTTTTAAAATTAGACATTTTAGTCCCTCAAATTTTAAAGTACACAAAATAATTTCTAATATTTATTTCAGTTAGATAAAAAATTTCCTCTCCATTAACAATCACTGTTAATGACTAACAGAAAAAAAATGTATTGTCTAATAGAAATAAACGTTGGAGGATTGTTTTGTGTATTTTAAAATTTGAAGATTAAAATGTTTAATTTTAAAAATTTTAGAGACTGATTTGAATAATTACTCCAAATTTTATACTGATATTAATTTTGTTATATAAAAAAAACATGTCAAATAATTTTTAACTATATTACATAAACACAAAAAAACATCCACTATATAAAAGTTCATATTTAGTATTCGTGAAAAAATTTAATTATTCAATTATGGCAAATTTGACTATTCTTTTATATTAATATTGATTATTCTTGTGATAATTATTTTATTAGAAAATTGTGTAAAATAGTATATTTAATTATATATAAATACAAGTAGATGATTATTTATTCCCATGAAATATTTTTGCATGTAAAGTATATAAATATATAGCGACTAAATTTGTGATATATTTTTTATTTTGTTTTTTTAGGTAAAATAAATATAATTAACAATAAATAATTTACTTAAGTGATTATTTTAATAAAAATGTTTAATTTTATAATATTTATTTATTTACTTTTACAATAATATTATTAATTTCTTTTAATTAATAAAAGAATATAAATCACAAAACAACTAAGCATATATATTCAATATTAAGAATAATGTTAAAATTTCATGTATCATTTCAATTTATTTATTTTTAAATAAATTATCATATGAAAATGGTCCCATCTCAATTCAATCAACTATATTATCAATTATTTTATTTTTAGTATATCTATATTACTCCTTAAAAAATATCTTGCATATTATTTGATCATTTTTTTACATTGGAATACAATTTAATTGGCTACCGTGTATTTATAGTCAAAGTTAACCTAAGAGATGGTAACAGTGTTAAGGCTGTATTTGTTTTTATAGATAGTACAAAATATGATACTGAAACAAAAATTATAAAATAGAAATATTAAAAATTATCTTTTATATATTGTATTTAAATATAATGTATAAAATACTAATGTAATATTCAATATTATATTTAAATATACATAGACAATACTAAAATATTATGTAAAATAACTAAAATAGATATATTTTTCATATCCTCCTCTTTCTCTTTCTCTTTCACTTTTTTTTTTGCTGTCTAACCCTTCTCCCAATTATTGAAGGATGATGAAAAATAATACATATTATATCTGCTAAATTCTGCTTTTGTCAATTCAGCCTTTTTTACTAATTTAATATTCAAAATTTTTGGTACAATTCATTTTTATTTTTCTTTAAATTTTTTATTTTTTTACTTCTAAATTTTTTTTATTATGTAAATTGGGAGATTTAATAGGTATTAAATTTGGTTTTTTTTTACCCCAATTGAAAGAAGAAGAAAAATACAATAAAAGAAGAAGAACACATAGATAGAAAAAAAGAAAAGTACTTGAGAATCTCTGATAACTACGATCCAGAGAAGAATCTCAAATTAGGATTTTTTTCTTTTAAAAAAAAGATAATTATCTATGGACAAAAAGGAAAAAAATTTATTAAAAATTCGTGTCCACTCTTCTAAATTTTATGTCCATCATTGTCTTTTGTTTAAAAGTAGACACGAAAACAAATAAAACTGTCCATGAGACGGTTTCTCTATCTAAACACTTCTTAGATATTTACTCTTCATATCTCTGTGTCCTGTCCACAAAATCAAACACAGCCGAAAGTCAGGCACATACGATAACTACTCTTGATTGACGTGATCTGCTTTTTCATGTCTCTCATGCAATATGACATACACGCATCAGTCTGATTGTGAAAAAAATATTTATAACTCATCGAATTTTTTTAAATAAATATTTTAATTATTTTATTTACTGAAATAGGTCATTTGGACATTATTTACATTTTTAAGTTACATTACATATTTTATTTACTACGTAAACAAAATGATTATACATATATATCATTTACAGTGTAAACGAGATACATTCATAAGTATAAACGAGATATGTGTATTATTATAAAAAAATTACGATTAAAATAATCCAAATTTTTAATACTTAAAAGAATATATAAAAATTTTATTTAAATTTATTTTCAAATTTGTAACGGGTGCAAGGAATATTCAACTTCCAGTATTTTTAATTTGACATCTTCTTCCATCACTTATTTAAATTTCTCATTTATTGGTTTTCTCTGCCCACTATTCTGATTATAGTAACTGTACACTAAAAAATTAAAATATTAGATTAATGTAGAGACTCATGTTCTTTGCTCTTTTAGGTAACTGTTTTAAATTCTTGTACTCCTCGTACTCAGGCTTTTCGCTCTTTCAAATCCTTTTTAGAAAATAATGGGCGATTTCAAATTTAATTTAATAATAAAAATAAATTTAAAAAGAAAATAATCGTAGGTGTTCTGTCAAGTGTACTCTGAGTTATAGCTCGTCGCTACTAGAGGGTGGATGCTTCAGCACTTCTTGGACAGCAGTACTGGGTAATCCCCAGAGCTCAAACATGGTCGTGGAACCTATAAAAAAAGACCCCAATACCCAAGTCAATAGTATAAAACAGAAACAAAAATACTAGGATTGTAATTTGTATTTTCGATCTGCCATTTTTGCTCAGCTAATGTTACTATTTATTGTTGTTTAGGGTAATCGATCTCTCACTGCCATCTTCGATCTTTGGGGTGAGTATGAGATATTTAGGATGGCAATTTTTGTGGTGGACAGTTATTTGTTTTGAAAATGTTGAAAAAGAATCCGAAGTATAACCTTATCTATCTGAAGTACAAGGGTTATAGAACACAGCCCCCAAACTTGACTTGCTAAATTATTGTTAGCAAGTTGAGCTTTCTTTATAGCCTTATACCTTAAATTAGTGCTTTATCTTTGAGCCCAGAAGCTCAACGCGCGTCGTTTCAGTAAGCAAGGGCAAGCTTGGTTTTGATTGCTTTACTTTTTTGGAATACAAAAAGGTGTAGGTCTTGTAATAACTTCTTGTGCAGTTATTTCGAGAAGATCACCACCACCCATCACCATGGTAAGTGAACAGTTTTGTAATCCAACCGTTAGTTTAGTGGGAGATCGTAGAGTGGTGTTATTTGTTTCTTTATTACCATTTTTGCTTTGGAAAGAGACAAATTATCTACTGGACTTTGTTTGAAGCTGAAAAGGAAATAACTTCAAAAAGTTAGTAGTTCTTTGTCTTTTTCTTTTGTTTATTTCGGTGATGGCTAGAGGTAAAGTGGTGGAGGTTAAAAAAAGACATATACAATTGGGTGCATATTGATGTGAAGCATCATGCTTCGACTTACAGTACTGCTGAGTCTTTGCTGAACTTAATTCTATAAGATTGGTGAAAGATGGTGCAATTCTTGGCGTGGAGCTGCTTCCCTGTAACAGCGAAGAAAGAGTTTGCGAGAGAAGGGAAAATTGGGCATACTTCTAGCTATATACCCTTTGTCTGACGAAGCTACATTTGAAGTTTCCATTTTCAGAATTTGAGTGTAATATTTTGACGCAGTTAAACTGTGCCTCTTCCCAACTGCATCCAAATTAATGAGATTTTTTAAGAGCCTATGAGTGTTTGATGAAGTTTCTTGAGTTTCCTCCTTCACTAAATATCTTTTCTCACTATTTTAATCTAAAGATGTGCGAAAAGGTCTCTAGAATAACTTTAGTAGCTACCCTGGTCGTTCATTGTTTGTTTTATATAAATCTTCTTTTAAAAATTTTAAAGCTATGTTTGTAAAGGTTCGTTCATCGGAAATCGAATACCCTTTCTACTTAGATGATGAGTTAGTTGAAATGTTCCATCTTTACTGGTGTCCGGAGCAGATGCAAATATTAGAAGATATTGAAAGAAGTGACGAAGAAAATTTGTTTTTGGATTTCATGGTGAATTTCTTTGCGGTAGGGGAGCTATTGTCCATTTCTGAACTTTTAAAGTTGGACACAAATAAGGAAACATTAGGGGCCTATATAGGTAACTGAATGGGTTTGGGAAATTTGTTGTATAGTGTTTTTTTGTTTGACATTGTACATTTGTTAGTTCTGTAGGTGAAAGAGTTCCAAACTTGACTACTTCTCAGTTGCAATCATTCTTAGTCCAGAAGAAAAAGAGTGACAAAGATGGTGGTGCCTCGGGGGTGATTAAGGAAATAGGCGCTGATGCCGCTCAATCAAGCGCTCGGCCTATTCCTCCACCTAAAAGGAAAAGGCTTGAGTCGGAGAAGTCTTTAAAGATTCTTTCCGAGGAGGAATTGGATGCTGGCACTGGTGACAAGTATGTTTTTGAAAGGCAGAAGAAGTTACATGGCTTCATTGAGTTAGTGAACGCACAATCCTTGTAGAGTGAGTAGTTCCCGATAACTGAGCTTTCTGATAAGGTTGCGCAACATGCTAGTGATGTGAGGATGGTGAAACGAGTTAGTAAGAAAGGTGTTTGTAAGTATATGCAGGTAAATTCTATTTAACTTTGTTTGCTCTTTTATTGGTCATCTCTTTTTTGTTTAGTCTGATGATATGATTCATTTGTAGATAGCTGCATCAAGATTGTTGTGCATGGGTAGGACTACTGAACTGTTAGGTGCTGAAGAAAACATTACCATGGAGAAAGTGGCGACTTTGGAGAAGTCTGTGAAAGAAAAAGAAGACGTTATCATAGATGTTACTGTTAAGATGAAAAGTGGGGAGGAAGAGATCACAAAGCTCCAGGATCAAATTCGTCTGTCGCAGAATCAAATTAAAGAGAATGATAATGACAAAGGGAAGATGACATCCAAGATTCATGAGCTAGAGAATGATGTATTAGAGATGTTTGTTGCGGGCTCTGATCGGGCCGGAGCCAAGTGGCTGCTTTTGCACCCGCATTTAACATTGGCAAGCTTGATGTTACAAAAATCGTTGTTAATAGGGAACTCGTTGAGGACGAAGCTGATGAAGTGGAGGATGAAAATGCTGCTCTGTTGATAAAGACCTCTAGGGCATTGAATTTGTATTGTTTTATTTTGAAACTTTTGTTTGAATTTTGTTAATCTTGGACTTTGACCGATCTGTTGAATATTGGTTTTTGTTTGTTAGATTGAGACCGACTTTTGGTGTCAGGGTTGTTTTGAAAAACGCTAGATGTTTGAATGATATCTATTTTGATTATTTCAATGTGATTTCCAACTTTTGATGTGTTGGTTTGTATGAAGTGGACAATTCAAAAAATGGCGTAGTTTTTATTAATAAGACCTTCAGTTGTGGAAGGTGCAGGGTGATCGTCCTCGTTAAAACCTATCCGAGTAAAACCCATTGTGGAAAAAAACCTCGTGATCAGGAAAAAGAGTACATCTTAGTTCCATCTTTTACAAAAAATTAGCTATAATATAACTTTAAATAGGATATGTTCCAAGTGCTAGTTAACTCAGTTCCAATCAATGTCTCTAAGGAATAAGCTCCTTTCCCATGAATCTTTGACGCCCTAAAAGGGCTTTCCTAGGTTGCAGCCAATTTTCCATGTCCTGGAGGTTTTCGAACTTCTTCAATTTTTCGAAGTACTAGGTCTCCTTGTTGTAGTATTCTTGGCGGAACTTTCCTGTTACACTTCCACTGTATGGCAAGTTGCATAGATTGTTATCATAGCCTGGCTAATTAGTCGCGTTCTTCATCTAGTGTGTCAAGCTTGATTAATCATATTTCTGTATTGGTCGTGTCTTTCAAGAGCTCGGATCGTAGTGATCATTGGGAGATCTCTACCGGCATCATTGAATCTGCACCGTATACTAGCCGGAACGATGTTTCTATAGTTGATGATTGTGGTGTTGTGTTATAACTCCACAAGATTTTGGGACTAAGTTTGGCGCAACATCCTTTGGCCTCTGTTAATTTTTTCCTTAAATCTTGCAAAATAATTTTGTTAGCTGCCTCTGCGAGTTTGTTATTTTGTGGGTGCACTACAGAGGAAAAATGGTGTTCGATGCAAAGGTTCTTCAAAAAATATGCATTCTTTTTATTTGTAAATTGCCAACTGGTGTGCGAAATTGTGATCACTACTTTTCACAACTCAAATAATCCCTAGTAATGGCTCCAAAAACTTGGTGCTCAATACCATGGCATAAACACAACTTTGCACAACTAACCAGCAAGTGCACTGGGTCGTCCAAGTAATAAACCTTACGCGAGTAAGGGTCGATCCCACGGAGATTGTTGGTATGAAGCAAGCTATGGTCACCTTGTAAATCTTAGTCAGGCAGACTCAAATGGGTATGGGTGATATATGAATAAAACATAAAGATAAAGATAGAGATACTTATGTATATCATTGGTGAGAGCTTCAGATAAGCGTATGAAGATGCTTCTCCCTTCTGTCTCTCTGCTTTCCTACTGTCTTCATCCAATCCTTCTTACTCCTTTCCATGGCAAGCTTATGCAAGGGTTTCACTGTTGTCAGTGGCTACCTCCCATCCTCTCAGTGGAAATGTTCAACGCACCCTGTCACGGCACGGCTATCCATCTGTCGGTTCTCGATCAGGCCGGAATAGAATCCAGTGATTCTTTTGCGTCTGTCACTAACGCCCCGCCCTCAGGAGTTTGAAGCACGTCACAGTCATTCAATCATTGAATCCTACTCAGAATACTACAGACAAGGTTTAGACCTTCCGGATTCTCTTGAATGCCGCCATCAATTCTAGCTTATACCACGAAGATTCCGGTTAAAGAACCCAAGAGATAAACATTAGAGCCTTGTTTGCTTGTAGAACAAAAGTGGTTGTCAGTCACTTGTTCATGAGTGAGAATGATGATGAGCGTCACATAATCATCACATTCATCATGTTCTTGGGTGCAAATGAATATCTTGGAATAAGAACAAGCAGAATTGAATAGAAGAACAATAGTAATTGCATTAATACTCGAGGTACAGCAGAGCTCCACACCTTAATCTATGGTGTGTAGAAACTCCACCGTTGAAAATACATAAGAACAAGGTCTAGGCGTGGCCGTGAGGCCAGCCCCCCAATGATCTAAGAACTAGATGTCCAAAGATGATCTAGAGATCTAAAGTGATCAAAAGATGAAAATACAATAGTAAAAGGTCCTATTTATAGGAAACTAGTAGCTTAAGAATTACAAAGATGAGTAAATGACATAAAAATCCACTTCTGGGCCCACTTGGTGTGTGCTTGGGCTGAGCAATGAAGCATTTTTCGTGTAGAGACTCTTCTTGGAGTTAAACGCCAGCTTTTATGCCAGTTTGGGCGTTTAACTCCCATTTTGGTGCCAGTTCCGGCGTTTAACGCTGGGAATTCTGAGGGTGACTTTGAACGCCGGTTTGGGCCATCAAATCTTAGGCAAAGTATAGACTATCATATATTGCTGGAAAGCCCAGGATGTCTACTTTCCAAAGCCGTTGAGAGCGCGCCAATTGAGCTTCTGTAGCTCCAGAAAATCCACTTTGAGTGCAGGGAGGTCAGAATCCAACAGCATCTGCAGTCCTTTTCAGTCTCTGAATCAGATTTTTGCTCAGGTCCCTCAATTTCAGCCAGAAAATACCTGAAATCACAGAAAAACACACAAACTCATAGTAAAGTCCAGAAAAGTGAATTTTAACTAAAAACTAATAAAAATATACTAAAAACTCAACTCAAACTACTAAAAACATACTAAAAACAATGCCAAAAAGCGTACAAATTATCCGCTCATCACAACACCAAACTTAAATTGTTGCTTGTCCTCAAGCAACTGAAAATCAAATAAGATAAAAGAAGAGAATATGCAATGAACTCCAAAACATCTATGAAGATCAGTATTAATTAGATGAGCGGGGCTTTTAGCTTTTTGCCTCTGAACAGTTTTGGCATCTCACTTTATCCTTTGAAATTCAGAATGATTGGCTTCTTTAGGAACTCAGAATCCAGATAGTGTCATTGATTCTCCTAGTTAAGTATGATGATTCTTGAACACAGCTACTTTATGAGTCTTGGCCGTGGCCCAAAGCACTCTGTCTTCCAGTATTACCACCGGATACATACATGCCACAGACACATAATTGGGTGAACCTTTTAGATTGTGACTCAGCTTTGCTAGAGTCCCCAATTAGAGGTGTCCAGGGTTCTTAAGCACACTCTCTTTGCCTTGGATCACAACTTTATTTCTTTCTTTTTTCTTTCTTTTTCTCTTTCTCTTTTTTTTTTCGCTTTCTCTTTTTTTTTGTATTCACTGCTTTTTCTTGCTTCAAGAATCATTTTTATGATTTTTCAGATCCTCAGTAACATGTCTCCTTTTTCATCATTCTTTCAAGAGCCAACATTCATGAACCACAAATTCAAAAGACACATGCACTGTTTAAGCATACATTCAGAAAACAAAAGTGTTGCCACCACATCAAAATAATTAATCTGATATAAAATTCAAAATTCATGCAATTCTTCTCTTTTTTTAATTAAGAACATTGTTTATTTAAGAAAGGTGATGGATTCATAGGACATTCATAACTTTAAGGCATAGATACTAAGACACTAATGATCATAAGACACAAACATGGACAAACATAAAGCATAAATTTTCGAAAAACAAGAAAATAAAGAACAAGGAGATTAAAGAACGGGTCCACCTTAGTGATGGCGGCTTGTTCTTCCTCTTGAAGGTCTTATGGAGTGCTTGAGCTCCTCAATGTCTCTTCCTTGTCTTTGTTGCTCCTCTCTCATGATTCTTTGATCTTCTCTAATTTCATGGAGGAGAATGGAGTGTTCTTGGTGCTCCACCCTTAGTTGTCCCATGTTGGAACTCAATTCTCCTAGGGAGGTGTTCAGTTGCTCCCAATAATCTTGTGGAGGAAAGTGCATCCCTTGAGGCATCTCAGGGATCTCATCATGAGAGGGGTCTCTTGTTTGCTCCATCCTCTTCTTAGTAATGGGCTTGTCCTCATCAATGAGGATGTCTCCCTCTATGTCAACTCCAACTGAATAACAGAGGTAACAAATGAGGTGAGGAAAGGCTAACCTTGCCAAGGTAGAGGACTTGTCCGCCACCTTATAAAGTTCTTGGGCTATAACCTCATGAACTTCCACTTCTTCTCCAATCATGATGCTATGGATCATGATGGCTCGGTCTAGAGTAACTTCGGACCGGTTGCTAGTGGGAATGATTGAGCGTTGGATAAACTCCAACCATCCTCTAGCCACGGGCTTGAGGTCATGCCTTCTCAATTGAACCGGCTTCCCTCTTGAATCTCTCTTCCATTGGGCGCCCTCTTCACAGATGTCAGTGAGGACTTGGTCCAACCTTTGATCAAAGTTGACTCTTCTTGTGTAAGGATGTTCATCTCCTTGCATCATAGGCAAGTTGAATGCTAACCTTACATTTTCCGGACTAAAATCCAAGTATTTTCCCCGAACCATAGTAAGCCAATTCTTTGTGTTCAGGTTCACACTTTGATCATGGCTCTTGGTGATCCATGCATTGGCATAGAACTCTTGAACCATTAAGATTCCGACTTGTTGAATGGGGTTGGTGAGAACTTCCCAACCTCTTCTTCGAATCTCATGTCGGATCTCCGGATATTCACTCTTTTTGAGTGAAAAAGGGACCTCGGGGATCACCTTCTTCAAGGCCACAACTTCATAGAAGTGGTCTTGATGCACCCTTGAGATGAATCTCTCCATCTCCCATGACTCGGAGGTGGAAGCTTTTGCCTTCACTTTCCTCTTTTTAGAGGTTTCTCCGGCCTTGGATGCCATAAATGGTTATGGAAAAACAAAAAGCAATGCTTTTACCACACCAAACTTAAAAGGTTTGCTCGTCCTCGAGCAAAAGAAGAAAGAAGAGAGTAGAAGAAGAAGAAATGAGGAAGAAGGGAATGGCTTTGTGTTCGGCCAAAGAGGGGGAGAAGTGGTGTTTAGGTTGTGTGAAAATGAAGGGGTGAAGAAGGGTTTATATAGGAGAGGGGGGCTCATGGTTCGGTCATGTATGGGTGGGTTTGGGAGGGAAAGTGGTTTGAATTTGAAGGGTGAGGTAGGTGGGGTTTTATGAAGGATGGATGTGAGTAGTGAAGAGAAAGATGGGATTTGATAGGTGAAGGGTTTTTGGGGAAGAGGTGTTGAGGTGATTGGTGAATGGGTGAAGAAGAGAGAGAGTGGTAGGGTTGGTGGGGATCCTGTGGGGTCCACAGATCTTGAGGTGTCAAGGAAAAGTCATCCCTGCACCAAATGGCATGAAAAAACACGTTTTGAGCCAATTCTGGCGTTAAACGCCGGGCTGGTGCCCATTTCTGGCGTTTAACGCCAGATTCTTGCCCTTTCCTGGCGTTTAACGCCAGTCTGGTGCCCCTTTCTGGCGTTAAACGCCCAGAATGGTGCCAGACTGGGCGTTAAACGCCCACCTGCTAGCCTTACTGGCGTTTAGACGCCAGTAGGTTCTTCCTCCAGGGTGTGCTGTTTTTCTTCCTGTTTTTCATTCTGTTTTTACTTTTTCAATTGATTTTGTGACTTCTTATGATCATCAACCTACAAAAAAAACATAAAATAACAAAAGAAAATAGATAAAATATAACATTGGGTTGCCTCCCAACAAGCGCTTCTTTAATGTCAGTAGCTTGACAGAGGGCTCTCATGGAGCCTCACAGATACTCAGAGCAATGTTGGAACCTCCCAACACCAAACTTAGAGTTTGAATGTGGGGGTTCAACACCAAACTTAGAGTTTGGTTGTGGCCTCCCAACACCAAACTTAGAGTTTGACTGTGGGGGCTCTGTTTGACTCTGATTTGAGAGAAGCTCTTCATGCTTCCTCTCCATGGTGACAGAGGGGTATCCTTGAGCCTTAAACACAAAGGATTCTTCATTCACTTGAATGATCAGTTCACCTCCATCAACATCAATCACAGCCTTTGCTGTGGCTAGGAAGGGTCTGCCAAGGATGATAGATTCATCCATGCATTTCCCAGTCTCTAGGACTATGAAATCAGTAGGATGTAATGGTCTTCAACTTTTACCAGAACATCCTCTACAAGTCCATAAGCTTGTTTTCTTGAGTTGTCTGCCATCTCTTGTGAGATTCTTGCAGCTTGTACCTCAAAGATCCCTAGCTTCTCCATTACAGAGAGAGGCATGAGGTTTACACTTGACCCTAAGTCACACAGAGCCTTTTTGAAGGTCATGGTGCCTATGGTACAAGGTATGGAAAACTTCCCAGGATCTTGTCTCTTTTGAGGTAATTTCTGCCTAGACAAGTCATCCAGTTCTTTGGTGAGCAAAGGGGGTTCATCCTCCCAAGTCTCATTACCAAATAACTTATCATTTAGCTTCATGATTGCTCCAAGGTATTTAGCAACTTGCTCTTCAGTGACATACTCATCCTCTTCAGAGGAAGAATACTCATCAGAGCTCATGAATGGCAGAAGTAAGTCCAATGGAATCTCTATGGTCTCATTTTGAGCCTCAGATTCCCATGGTTCCTCATTAGGAAACTCATTGGAGGTCAGTGCACGCCCATTGAGGTCTTCCTTAGTGGCGTTCACTTCCTCTCCTTCCTCTCCAAATTCGGCCATGTTGATGGCCTTGCACTCTCCTTTTGGATTTTCTTCTGTATTGCTTGGAAGAGTACTAGGAGGGAGTTCAGTAACTTTCTTGCTCAGCTGTCCCACTTGTGCCTCCAAATTTCTAATGGAGGACCTTGTTTCAGTCATGAAACTTTGAGTGGTTTTGATCAGATCAGAGACCATGGTTGCTAAGTCAGAGGGGTTCTGCTTAGAATTCTCTGTCTGTTGCTGAGAAGATGATGGAAAAGGCTTGCCATTGCTAAACCTGTTTCTTCCACCATTATTGTTGTTGAAACCTTGTTGAGGTCTCTGTTGATCCTTCCATGAGAAATTTGGATGATTTCTCCATGAAGAATTATAGGTGTTTCCATAGGGTTCTCCTAGGTAATTCACCTCTTCCATTGAAGGGTTCTCAGGATCATAAGCTTCTTCTTCAGATGAAGCATCCTTAGTACTGACTGGTGCATTTTGCATTCCAGACAGACTTTGAGAAATCAAATTGACTTGCTGAGTCAATATCTTATTCTGAGCCAATATGGCATTCAGAGTATCAATCTCAAGAACTCCTTTCTTCTGACTTGTCCCATTGTTCACAGGATTCCTTTCAGAAGTGTACATGAATTGGTTATTTGCAACCATTTCAATTAGCTCTTGAGCTTCTGTAGGCGTCTTCTTCAGATGAAGAGATCCTCCAGCAGAGCTATCCAAAGACATCTTGGATAGTTCAGACAGACCATCATAGAAAATACCTATGATGCTCCATTCAGAAAGCATGTCAGAAGGACATTTTCTGATCAATTGTTTGTATCTTTCCCAAGCTTCATAGAGGGATTCTCCTTCCTTCTGTCTGAAGGTTTGGACTTCCACTCTAAGCTTACTCAATTTTTGAGGTGGAAAGAACTTTGCCAAGAAGGCATTGACTAGCTTTTCCCATGAGTCCAGGCTTTCTTTAGGTTGTGAGTCCAACCATGTCCTAGCTCTATCTCTTACAGCAAAAGGGAATAGCATAAGTCTGTAGACCTCAGGGTCAACCCCATTAGTCTTGACAGTGTCACAGATTTGCAAGAATTCAGCTAAGAACTGATGAGGATCTTCCAATGGAAGTCCATGGAACTTGCAATTTTGTTGCATTAGAGAAACTAATTGAGGCTTAAGCTCAAAGTTGTTTGCTCCAATGGCAGGGATAGAGATGATTCTCCCATAGAAGTCGGGAGTAGATGCAGTAAAGTCACCCAGCACCTTCCTTGCATTGTTTGCATTGTTGTTGTTTTCGGCTGCCATGTCTTCTTCTTTGAAGATTTCTGTTAGGTCCTTTACAGAGAGTTGTTCCTTAGCTTCTCTTAGCTTTCATTTCAAGGTCCTTTCAGGTTCAGGGTTAGCTTCAACAAGAATGCCTTTGTCTTTGTTCCTGCTCATATGAAAGAGAAGAGAACAAGAAAATGTGGAATCCTCTATGTCACATTATAGAGATTCCTTGAGGTGTCAGAGAAGAAGAAAAATAGAAGGAAGAAGGAGAAGAATTCGAACTTAATCAGATAGAGTTCGAATTGTGCATTGAGAAAGAGTGGTACTCCAGAAATAGAAGGATGTGAAAAGAGAGGAAGAAATTTTCGAAAATTAAGTGAAAGATTTTGAAAACATTTTGAAAAACTTTAATTGATTTTCGAAAACTAAGAGTGGGAAAGAAATCAAGTAATTTTTGAAAAAGATTTTGAAATTAGAAATAAAAAAGATATGATTAAAAACTGTTTTGAAAAAGATGTGATTAAAAAGATATGATAAAAAATTATGCTTTTAAAAAGATATGATTGAAAAGATATGATTTGAAAACAATTTAAAAAGATTTGATTTTTAAAAATTAATGACTTGCCTAACAAGAAAAGATATGATTCAAACATTAAACCTTTCTCAACAGAAAAGGCAACATACTTAAAATTTTGAATCAAATCATTAATTGATAGTAAGTATCTTTGAAAAAGGAAAGAAATTGATTTTGAAAAAGGTTTGATTGAAAAGATATGATTTGAAAAAGATTTGATTTTGAAAAACTTTGAAAACATGAAAAAAAATTGATTTGAAAACAAAATCCTCCCTCTTGTGCCATCCTGGCGTTAAACGCCCAGAATGGTGCACATTCTGGCGTTTAATGCCCAATGCACTACCTTTTTGGGCGTTAAACGCCCAACCAGGCACCATGGCTGGCGTTTAAACGCCAGTCTGTCCTTCTTCACTGGGCGTTTTGAATGCCCTGCTTTTTCTGTGTAATTCCTCTGCTGCATGTTCTGAATCTTCAGTTCCCTGTACTATTGACTTGGAAATAGAACCAAGGTCAAATGCATGCATGACACCAAACTTAAAATGAGACACTAGACTGAACAAGAAACATAAAATATTTTTGGTTTTTATGATTTTTTTAATTTTTTTTATGCTTTTTTCGAAAATTAAGTGGAAAAGAAAATAAAGGTATCAAAAATTCTTAATAAGAATTCCAGGAATCATGCAATGTTAGTGTAAAGCTTTAGTCTAAAGGAATTAGACATGGCCAGCCAAGCTTCAGCAGGACATTGCATTCAAGAGCTAAATTGATGAGAATCAATCAGCTTTGGTGATGATAAGATCATCACCTTGAAACACTAGAATTCATTCTTAAGAACTCTGAAAAAAAATACCTAATCTAAGCAACGAGATGAATCGTCAGTTGTCCATACACGAAACAATCCCCGGCAACGGCGCCAAAAACTTGGTGTGCGAAATTGTGATCACTACTTTTCACAACTTAAATAATCCCTAGTAATGGCTCCAAAAACCTGGTGCTCAATACCATGGCATAAACACAACTTTGCACAACTAACCAGCAAGTGCACTGGGTCGTCCAAGTAATAAACCTTACGCGAGTAAGGGTCGATCCCACGGAGATTGTTGGTATGAAGCAAGCTATGGTCACCTTGTAAATCTTAGTCAGGCAGACTCAAATGGGTATGGGTGATATATGAATAAAACATAAAGATAAAGATAGAGATACTTATGTATATCATTGGTGAGAGCTTCAGATAAGCGTATGAAGATGCTTCTCCCTTCCGTCTCTCTGCTTTCCTACTGTCTTCATCCAATCCTTCTTACTCCTTTCCATGGCAAGCTTATGCAAGGGTTTCACCGTTGTCAGTGGCTACCTCCCATCCTCTCAGTGGAAATGTTCAACGCACCCTGTCACGGCACGGCTATCCATCTGTCAGTTCTCGATCAGGCCGGAATAGAATCCAGTGATTCTTTTGCGTCTGTCACTAACGCCCCGCCCTCAGGAGTTTGAAGCACGTCACAGTCATTCAATCATTGAATCCTACTCAGAATACCACAGACAAGGTTTAGACCTTCCGAATTCTCTTGAATGCCGCCATCAATTCTAGCTTATACCACGAAGATTCCGGTTAAAGAACCCAAGAGATAAACATTAGAGCCTTGTTTGCTTGTAGAACAAAAGTGGTTGTCAGTCACTTGTTCATGAGTGAGAATGATGATGAGCGTCACATAATCATCACATTCATCATGTTCTTGGGTGCAAATGAATATCTTGGAATAAGAACAAGCAGAATTGAATAGAAGAACAATAGTAATTGCATTAATACTCGAGGTACAGCAGAGCTCCACACCTTAATCTATGGTGTGTAGAAACTCCACCGTTGAAAATACATAAGAACAAGGTCTAGGCGTGGCCGTGAGGCCAGCCCCCCAATGATCTAAGAACTAGATGTCCAAAGATGATCTAGAGATCTAAAGTGATCAAAAGATGAAAATACAATAGTAAAAGGTCCTATTTATAGGGAACTAGTAGCTTAAGAATTACAAAGATGAGTAAATGACATAAAAATCCACTTCTGGGCCCACTTGGTGTGTGCTTGGGCTGAGCAATGAAGCATTTTTCGTGTAGAGACTCTTCTTGGAGTTAAACGCCAGCTTTTATGCCAGTTTGGGCGTTTAACTCCCATTTTGGTGCCAGTTCCGGCGTTTAACGCTGGGAATTCTGAGGGTGACTTTGAACGCCGGTTTGGGCCATCAAATCTCGGGCAAAGTATGGACTATTATATATTGCTGGAAAGCCCAGGATGTCTACTTTTCAACGCCGTTGAGAGCGCGCCAATTGGGCTTCTGTAGCTCCAGAAAATCCACTTCGAGTGCAGGGAGGTCAGAATCCAACAGCATCTGCAGTCCTTTTTAGTCTCTGAATCAGATTTTTGCTCAGGTCCCTCAATTTCAGCCAGAAAATACCTGAAATCACAGAAAAATACACAAACTCATAGTAAAGTCCAGAAAAGTGAATTTTAACTAAAAACTAATAAAAATATACTAAAAACTCAACTCAAACTACTAAAAACATACTAAAAACAATGCCAAAAAGCGTACAAATTATCCGCTCATCACCAACCATTGTCGGAAATAATTTTTCTAGAAAAACCATATCTACAGATGAAAAATTTCCAGATAAAAGAACGTACCTTATCAAAGCTTATTTTTGTGAGGGTTATGCTTCTATCCATTTTGTAAAATAATCTATTGCTACCACCAAAAACCTTACCTAGTCTGCTGACATTGGGAATGGTCCAAGAATATTAAGCTCTCATTTGTGAAAAAGGCATCCGATATCAGAAGAATGCAACAGCTCGGCTGGGCTATGAATGATAGGCTCACATTTTTGGCAACTGTTGCATCGCTTTACCTTGTCTGTGCAATCTCTTCTTAACGTTGGCTAATAGTATCCAACTCGTAAGAGCTTTGAAGCTAGGCTTTGGCCTCCTATATGTGTGTCATAGATACCTTCATGGATTTCGGTCAATACTAAATCTGCTTCTGAGGGTCCAAGGCACTTGCGCAACGATTGGGAGAATCCTCGTTTATACAAGTCATTTTCCATGATGGTATAATAACTTGCTTTTGTTTCTAAACAATTTTGGTTGTTCATTTGACGGTATATCTCTAGTTCTCAAGTATTTTATGTATGGGCCTCTCCAATCTGTTTCCTGTCATACACTTAAAACAACTTTGTAATATATGCTCAGCTCATTAAGGGTTAGCTATGATAAAATATTTGTGGAATCATGTGTTCTGGAAGTAGCTAACTTAGATAAGATATCTGCTCTACTATTTTAGTCTCTAGGTATATGTAATATTTCAAAATATTGGAAATATTGTGTCAAATCTTTTACTGTATTCAAATATTGTTCCAAGAGGGGATCTTGTACCTAGAAATGACCGCTTACCTGTTGGACGACGAGGAGGGAATCGTAGTACACCTTGAGAGTTTTAATGTTTATCTCTTTTGCAAGTCGTAGTCCAGCCAATAGAGCTTCATATTTAGACTGATTGTTGCTTGTCTGGAACAAAAGCCTTACAGATTGCTTGGCGTACACACCGTTGTTGCCCTTAAGTAGGATTCCAGCTCCGCATCCCTCCTTTTTGGAGGCTTCGTTGATGTATACCTCCCATTTTGGGAGGATTCCATGTGTATTGGTGAATTCGGATATAAAGTCGGCCAGTATTTGAACTTTCAATGATCCTCGTGATTGATAAGAGATGTAAACTTTAAAAGTTTGACCAACCACTTAGTTAGTCTACTTGCTAGATCTAGCCGTGCCAGTATTTGACGCAATGGTTGGCTTGTCCGAACTATAATTTGATGATTCTAGAAGTAATGCCACAATCATTGAGTGATGCGTGAGCATCTTCCCTATCTTTTTCTAGTGAATTTGCCTTCAAATTATTGAGATTAATCAAGATTTAAATATCTTTTAGCCACTATGAATGCTACTTGAGTTGTGTGCAATTATGTTTATTTCAGGTAGCATTCAGATGCATTTGATGAAATTTCTGTAGAAAAAGAGAAGAAAGTAGATGATGCTGTCAACCCTGACCTCCCTGCGCTCTAACATAAATAACTCGAGTTACAGAAGTCCAATTGATGTGATTTCAGTGGTATCTGAAAGCTAACTTCCAAAACTTTCCAACGATGTATAATAGTTTACATTTCTTCTTCGGAAATTTGGCAAGGGTGGCGCCTAACTTGGGATTCCCCAAGTTAGGCGCCAAGACAAACTCCACACGTTAATTGCATGCTGTATTGGTGACGCCTAACTTGGTTTTTCCCAAGTTAGGCGCTAGAACAAGAGAAAGGCTTCAAGTGCTCACTGCCAAGGTGGTGCTTAACTTGGAGTTTCTCAAGTTAGGCGCCAGACACAACCATCACACTCATTCCTCCATGTTAGGCGCCAGGTCAAGCAATGCACGCCCAATCCTTGCTGCCTCCTCCATGTTAGGTGCCAGGTCAAGCAATGCACGCCCAATCCTTGCTGCCTCCTCCAAGTTAGGCGCCAAGTCCTCCAAGTTAGGTGCCAACTATAGGAATCAAAGTGGTTCCCATTCATCCATCAAGACCTGTACGAGAGATTAATTGATTTTAATTTAACTTATATTTTATTTATAAATAGGAAAAGATATTATTTAGTTTTAAAAAATATATTTTATATTAATTAGGATTAGATATAAAAGGGAAAAGAATCAGCCCTTCAGGCTCATCTCTTCTCTTCTCTCTTATCATTCTGCACTTTACAGTTTTTCAGAACCCTAGTTTTTCTCTTTGAACCATGAGCAACTAAACATCTACTGTGAAGGTTAGGAGCTTTATTTATTATATGGATTAATACTATTACTGTTCTATTTTAATTCATGTATTGATTTCAATTTCAAGAATTATTTTCGTTCTTTATCTTATGAATCTGGGTGGAATGGAAGTATGACCCTTGTTTTAATTGAGTTCTTGTAAAACTTGGAAAATCTCTTTGCTTGTACAATAGCTTGAAATAATTTCTTTTAAATTTCTAATTATCTGGACTTAACAGGATACGTGACATATAATCCTCTTATATTTGGATAATTAGGATTTCTGTGGCATATAAACTAGAATTGAACTTAACCCTCTAATTGGAATCAAGTGACCAAGGAATTGGCGGTTGATGAAGGTTAGAGGAGACTAAAAAGGTCTAAGGAATTAGGGTTTAGTCATATATAGTTTGCCATGAATTGAATCTTACATGATTAAAGTAGTTGGTAAGAAAAGTTAATTCGGAAAATAAACATCTCTGAAACCTTAACTGTTTCTCCCATATTACTCACACCAATTCACTGCTTGCTTTTTGATTTCCTGAATTTACTGTTAATGCTTTTGAACTCACAAAACACCATTTTCTGTTCGTCTGACTAAGCCAAACACTCAATAATTGTTGCTTAATCCATCAATCCTCGTGGGATCGACTCTCATTCACTTGAGGTACTACTTGGTACGACCGGGTGCACTTGCCGGTTAGTTTGTGGGTTATAAAATTCGTACCATCGAGCTGTGATTATCAAGGCAAATGCTAGTTTTTCTATGGTTGTGTATCTGGTTTCCATATTTTGTAGCATCTTGCTGATGAAATAAACTGGTGTTGTTCTTTAGCTATTTCTGTGATAAGTACAAAACTAACTGTGTAAGCTAAAATTGAAATATATAAGTAAAGAGGCTTACCGTGGTGGAGTTTCTGGAGAATAAGTGGTGAGCTGAGAAGATTTTTGAATTTAGTGAATGCTTGCTCGCACTTATCGGTCTAGATGGATTCTTTAGCCTTCTTAAGGCTATTAAAAAAGTGATACGACCTTGCAACAGTCGCGAGCAAAAATCTTGACAGGGCTACTAGGCAGCCAGTGAGTTGTTGTACTTCTTTAATTGTTTGAGGTGATTACATCTGTATTACAGCTTGGCGTTTGTCAGGATTCGCCTCTATTCCCTGATGTGTTAGCATGAAACCGAGAAATTTGCCCTTGTTTACTTCAAAAGCACACTTTTTTTGATTTAGCCTCATATTATATTTCTGAAGTTGCTGAAAAACTTCATGGAGGTCGGCTTAGTGATTTTCTTTCGAGCTTGATTTTACTACCATGTCACCAACGTAGACTTTGATGTTTTGACTAATTTGGTCTTTGAAGACCTTGTTCATCAGCCTTTGATATGTAGCACCTGCATTTTTAAGTCCAAAGGGTATTACCTTATAACAAAAATTACCATGGTCAGTTATGAATGCAATCTTGTCTTGATCTTTTAGATGTATTAGTATCTGATTGTAGCCGGAGTAATCGTCCATGAAGCTTAACACCTCAAAGCCTAAGGTGCTATCCACCAATGTATCAATGCTCGGTAACGGATATGAGTCCTTGGGACATGCTTTATTTAAGTTTGCAAAGTCCACGTACATGCGTCATTTTCTTGAGCTCTATTTTACTATTACCACATTTGACAACCATGACGAGAATCTGATTTCTCGGATGAATCCTGCATCAAGCAATTTTTGAGTCTCTACTATGGCTGCGTCTCTCCTTTTTATTCCTAACTTTTGCTTTTTCTGACGCACTGGTCGCACGTTGGGGTCAATTGGAAGTTTTTGGCATATGACATTCGAATCGATTTCAGGCATATCCGCTGGTGTCCATGCAAAAATGTCAGTGTTGGACTTGAGTAATTTGGTGATGTTTTGCTCATTTTCTACAGAAAAAATAGATCTGATATTGGTGTATTGGTGTTTGAGTTCTATGAGTTAAACCTTGCTTAGTTCGTCCATTGGGGTAGATTGGTTGGAGATGTTGTCTCGGGGATCCAGTTCGATCAGGGTCGGGATGTCCTCTATGTTGTAGACAGAGTTAACCAATTGAATGGTTTCTGTTATCGGTGGTCTCAATTTCAGTCCTGCACTTGTAGCATTGTCATGCGTCCTTATGGTCAGCATGTACTGTTGCAACGATGTTAGCCTGCACATGAAACTTTATGCACATGTGAACTGTAGAAACAATACCACAAAAGAGGTAAGAGATGTTCGCCCCATAATAACATTATAAGGACTGACACAATCAACTACTAAAAATTGAATATCTAGGATTTTTTGGCATAGGTCCTCCCCTAGTGTCGTTCTTAACCATACATAACCTGTCACGGGTACCCTTTCCCTAGAGAAGCCTACCAATTCTCCTGTTGAAGGTTGCAGAGCTTTTTCGCTGAGTTGCATTTTTTGAAAAGTTAAGTAGAACAAAATATCTGCACTACTCCCTAGATCAAGTAAGACTTTTCTGATGGTTAGGTCTCCCATGTTTATTGAGATCACAACAGGATCGTCGAAGTTCGGGCATTAGGACTTGAAGTTGGATGCATCCAAAGAAATGCGCTCTGCCAGGAGTGAGGCTTGTTGTGCCTTTGAAGATCCTTCCATGGTTAGCATGGTTTGATAACTTCGTTTTTTGGTCGTGCTGGTGATCCCTCCTCCTGCAAAGCCTCCTGAGATATAGTTAATAACTCTCCTCGGTGTGGGGAGTTCGGATGGGGCATGCCAAGCTCCTTTGTCTTTAGATGTTGAATTATAATTTCGTTGGTCTGTTGTCGGACTCATCATTTCTTTTTTACTTTTACTGCTGACGTATTTATCTAGCAACCCCTGTCTTGCCAATAATTCCAACAAGTCCTTGGCTACTACATATTCGTAGGCAGTGTGACCGAACTTCTGATGGAATGCACAATGTTTACTTTTATCCACATATTTCTGGTCTTGATAAGTTCCTACTTTTCTAGGTGGTTTTCTGAGTTTAGTGTGGAGAATTTCCTTTATTATGTCCTCCCTCTTTGTGTTGAACTTTGTGTAGGAATCAAACTTCAGCGGTAATTTGAAAGGTTTCCTTTGTTCCCTCGTCTGGCTTGGTCTTCCTTGTCTATCCTCTTCCTTTCAGGTGTTTGTTTTTTTGGCATTCTTGGCTTCTCTCAGTTCTTCAATTTCTATTTGTTCTGATGCTTTGTCCCTGAACTCGGTTAATGTTTTAGGTTTGGTTACTGCGATAGTCTCCTGGAATCTTCCTGGACGTAGGCCACTCTTCAGCGCATGTAAGTGTACGTCTGGACTGATATCGAAAATTTTCATTGTAAATGTGGCAAATCTTGACATATAGTTTTTCAGGTTTTCATGCTGACCTCATTTGATAGTGCTGAGGAAATCAGAATCATGAACGTAGATCTTCGAGGTTGCAAAATGGTTGACAAACAGATCGGCAAAGTCGTCAAAGCTGGAAATTGAACTTGCATGGAAACCAAAAAACCATAATAATGCGACTCCGTCCATAAAGGTCGAAAAAGAATGACATAAGATTGAGTCAGAAGTGCCATTCATAAACATCATAGATTCAAATTTAGTGATGTGGATTTTGTGTTCACCAAAACCCTCATATGGTTTCAGCATGGTTGGGAGCGTAAAATTCTTCGGCATCTGGAAGTTCATTATCTCTGCAAAAAAAGGGTTTGTTCTCTTCTTTGTGGACTTCAGTTTAGGGGGTAGCCTCCATCACCGTGTTTTGTTTCAGAGTGATGTTCATCCACAGGGTTTTCTTTGCTCCCATTCTTTCTGTCACCTTCCTCCCTATCTGTTTGACCTGCAAGGAGTTCGGACATCTTTCTTACTTCTGCTTGGAGGGCAGCATTCATAGCTACTAACTTAGCATGAGTGGAGGTAGGTGGCGGTAGTGAATCGTTGGCCATGCTTGGGACCCTGCAAAAAAGAGACGAAACAAACAAAGGAAAAGGATTGTGAGGTAACGTTAGATTTCGGCTCCACAGTGAGCGCCAAATTTTCTGTCAAGGATACTCCGAGTTATAGCTCGTCGCTGCTAAAGGGTGAATGCTTCAGCACTTCTTGGTCAACAGTGCTAGGTAATCCCCGGAGCTCGAGCGCAGTCATAAAATATACAAAAAGAACTCCGACACCCAAGTCAATATATTTATTAGAGTGTAAAATAGAAACAAAAATATTAGGATTGTGATTTGTGTTCTCGATTTACCCCTTTTGTTCAGCTAATGCTACTATTTATTGTTGTTTATGGTAACCGATCTCCCACCGCTGAGATATTGGGGGCAGTTTTTGTAGTTAACGGTTATTTATTTTAAAAATATTGAAAGAAAATCTGAGATATAACCTTATCTATCTAAAGTATAACGGTTATGGAACATTAAGGTTTAGAAATTTGAATGGATTATAAAGAAGGAAGGTTGGTTGCTCAAATACAAAGAGAAGGAGGAGAGTTAATTGACACAAAATATGAAAAATTAGAAAACATGAAAAACTGCACGTAGTGGAAGAGGATTTTAACGCAAACAAAACAAACACAATTTTTGTAGCTGTTCCTATATTTGAATTTTTTTAATTTAACGATGCAACTAAAATATTTGCTAATATTTCATTCGATCTAAATAATAATAAAATATGTCAATTTTTATTTTTTTAAATCGATCCAAATTAAATTATTAAAATTTTTATTATTTTAAAAAATTATATTACGTGGAATATGTCAACTTTTACGTATTATCTGTGCACATGTGATACGTGTTTAAAAATTTGTTTTTTATCTCGTTTACAGTATAAATAAGATATACTCATAATTAATTTGTTTATACTATAAATAAAGATAAGTAATAAGATGCAAAAATATAAATTATATTCAAATTATCTATATTCTATAAATAAAATATTTAAAATATTTAATAAAAAAAATCCATTAACATCTTATCTTGTAATTCACCTTGTTTTTAACTTACAAAACCAGTAATCAATAATGACGACATACATGTGCACCCTTTTGCTTCTATGTATTTGTACCATGAACCGAGTTACCGAGACACAGACTTGAATAATAATAATAATAATAATAATAATAATAATAATAATAATAATAATAATAATAATAATAATAATAATAATAATAATAATAATAATAATATAATAATAATAATAGAAAATTGCATTCTTCTTTTTTCAGAGATATTAAAATGACATTCTTGTCTTTTCTATTTGTAAAATATATATTTTTCTCTTTTATAACTTTTAAAAAACCTCATCTTTAATTTATTTTAAATTTTTTATGTGAATTAATATTAATTTTATCTATTTTAAAAAAAAAATAAATTATTTTTTACAAAAATATTCTTTAACAAAAATTTTGTTTTTTGTCATTAAATTTTACTTACTAAAATACTCTTTAATAAATTATTTTTTAATTGATTAAATTGTATTTTAATCAAAATATTTTTTAAAAAACTTTAATAATTAAATTATTTTTTTAAGATATTCTTTAATAATTTTTTAAATTTTAAACTGTGATTTTGTCAAAATTTTTGTTAACAATTATAGTTATATTTTACTATTAGTTTTCCAATATTAATATATATTATTTTAACATTAAACAAAAAATCTTGGTAAAATTATTTTTCGATATCAATATATATTAATTATTATATATATTAAAGGTGGTAAAATTTTTTTATTTAAAGTTAAAATAATGTATATTGACATCGAAAAATTAATAATAAAATATAAAAATAATTATTAAAATTTTTTTGATAAAATCACAATTTAATAATTAAAAAATTATTGAAAGATATTTTAGAAAAAATTAATTTAATTATTAATTTTTAAAAAATATTTTGGTAAAAATATAATTTAATTAATAAAAAAAATAATTTATTAAAAGATATTTTAGTAAATAAAATTTAATAACAAAAAAATAATTTTTTTGCTAAAGTGTAATTTTATAAAAAAATAATATATTTTTTTTGAAAAATAGATAAAATTAATATTAGTTAACACAAAAAATTTAAAATGGATTAAAAAATTTTTTTTAAAAAATTACAAAAAAGAGAATCTATATTTTACAAATAGAAAGAAAAAAAATATTATTTTAGTATCTCTAAAAGAAAAGGATGAAATTTTCTCTAATAATAATAATAATAATAATAATAATAATAAGTATAGAAAAAGGAGGGACGTACATTTATATGCTGTGGGATAAAGAAACCGGGAGCCGTATACTTAATCTTTGATGTAATGTTCTAATCAGCAATGACAAGAAAGTGCAGGAAAAATTGCGTGTGACAAGAGGTTAAGTGCATTTGAGATTTGAATATGATTGGTACTTTTTCCCCTTCTCTTTTCTGTGTTCACATGAGAGAGTTTTTCGTGTCGATTTTTTTTAAAGTTAAAATGTTAATAAATATATAATATATTAAAAAATTGAATTTTATATGAAGGTTTTTGATAATTTTAATATTTATTTTAAGAGTAAAGTGTCATTTTTGTCCCTAACATTTGGGGTAAGTCTTATTTGTGTCTCTAACGTTTAGATCGTCCTATTTATATCCCTAACGTTTATAAAAGTGATTCAATGTTATCCTACTATCAATTATACTAACAAATTAGATTATATTTTTCAATTATTCTCATTTGGATGTATTCATTCTCAATTAGGTCTCACTTGGATGTGTTTGATTTTAATATTATACACATTGTTTGTGTTTAGATTCAATTATGTCCTTAAAAAAGTGAATTATGTAAATATTGTAGGAATTAGTTTCAACTTTTGATGAGCTATTTTTTAGAGTGGATCATCAATTCTATCCGGGACATTTATATTCTATCTTCAAGAAGAGATTTTTAAAACTCAAACTAAAGCGTTCATGATGTGTAATTGACGGTAGGATAACATTGAATCACTTTTATAAACGTTAGAGATACAATTAGAACGATTTAAACGTTAGAGACACAAATAGGATTTACCCCAAACGTTGAGGACAAAAACAATACTTTACTCTTATTTTAAAAATATCTTTTGATAAACTCTTTTTGTATTATTAGACATATTAATTATTACTTAATGCTCTCACCTTTCTTCTTTCTCAAAAAGTTCAAGTTAAGCATGATATATGCTTCGTCTATCATTTATGTCCTAGTTGTAGTTATCAAAGGATTATATATTAGTTACAACTAGAAAGATACCCACGCGGTGCGCGGATAATAAAGATACAGACTATAATGACATGAATGTCTGTTTATATTTTGTATTTTATTTGATATAAAAAATAAAAGAAATTCTATATGTTATAAGAAAATTTATAAAAATTTTGGAAAAAATGAAAAGAGTTTTTGTAAAGGAAAAAGAAAAACAAATGAAGTTTGTGCAATATTTTTGTCCGTAATTAAGGATGTGATGAATTGAATATTAGTTAAAAATAATTTGTATATATTTTATCATTTTGATTGATTAAGATTTGATTTGTATTAAAGATGAACTTTTAGAATGAGTCTAACAAAAGAAATAGGTAGCAAGAAATAAAATGGAGTTTTAACATTGTAAAAACTACGAAAAGGATAAAGAGTAAATGCAATAGAGGTACAAAAAAATAGTTAGAATGACATATCTAAAATAAGTCATGTAGGTCTTAATCTTCTGTGATGATAGGATATGTCATGTGGTAAGATTGGTAGTATTTAATATTCAAGATGTCGGTGTTGTTGTTGGATCTGCAAGATTGAGAATAATATGAGAAAATTACAGGTTATTATATAAATTCCAAAAAGAAAAAAATATTGGTCAAACGTATTATCATGGCCGACAATAAATCAAAGTTGGAGAAATAGGTTTGTACGAGGGACCATGGATGTATATAGAAATGAGATGATAAAGAAAAAATTAAAATACCTCAAATTGAACCCATTGTCATATATTTCTGAAGACTTCAGGATAAACAACATTCTCTGTGTTGTTAGTGTTTTCATCATGAGCAATTAAAATTTTCAAACCTTTTTTATTTGTGACTCTTGAGATGGCAACATAAAGTTGGCCATGTGTAAACACTGGTTTTTTCAGTAGCAATCCGACGTGGTCCAATGATTGTCCTTGACTTTTGTTTATTGTCATTGCATAAGATAGCATAACAGGAAATTGTCTCCTTTGGAATCTAAATGGTATCCTTACATCTGATGGTGTGAGTGTCATTCTAAGAATGAAGACCTTATCGAGATAGTGGTTAGAATTCAACAACTTTGCCTCGATAACTTTATCCCCAAGTCTTGTAATTATCAACCTGGTACCGTTGCAAAGCCCTGATGAGTGATCAATGTTTCTGATAAGCATAACAGGACAACCGACCTTTAGCTTCAATTCATGATTTGGAAGCCCTGAGCACCTAAGTATTGCTAAAAATTCTGGTGTGTGGATGCCTTCAATTTCATTGCTACCTCCTTCGGGCAGAGACTTATTGGAACTAACATAGGTCCTACATTGATTGTTGTTCATTGTAGTCATGTAATCATTTACCTCATCTACAACATGAATTGTAGGAGCTAAAATAGCTCGACCTTTCAAGTGGCTTTCGTTAGCCATGTCAACAATGTAATCAGAATAGATTGCTTCAATCATTGCCTGTATAGGATCATTATAATTAGTGATAAGCAATTCAGGAGGTATGTTAATCATGTTGCTTCCATCACATGTTCCTTCAGATGTTCCATTACTGACCTGAAGAATCCATTCAACAAATTGCTTTAAATCTTCTGCCAAAGTATCTGTAGTCATACATTGTAGTCGCATGTTTACAGTGAGCTTTAATATTTCACAATGCTACCATAGATATGATGAGTTTAAAGGCGCATTTACAATGTCTTATCTTGTTCCTTTTGGGATCACTGGTAAGATTTGTTTAAAATCCCCACCGAAAATAATTGTTTTTCCCCCAAAAGGCAATTTTTTATTCTGATCATTTTGGAACCTCATCAAATCTCTCATTGTCTTATCCAGTGCCTCAAAGCAAAATTTGCTCATCATAGGAGCTTCGTCCCAAATTATGAGCTTAGCTGTTACAATCAATTCTGCTAACGGACTTCCTTGCTTGATGTTGCAAGTTGAAAACTCATATGGAGTTAATGGTATGGCAAACCTAGAATGTGTAGTCCGACCTCCAGGTAGCAATAGAGAGGCAATGCCGCTGGATGCAACAATTAAGACTATTTGTCCCTTTGATCTTAGTGCCGAAGCTAAAGTTTTCCAAAGGAAAGTCTTTCCTGTACCTCCATGGCCATACAAAAAGAATACACGTCCATGTTGACTTTCTGCAGCGTTGATGATCTTATCATAAACCTTTCTTTGCTCTATAGTTAATTTGGAGAGGCACTCAGTGTGTTTTGGCATGTTCCATTTTTAGCAATCAATGTACTTTTCATACACTTTTGACATCTTGCATGTTATGGTCACACTGATCTCAAAGTCATGATGGAAAAATGCATAGAGAGAAAGTAGAGTTTTATTATCTGCAAAAGCAAGAAGATGAAATCTCAGCATTTCTAAGGCATATCTTGAGACAATAAAGAAGTTTTAATTCTAGCTACAAATAGAATCAAAGATAATCTGGGTGAAGATTCACCATTAATGGTGACATGACTAAAAAATCATGCTTAAGTGTGTGTATTCTCTATTCTATCCTCTGCTTGGTTTATTTACTTTCCAATGAGTTCTACTTTAGAAAGAGGAAAGTGTGTTTTTCATTTAGAATTTTCCTTACCATCTGGCTCCTCTAACATAAATAGGTAAACCCTCCATTACTTTAACAACGTCAGATTTCTATAATAAATGGGTGAAGGGACTTCTTAGACATGACAATACATTATGAGGTGAAATTTTAAAAATCTAAGTATAGGATATATAGATAATTATCGGTGTAATTAGAATGCCATAAATGAAGCAACAAAAATATGATACAATTTGGTAGAGGTTTGAGTTCTTCATTTCATTCTAATGTATTTAAATGAAGTTGTATCAGTAATTGATTGAAGCACCGTGCTACAAAATTCAGCTAGATTAATTGTGAAAGGTTTGAATTCGAATTAAACAACAAAACCACAATGAAAACTCTAAATCTTAATTTGAAGTATATTTACATAACTCTGCATTATTGAAATTGAGCCACCTAAGAAATTAAGAGAATGTATAAAGCTGTTGGCTATGCAGAAGAGTGGTCTAATTGACTTAGTTGAGGTACTATAAATAGCAGCACAGTATATGTCATTAAATTGACTTAGTTGAGGTACCATATGTCGTTTAATGTATATAACAATGATACACTAAATGGAAATTTATATAGCATTACTTATATGTATTGTCCAAAGGAGATTATATAATATGCTTGATGAAAGTATAATGTGCTAAATAATAATTGTTTCATTCATTATTCATGTGTTTGTTATTTTTTTAAAATATTTTTTCTTCAATATTCTTTTATGCATATTATTATTTTTTATAAAACTTGAATTATTTTTTATTTATAAGACACTTATTACTGCTATTTTTATTTCTTTTTTATATGGAATATATTTTTTATTTTCTATTATGATTTTATATATTCTATTAAAGTACTAAAGAGTATTGAGAGTACTAAAAAAAAGAATATAAAAAATTAATTAAATATCTAAAATTAAATTTTCAGATAACATCAAATAATTCTTTTAATTTAGTTTTAAAATGTAAAATACTGTAGTGTATGGAAAAAAATTTCTGCGTTTAGTTATGATGGATGAGTTAGGCATCCTATGAATCAAGTAACATTGCATTCATGTTAATGACAATTAAGTGTAAGGAATTTTATGGCACATAGTAAAATAAAAAATTTGACTTGTAAGATTTAAACGCTTTGACAACTATAGCATCTGCCAGTTAAAAAAGCAAACTAATTAACCATAGTGAATACATAAATCACTACCAAATTGCAGTTACTACATATACTAAGCTAGAATGCTAACAAAACATTTGTCTCATCACAACTTTTTAAACACACCAACACTATAACTAACAGAAAAGTTTTCAATCCAGCTTTTTTTTCCACAATTCCTCTTAAAAGTCTTGTTAGCTTATGCTTGCACATCTACCGACACAACTCCTTCTGCTGTCGAGCCATCACCCATATCAGAAGAGGACCTCTTAGCTGGAGTCTCATAGGAGCTATCACAGTTGCTCTCAATTGCTGAATCCTATTATTAACGAAAACTCGAGAATTAGCAAGCAAAACATGGGTGACCTCAGGCCCAGTAATCTCTATATAAGGTGAATTACAATAAAAAAACACAGTAATTTCTTACCTTGGACAGAGAAACTGCCTCATGTCCATTGCTATTATCACCTGTTTCAGTTGTAGAGATATTAGGTACATGTTCAGAGCACTACAGGAACCAATATCATTTGAATTCAAGATGTTAGTTTCAATAATAAATTGTTCAACACAACTCAATTCTAGTTCCAATCGCAACATACTATACTTACAGAAGCATTGAAAGAAGAATTGGCAGAACCAAAAATGGACATGAGGTACTCATCATCTGAAATCTTTAAAACGTTGTATACCCCTTCAACGTTATTAATATTCTTATAGGTGATATTGAGTTTGAATATGAACCTTTTGTCAACAATAGTATCCAAGGACTTAGGATACGACTTACCTTTTTCCCACTTCTTTACATGCACATAATAATTCTTTTATCAGTCCAGAAAATATACAATACAGAAGGAAAGTATTTTAAACTCCCATGAGTTAGACTTACAGATAACTCCTTAATTTTCTCAGCATCATTTTCCACAATTTTTTCTACTTCTTTGTTCCATAGAAGGAGCTTCATACAACCGCTTCCATCAGTCACGATTACTTGCAGCCTATACCTGGAATAACATATCAGTAGCACATTACTGATAACAATAAAGACATGGCCATATGCAACTACACTGAATTTCATAATTCAGGATATCAAGTAGACCCTTAAAAAAAATAAACAAAGAACGGACACAAAAAAACTAACCTTAGCATAGCCTTGAAGCCTACACGCCTACAATGATCACACCAGTACCTATCTTTGCTCTCTAGAACTTTCTTTGGACATGTCTTGCATGATTTATAGGACCAGTCATCTTTACCGACCTCTAAAGACACAATGTTTCCCACAATCCAGCAAGAAGTTTCCTAAAAAGATATTTTGAAATCAATAACAAAACTTTATCGGCTTAAGTGATCAATTACAAATCTCACCTGTGTCATATTAAGAACCTCCTCTATGGTGCGTCTTGGGACAATGCCTGCATTGATTTCATCTGCCACAGAGTATTGAGGCTGCGATTGAAGAGGAGTTATCCGTTGTGAACAGGGCACAACCTCCTCGGCCAATCTGTAGAAAGTCCAAAAAGACTCATATAAGTTAATATGCTTTTTAAGTTATATTTTATGTACTCATAATAGAGCAGTAATTTGGGCACTCCAGAGACACACCTTTTCTTGAAGTCAATAACTTCGGGAAGGTTTGGATTGAAGTAACATTTGGAGACATAGTAAGTGCTCTGAACATTCACAGAATTTAAGTACACATTCGACTTAAAGAGCTGAACAACCATTATGAAAGGCTCCCCATCATCTCGCTCGAGGTGTTGAAGAACTTGGTCCACCAATTCTCCGAACAATGTACATTTAATCTTGTGCTTCCTAGAACGAAAGGCATAATACAACTCTAACAGTATTTTTGGACACTAAATATCCAGCATATGCCTGATTTAAATGACTGCAAAACTCAAACAAAATGTAAAACTGAAAAGAGAGAGGAAAAAGTAAATATTACTCTAGGTCTTCCAACTGTAGTGCAATACGCTTGCTTTCTTTACCCGTGTGTGTAATCATCCCCATAGCCTCTTCCTTTGTAACAACCTCTCCTATGTAATCTGCATGTCACAGTAAGGCCATTTAAATCTAAACTTGTAATAAAATCGAAGATCATATCTCAAGAAATTAAGATGTATGTTGATGTAACGTACCAAACAACAAATTGCCATCCATTGGAGCATTTGACTCAAGTTCAGCAAATGCGCGAAATTTGAATGGATTAAAAGCGAAAGTCTCGATTGGAAGGACTTCCACCTCTGTCTTTGTATAGAAGCTAAGCTTGTACTTATGAGCAGTTGTCCTTACCTTCCCATTGTTAATTTTGACAATAAAATTCCGCATCCTATACACGGCATGCTCTTTTACCCTCTCCCTGAATAAATCCAAGCCAGGCTTACATATCGTTGCATGAATACTATCACCCCTGCAAAACATTTTGAAACCCAAGAAAATAAAACTTGTTAGAAAGATATTAAAGAAGAGAATGCAATGGATAACAAAATTCCATCCAATACCTGCTCATCTTGCAAAACTATATCCAAGCTAAACACTTCATTCTGGTTCCACTAGCTAGGAAACTCATACAATCGGGCAACAACCACGACCAACGACCAAGCCAGCTTGGTTGGATTGATGTCTCTGATCAAGTCTATTTTTGCAGCCATTCTTTGCACCCTAAAACTGCTTCAACCAAAAGTCTTACCAAGTATAACTAACAATAGATTTATATTTCTCATGTAACCTATACCATTATAATATTTATATAGAGTTGTTCCTCTCTCAATGAATGGAATGAACGAAAAAACCTGGAATTTTTAAAGAGTTTCGGTGAGCGCCAAAATGGAATATCCCAAATCTATTCCTTTAGTAACTGCAGGTCCTTCCACATGGGCGGGAAGATACGCTACTCGCATCTGAAATTCAATTTTTCGAGGACCTCTGACCAACTAAGCCATCATGTCTGCACTTCTTTTGGAGGGAACACTGTAGCTACCTCGTCTACTGGAATGTTACCTTCGTGACCAGCCCTGATAAAAAGATGGCAATTGTTTTTTTGGGTTGATAACACCGGTGGGAGACAATTTTTTGGAGGATCTTTAGACATAAGCCAATGCGTAGGATTTAGGAATTGCATTTTCATCCTAATGGATGGAATACTATTCATACTGGAGTACGTGTCTCTACCTGCGAAACTTCAGAATTGGGTGTTTTTGGTGGGAACACTGGTGGTGGACAATTTTTTGGAGGATCTTTATACATAAGCCAACGCGTAGGATTTAGGGATTGCATTTTCATCCTAATAGAGGGATCACTATTCATTGTGGAGTACGTGTCTTTACCTCCAAAACTGCAGAATTGGGTGTTTTTGGAGGGAACACTGTGTAAGCTTTGGGAAGTGAACTGCTTAACTATTATATTATAGATAGATATAAGTACCAATAAAATTTGTAACACCCTACCATACAAAGTCTTATGCTTAAGTCATAATTCAGAGATGGCAAGGTATTACGACCTCTAAAATAAAAATTTAGTACGTATAGTAGTATGAATGATTGATTATAACTAGGAGCCTTTGTAGAAAAAGGGGTAAACAAAAACCGCAACTCAAAAGCGCAACACTCCGATCGATAACGTAACGAACAAGGATAAACCAACGCGAGATCGTATATATACAAAAGAGTATCAAAAACAGGAATATCAAGACTCAAGATCCGGCTGCGAAGATAACCGGTCTGAGCATAACAATATATACATATGATAAAATAAGGAAAACCCCAAGGAAACCCAAAGGGACACAAATACATGAAACCTATTCTCCAAAATTCTCCCATAAAAGGAGTCATCACAGTTTGTATTATTTAATGGAGATAAAAGTATCTAAACAAAACATATAAACCAAAAATAGCCCCGAGAACAAAGGATCTTCGCAAGTATAGAAGTCTCCAGCATGCCTCAGCGGGAAACCTCACGTCCTGCATCTGAAAACCACAAAATCCGCATGGGTGAGAACCAGAGGTCCCCAGCATGGTAACAGCTTCCACATATATAATATATAATAATAGAGGAAAGCCAAAGGCAATCCTATAACTCCCTCCAGATAATATCAAAGCTTATAAACAAGCTAAACCATGTAAGGGCATCTGACTAAAGATTCTTCAGTCTAACTAATACTTCCCTTTCCAATTCCTTCAAACCTCCCGACCACCAGCAGGAGTATAATATAGCAAACACAGATATATCAAACAAAGAATATACAAACAGTAGCAGTTAAGACATTTAGACAATTAGCAAGTAATATGCAGTCAAATAGGCAATCTCAAACAATTCACATAGTATGCATATGATGAATGCCTGTCCCTAGTGGCCGATGATATCATCTTGTCGGTTATAGAGCCAACCCGACAAGTCCTGGTCGCTAACCATTGGACTGTCCCTCTGTCGTGCATCCCCAAACTCGAGTTATACTCGTTATAAACGTGATCATAAACATGATCCATATCCTTCACCCTCACTGGTGAATATTTATGGGGGTTCGAGCTCATCCGGGCCTTTCACAGTGCCCGGCCACACTTACAACATAGGGTTAACAGAGCTTCGAGTCTCAACCTGGAGCACGTGGTGGCTAGCCACTGCTACTACCCAAGGAAACTCGTACTCAGATAGTGGAAGTGCAATTTCACAATTATCAATAATTCAGCATCAACATGCATGAATTCTCATCCATGGATCAACATCCATACCAGCCATTCCGGCTCACGGTTCAATCCAGAACCAGCCAATATTCATAGTATACACAGCTATTCCGGCTCATGGTTAAATCCATAACCAGCCATTTCATTAACAATTATAGCCTTTCGGCCCATGGCATAACAAACACTTCCACCACCATCCTCCGCATCTCACATAGTCATCTTGATCCTCATTGATCATACATTTTTCCCTTGCTTCACTCGCAAGTTATCACAGTCACTAGCCCCTTTCTAATAGCTAGGCATATTATGATGATTTAAGACATGAATGGTGAGATCGGAGGCTTAGAAGTATGAGATTTGGCTTTTAAAACTCAAAAATCAACTTTGGGATGAAAACAGGGCCACGCGTACGCGCACTCCACGCGCACGCGTGGGTGGCCTCAAAACTTCATCGACGCGCAAGCGTCATGCACGCTAACGCGTGGGTTAAAAACTTGCCAATCGACGCGCACGCGTCAACCACGTGTACGCGCGGGTGTTCTCGTGCCCCCAGCACAACACAGGCACGGTTCTGGCATAACTCTCGGGAAAATGACCGGGCATTGGGTGCAGCACAATCGGCGCGCCCGCGCACATCACGCATACGCGTGGATGGCACTTCTCGGAAGATCGGCGCGCACGCGCCAGGTGCGCCCACGCGCAAGGGTTCATTCTGCTAAAAATTTTCTAAGTTAAAAGCTGCAGAATTTACAGATTTGAACCCCAATCTTCCAACGGACATAACTTCCTCATTTTAAATCGTTTTTCACCCGTTCTTCGAACGGCATGGACATCCCGGATCCAATTTCATTTCTAAACAGATTTGATACAAAACGGAGGTCCGTAGTCCAAGTTATGTCCCGTCAAAGTATGCCCAAAAACCATATTTTCATACAAAACCACAATATGCCATTTTCAAAACAAACCATTTTCAACTCCTTTCAAAGTCAATCAAAACATGCCAATTTCATCCCTTTTCTTTGAAATCAATCAATTCAAAATGTATCAAATTCAACATCAAGCCTCCTCAACTCACACATTGACACATTACCACAGTATACACAATCACTATCTCATCATTTTAGCCCACTTCACCCAAGTGGCTCAAACTCAAACATATTGACATATCATATACTATTCCTCATGCCAATTTTCAACAATACCAATTCCAATAAACCATTAATGTACACAATCAACATCATACTCACCATCAACATGGTTCACCCATAATTCAACCATAACCAATCATTAAGCATATATCTCAACATGCATATTTCTCATACATCATACTATCAAGGCATCAATACTCATCATCACATATATGACCACATCATATATCTCAATCATTCAACAACATCAACCATTCAATGCCTATCTTAGGGCCTCTAGCCTAAGTATTTCCTACCACATTACATATTAGATACGGGAAACCGAAACCATACCTTAGCCGAATTTCCCAAGCTCCACCGGAGCACTTCTAAACCACTTATCCTCAAGCTCACAAGGCCTCAACACCTCCAAGAGCAGATTTTTCACCACCAAGCCCTTTCCAAGCTTGTTCAAAATCACCAATCAAGCTCCAATATCCACACACACACAACCTAAGCCACAACCATCACACCCATACACAACATCTCAAAACCCAAGCATCATAAAACAACAAAATACACTAGGGTTGAGAATCTTACCACACCCAAGGTCCAAGGAGACAAGATTAACCTTCTCCTTCAAGAGAGTTGGGTCCTATAACATCAAAGAACCCAAAATCTCAACATTTAACCCATGAAACTCGAAAATAGGGGCTGAGATTTCGAACAGCAAGGTGTGGCTTACCTCAAGATTGATTATATGGGTTTTGTAGAGCTCTCCGCGGTGAACGCGTGGCCGCAAACGGGGCGGCAATCGGAGCTCTAGATCAAAAGTTATGGTGGTTTGAAGATCAACCAAGAGAGAGAACTTGAGAGAGTGTTCTTCCTCCCTTTCTTTCTAATTTTCAGCTTGTGTGTAACAAATGAGGAGAGAGAGTGCTGAAAACTAGGGTTTTGGTTAAGTTATGTTGGGCCAAGGGCCCACTTTGGGTCCGGTTGGCCCGGTTTGGCCCGTTCGGTCCAATCTTGGTCCGAATTCTACAAAATTGGTACCAAAATTCTCGTCTCAGTCTCCTCTATCACATTTAGCCATAAAAATCACATTTTAGGCTTTCTAGAATAAATTCTCATTTATGGGTTAATTAGCCGTTAATTAACCGGGTTTTACATCCTACCCACCTAATTGGGAATTTTGCCCACAAAATTCAAATGCAAATACCTGAGAATAAATGCGGATAATCCGATCGCATCTCTGACTCAAGTTCCCAAGTGTGTTCCTCAACACCGCCTCGACTCCATGCCACTTTGACTAGTGAAACATCTTTTCCACGCAACCGTTTGATACTAGTATCATCAATTCTGACTGGAGCCACTGGAAGCGTCAAATCTTCCCTTAACTGAACCGATTCAGGTTCCAACACATGACTAGCATCAGGAGTGTACTTCCGAAGCTGCGACACGTGGAACACGTCGTGCAGGTTCGAAAGATGAGGTGGTAGAGCCATCCGATACGCCACCGGTCCAATCCTCTCTAGGATCTGAAATGGACCAATGTATCGAGGATTCAACTTCTTTGCCTTAATCGCCCTACCTACTCCAGTAGTCGGAGTAACCTTAAGGAAAACATGGTCTCCTTCCTCAAATTCTAAGGGCTTTCGCCTTTGATCGGCGTAACTCTTTTGACGACTCTGCGTCGTAAGCATCCTATCACGGATCTTCTTGACTTGTTCAGTAGTCTCAGCTATCATTTCTGGCCCCAATAAGCTTTTCTCTCCAGCTTCATACCAACATAGCGGAGATTGACATTTCCTCCCATACAAGGCCTCATACGGAGCCATTCCAATGCTCGCATGATAACTATTATTGTATGCAAACTCCACTAATGGCATATACCGATCCCAACTCGCCGGTTGGTCCAAAACACAAGCTCTCAACATATCCTCTAGTGTTTGGATCGTCCTCTCAGATTGACCATCTGTTTGAGGATGGTAAGCCGTGCTCAAGCTTAATCGGGTTCCAAAAGCTTTCTGAAATGCACCCCAAAACCTTGAAGTGAAACGAGGATCTCTATCAGAGATTATAGTAGCAGGTACACCATGAAGTCTCACAATCTCCTTTATGTATAACCGTGCTAGCTCTTCAAGGGTGTAAGTCATCCGAATGGGTAAAAAGTGAGCTGACTTCGTCAATCGGTCCACAATCACCCAAATAGCATCAAAACCAGTCCTAGTCCTTGGCAATCCTGACACAAAGTCCATTGCAATACTTTCCCACTTCCATTGTGGAATCTCTAAAGGTTGCAACATACCGGCAGGCTTTTGATGTTCAATCTTTACCTTTTGACAAGTTAAGCACTTTGAAACATATTCCGCCACATCATTCTTCATACCCGGCCACCAAAACATCGCCTTTAAATCATGGTACATCTTAGTACTTCCCGGGTGAATGGAGAATCCGTTTTTGTGTGCCTCCTTTAAAATATCTTGCCTCAAAGTGCCAACATCCGGCACAATGATTCTACCCTTGAATCTCCATAACCCATCTTTTTCTTCCGACACTCTCCACTGTTTCCCTTGCTCAATGGCCGGTAACACTTTCCATAATGCTTCATCATTTTGATGAGCCTTTAGGAGTTCGGACTTAAAATCACTTGAGATTTCTAATCGGCTCAAACACAAGGTTCCGGATACTTCTCGAGCACCAATATTCAGACTCTCGAATCCCTTGAGCAACTTCTCCTCCTGAAGCATCATCCAAGCCGCATATAACGACTTCCGACTTAACGCATCCGCCACTACGTTCGCCTTTCCCGGATGGTAATTCAACTCAAAGTCGTAGTCCTTCAACAATTCCATCCACCTCCTCTGCCTCATATTGAGCTCTTTCTGATCAAAGAGATACTTCAAGCTCTTATGATCAGAGAAAACTTGGAACTTAACCCCATAGAGATAATGCCTCCATACCTTCAAGGCGAACACGACCGCAGCGAGTTCCAAATCGTGCGTAGGGTAACTAACCTCATGAGGTCTCAACTGTCGTGAGGCATACGCCACCACATTACGATGCTGCATCAGCACGCACCCTAAACCCTTCAATGAGGCATCACAATACACCTCAAAAGGCTCGTTCGGCTCGGGTAACACTAACACCGGTGCAGTAGTCAACTTTTTCTTCAATGTCTGAAAGCTCTCCTCGCATTCAGGAGTCCAAACAAACGGAGTGTCTTTGCGGGTTAACTTTGTCATTGGCAAAGCTATCTGTGAAAAGCCCTTGATAAATCTTCGGTAATAGCCAGCTAAACCCAGAAAACTCCTTATCTCTGTTATGGTGGTTGGTTGTTTCCATTCCATCACCGCCTCCACCTTAGTTGGATCTACGGCTATTCCCTTCTTACTCACCACGTGGCCCAAAAACTTCACCTCACTCTTCCAAAACTCACACTTAGACAGTTTTGCATAAAGTTTCTTCTCCTTTAGAATCTGCAATACGGTCCTCAAGTGTTCCGCATGTTCTTCTTCAGTCTTGGAATAAATCAGTATGTCATCGATGAAGACAACAACGAATTTATCCAGAAACGGACGGAAGACTCTATTCATGTAATCCATGAATACCGCAGGAGCGTTCGTCAACCCAAAGGACATCACAGTGTACTCGTAATGACCATAACGAGTCCTGAAAGCGGTCTTAGGGATATCCTCGCCCCTCACCCTTATCTGGTGATAACCGGATCGCAAGTCAATCTTAGAGAAAACTCCAGCTCCTTGTAACTGATCCATGAGATCATCGATTCTCGGCAATGGGTACTTATTCTTTATTGTCACCTTGTTCAACTGCCTGTAGTCCACACAGAGCCGCATACTCCCATCCTTCTTCTTCACCAGTAACACTGGAGCACCCCACGGAGAAACACTTGGTCGTATAAAATTCTTTCCCAACAAATCCTCTAACTGAGACTTTAGCTCGTTCATCTCCAACGGTGACATCCTATAAGGAGCACTTGAGATTGGTCCCGCCCCGGGCACCAACTCAATAGCAAACTCAACCTCTCGGTTAGGTGGGAACTCATCAATATCATCGGGAAACACTTCCGGAAACTCACACACAACCGGAATCTGTTCCAACCTTTGATCATCACCCGAAACGCCCGCTGTTAACAACATGATACCCTGACATTCAGTTCCGGAACAATTCACCATCATCGAATTCAAGTAATAATTATTCACCACTACCGGTCCTTCAGTATCTTCCGGCATAAAATACACCGACTTTGTAGAACAATCTAGTAAAACATGGTTCTTAGATAACCAATCCAATCCCAAAATAAGATCAAGACCAATCATCGGCAAGCAGATTAAATCATGAACAAAATCACGCTGCTTGAATCTAAGGGAAACTTCCGGACATCCTAGCCTAGTTACCATGGCTTCATGGGTAGCATTATATACCTTTAGGTCATAACCTAAGGTTACAACCTTCAATCCTAACTCATGAGCTTTCTCAAATGCAATGAATGAATGTGATGCTCCCGAATCAAATAAAGCATTTAAAATTTGACCATTCATTTCACAGTTACCTCGAATAAGTGTCTCGGATCCCTCAGCTCCTACAGCTGAAGTGGTGAACACCCGACCAGTCTGTTGTGCCTTTCCAGCACCTTGTTTCTGCTTCTCAGGACAATTCACAGCTTTATGCCCTGCCTTTCCACAAGTGTAGCACAAACCCCATCCGGCCTTGCATGGAGCTCCCGGATGGTGACTCCCGCACCTAGTGCAAGCTTGATCATTCTGAGGCTGTTTCCCAAACTTCTTTCCTTGGGAGTTGTTGTTGTTGGGCCTCCTGAAAGAGCTTCCTCTCTTGAAAGACGAACCCCTATGTGCAAAGCTCTTCCCTCGATTCTGTGGGAATGATCCCCTTTGACCCCCTCTCTCAGCGGTTGCCCTTTTTACACACTCTTCAGCAACCCTACACTTGTTCACCAACTCGGAGAAAGTCCTAATCTCCATTGGTCCCACTGAACTGAAGATATCACTCCGGAGTCCTCCTTCATACTTAACACACTTCCATTCCTCATATTCCACCGGAGTTCCTTGGCACATTCGAGAGAACCTGAACAGCTCCTCAAACTTGTCAGTATACTCTGATATGGACATAGCACCCTGCTTCAGCTGTAACAACTCAAGTTCCTTAGCCGTCCTAGCAGAAGTCGGAAAGTACTTCTTATAGAACTCTTCTTGAAAGACATTCCAGGTGACATAGTCATCACCCTGCTGCAGAAGACGTCGGATGCCTTGCCACCAATGCGACGCTTCACCGGTGAGCATATAAGTGGCAAACTCGACACGCTGTCATTCAGGTACCACTTGTGCCTGTAAAGCTCGCTCTATAGCCTGAAACCATGTATCAGCCTCAGTCGGACTAGTAGTTCCCTTGAGCTTAGGTGGATTAACCTTCAAAAAGTTTGCCAGTGTCATCGGGCCCTGAACTCCACCTCCATCATTACCATGGTTGTTCATCTGTTGACCAAGAGCCTCAGCAGTGGCTTGCATAGCAGCAGCCATGTTTTCCAACGCAGTCATGAAGTTCACCGGGTCATGAGGGTTATTCTCCGGTGCACGAGCATTCGTACGACCTCTCGCACTACCTCTACCGCGTCCATGAGGCGCCATATGGTCCCTATACATACCAAACAATCGATATTAAGTTGATCAGTCTCAATATCGGAAGTCTAGTACTTCAAAGTCCCAAATGCATGCTCATGAACGTTTATGCCAATTATATCAAGTAGATATACTAATAGCACATAACACACACACAGAGAATGCACAGAAGCATAGTCAGTCCATCCCTCAGGCTCTACAGGAACGAACTGCTCTGATACCATAATGTAACACCCTACCATACAAAGTCTTATGCTTAAGTCATAATTCAGAGATGGCAAGGTATTACGACCTCTAAAATAAAAATTTAGTACGTATAGTAGTATGAATGATTGATTATAACTAGGAGCCTTTGTAGAAAAAGGGGTAAACAAAAACCGCAACTCAAAAGCGCAACACTCCGATCGATAACGTAACGAACAAGGATAAACCAACGCGAGATCGTATATATACAAAAGAGTATCAAAAACAGGAATATCAAGACTCAAGATCCGGCTGCGAAGATAACCGGTCCGAGCATAACAATATATACATATGATAAAATAAGGAAAACCCCAAGGAAACCCAAAGGGACACAAATACATGAAACCTATTCTCCAAAATTCTCCCATAAAAGGAGTCATCACAGTTTGTATTATTTAATGGAGATAAAAGTATCTAAACAAAACATATAAACCAAAAATAGCCCCGAGAACAAAGGATCTTCGCAAGTATAGAAGTCTCCAGCATGCCTCAGCGGGAAACCTCACGTCCTGCATCTGAAAACCACAAAATCCGCATGGGTGAGAACCAGAGGTCCCCAGCATGGTAACAGCTTCCACATATATAATATATAATAATAAAGGAAAGCCAAAGGCAATCCTATAACTCCCTCCAGATAATATCAAAGCTTATAAACAAGCTAAACCATGTAAGGGCATCTGACTAAAGATTCTTCAGTCTAACTAATACTTCCCTTTCCAATTCCTTCAAACCTCCCGACCACCAGCAGGAGTATAATATAGCAAACACAGATATATCAAACAAAGAATATACAAACAGTAGCAGTTAAGACATTTAGACAATTAGCAAGTAATATGCAGTCAAATAGGCAATCTCAAACAATTCACATAGTATGCATATGATGAATGCCTGTCCCTAGTGGCCGATGATATCATCTTGTCGGTTATAGAGCCAACCCGACAAGTCCTGGTCGCTAACCATTGGACTGTCCCTCTGTCGTGCATCCCCAAACTCGAGTTATACTCGTTATAAACGTGATCATAAACATGATCCATATCCTTCACCCTCACTGGTGAATATTTATGGGGGTTCGAGCTCATCCGGGCCTTTCACAGTGCCCGGCCACACTTACAACATAGGGTTAACAGAGCTTCGAGTCTCAACCTGGAGCACGTGGTGGCTAGCCACTGCTACTACCCAAGGAAACTCGTACTCAGATAGTGGAAGTGCAATTTCACAATTATCAATAATTCAGCATCAACATGCATGAATTCTCATCCATGGATCAACATCCATACCAGCCATTCCGGCTCACGGTTCAATCCAGAACCAGCCAATATTCATAGTATACACAGCTATTCCGGCTCATGGTTAAATCCATAACCAGCCATTTCATTAACAATTATAGCCTTTCGGCCCATGGCATAACAAACACTTCCACCACCATCCTCCGCATCTCACATAGTCATCTTGATCCTCATTGATCATACATTTTTCCCTTGCTTCACTCGCAAGTTATCACAGTCACTAGCCCCTTTCTAATAGCTAGGCATATTATGATGATTTAAGACATGAATGGTGAGATCGGAGGCTTAGAAGTATGAGATTTGGCTTTTAAAACTCAAAAATCAACTTTGGGATGAAAACAGGGCCACGCGTACGCGCACTCCACGCGCACGCGTGGGTGGCCTCAAAACTTCATCGACGCGCAAGCGTCATGCACGCTAACGCGTGGGTTAAAAACTTGCCAATCGATGCGCACGCGTCAACCACGTGTACGCGCGGGTGTTCTCGTGCCCCCGGCACAACACAGGCACGGTTCTGGCATAACTCTCGGGAAAATGACCGGGCATTGGGTGCAGCACAATCGGCGCGCCCGCGCACATCACGCATACGCGTGGATGGCACTTCTCGGAAGATCGGCGCGCACGCGCCAGGTGCGCCCACGCGCAAGGGTTCATTCTGCTAAAAATTTTCTAAGTTAAAAGCTGCAGAATTTACAGATTTGAACCCCAATCTTCCAACGGACATAACTTCCTCATTTTAAATCGTTTTTCACCCGTTCTTCGAACGGCATGGACATCCCGGATCCAATTTCATTTCTAAACAGATTTGATACAAAACGGAGGTCCGTAGTCCAAGTTATGTCCCGTCAAAGTATGCCCAAAAACCATATTTTCATACAAAACCACAATATGCCATTTTCAAAACAAACCATTTTCAACTCCTTTCAAAGTCAATCAAAACATGCCAATTTCATCCCTTTTCTTTGAAATCAATCAATTCAAAATGTATCAAATTCAACATCAAGCCTCCTCAACTCACACATTGACACATTACCACAGTATACACAATCACTATCTCATCATTTTAGCCCACTTCACCCAAGTGGCTCAAACTCAAACATATTGACATATCATATACTATTCCTCATGCCAATTTTCAACAACACCAATTCCAATAAACCATTAATGTACACAATCAACATCATACTCACCATCAACATGGTTCACCCATAATTCAACCATAACCAATCATTAAGCATATATCTCAACATGCATATTTCTCATACATCATACTATCAAGGCATCAATACTCATCATCACATATATGACCACATCATATATCTCAATCATTCAACAACATCAACCATTCAATGCCTATCTTAGGGCCTCTAGCCTAAGTATTTCCTACCACATTACATATTAGATACGGGAAACCGAAACCATACCTTAGCCGAATTTCCCAAGCTCCACCGGAGCACTTCTAAACCACTTATCCTCAAGCTCACAAGGCCTCAACACCTCCAAGAGCAGATTTTCACCACCAAGCCCTTTCCAAGCTTGTTCAAAATCACCAATCAAGCTCCAATATCCACACACACACAACCTAAGCCACAACCATCACACCCATACACAACATCTCAAAACCCAAGCATCATAAAACAACAAAATATACTAGGGTTGAGAATCTTACCACACCCAAGGTCCAAGGAGACAAGATTAACCTTCTCCTTCAAGAGAGTTGGGTCCTATAACATCAAAGAACCCAAAATCTCAACATTTAACCCATGAAACTCGAAAATAGGGGCTGAGATTTCGAACAGCAAGGTGTGGCTTACCTCAAGATTGATTATATGGGTTTTGTAGAGCTCTCCGCGGTGAACGCGTGGCCGCAAACGGGGCGGCAATCGGAGCTCTAGATCAAAAGTTATGGTGGTTTGAAGATCAACCAAGGGAGAGAACTTGAGAGAGTGTTCTTCCTCCCTTTCTTTCTAATTTTCAGCTTGTGTGTAACAAATGAGGAGAGAGAGTGCTGAAAACTAGGGTTTTGGTTAAGTTATGTTGGGCCAAGGGCCCACTTTGGGTCCGGTTGGCCCGGTTTGGCCCGTTCGGTCCAATCTTGGTCCGAATTCTACAAAATTGGTACCAAAATTCTCGTCTCAGTCTCCTCTATCACATTTAGCCATAAAAATCACATTTTAGGCTTTCTAGAATAAATTCTCATTTATGGGTTAATTAGCCGTTAATTAACCGGGTTTTACAAAATTAGGTGCCTATTCATTTTTAAATTAAATTTTTAAGTCATCGAGGGCTTCTTTTTTTGTATGTATGCAGACGTGGCTACTTCTTTTTCTTTTCTTTTTATCGTTGTCTTTTTTTTTTTAATTATTGTTGTCATTGTTATCTTCTTATTTTTGTGCCTGCTTTTTTCTTCAATATTGCTGTTGTTGTCACTATTGTCAATGTTGTTGTCATCACTACCATTACCATTGTTGTCTTTGTATTGTTGTCGTTATTGTTGTTTATTTTTTTTCTCTTTTTTTTTGAGAAAAGGACAAATCGATTCTTGACTTTTTGGTTCGCGGACATTTAAGTCCTTGAGCATTTAAAAATATATTTAAGTCTCTAACATTTTCAAAATCTAGACACTGTAAACCCTGTGTCTAATTTGTCCCATTTTAAAAACTCTTTCACGTATGCATCCGTATCAACCAGGTTAGTATAACAAGAGTCACGTTTGATTTTTTCATTGGGTCTGACAAACCCAAGTGAACATGAGGAATCAATATGTCCAGGTTTTAAAAAGGTCAAGAACTTAAATGTATTTTCAAATCCTCAAGGATTTAAATGTCTACGGATCAAAAGGTCAAGGACCTATTTGTCCTTTTCTTTTTTTTTTCTTATCCTCCTTTATTATCATCATAATCGTCCTCATCATTTTCATCCTTTTCTTCTTCTATATATGTTCAAAAAAGTAGAGCATAGAAATTTTGATGTACAATACATAAATTTTGGAACATAGTACAGAGATTTTAGTATGCAGCATAAAAGTTTTTGAAGGATCACATGCCCAGAACATTGGCACAACTAACAAAATACGCAGAGAACAGAAATTTCAATGCATAACACAAATTTTAGTCACAACAAAAAATTTTTTAAAGCACACATATCTAAAATATTAACATCCAACTAACAAAATATGCAAAACACATAAATTTTGGTGTACAACATAGAAATCTTGGTGTGTAGCACAGAAATTTTGGTCTGCAATACAGAAATTATTTAAGAACCACATACCTAGAACATTGACTCACTCAACTAACAAAATACATTCACAACAAAAATTATGTGTTATGTGATTTATCACCAATAATGCGTGGTTCTGAATCTGTTTCATTGTTTCCTATAACTTTCGCAACTAGATCCCTATTTTTGACTTCCATCAATGCACCTTCAGTATAGGTGTTGACCCCATTACAATTGCAAGTTCCACAAAGGCACACACATCAGTGCATCAACTAAGTTATCCGCATCATATGCCTGAACGAGAAAATTTGATGCAAATGACGGGAACAACACATAGGAAGTAACCTGTTGACCCACTAGAATGATACTAGAATTCTCCTCTATCCCGCCGATTGGCGGATACGGAGTAAAACCACCTGAGCTATCATCTACATCTTCCATCCTTGGAAACAACTCTATATCAGCCCAAATATGAAAATCTAGCTATGTCGTTATCGCCTTAAATTTCATTTTCCAAATTTGACATAACCTTGCTTAAGTGAGGTAGGAATCCTAAAAAAGGCTTGTTTCACACGTTTTTTGCCACACTATCTCAATTTCTGTAATGTACTAGTTTGTAAATTCAACAAACTTGTTAACGGATTAAAAAACACACCAATATGCTTTTTGCTAGAGAAAGTAACATTCTCACTTGTATTTTCATCAATTTTTTCTCAGTGATGAACTAGCAAGAACACATTCTTAAACATATTTTTCCTTCCTCATTTAACGTTTGAATCGGTTTACACCATACTCGTTAATTTATAGACTTATTATCTTCATAAATCGTGCTAACATCATGAGGTTTACTCTAACACATATAAACCATCTTAGGGTCCTCATCTTTACTTTCTGTACATAAATCATCCTAGTTTGTTGTATTTACACTCCAAAGCATTACTCTCTAAGTCCTAGGATAATTTATGTTCATCTTTTGAAGCTCAATAGGGTGGGGCAATTTATGTTTATTTTCTGAATTGAAGTTAAAAAATAAATCGTCCTAGTGTGTCACCTTTTATCAATTAACCTAAACCTCAATTGACTAGGAAGATTTATATAAATATAGAAAAAGAGATTTGTGTATCAGAAATTGATTTAGAGAATTCATGTCATATTGGATATCTTTATTTTATTTAGGTAAAATAGCTGTAATTCTAGGTTGTGAGGCATTTGGGTACATGAGGATGGTGGGACAGAGCTTCTCACTGGATGTGAGCTTTTGACATACTTCTCGGTTTTGGCGAGATCGTTGCACGTTGCCATGTATCTACTGTGCTCTTTGTGTTTCTATTTCTCGCTCCCAACGAGAAAGCCACACCTAACAGGCAATCATATATGCTAATGACAACAAGAAACAATTTAGCATAGATAATTGAGCAGTTTTTAGTTTAATAAATAGCTCAATAAATTTTTCATAAAAAAGGAACTAAAAAAGAAAACCAATCACTATGAGGCATGTAGAAAATAAAAGAAGATAATAAACTAAAGAATACAAAGCCAAATCAGGAATTAATAAATTGAGATTGATATTACTATTCCAAACTGCATTTTAGCCATTAAACTTAGTAATAATGAAACAGAAAATTAAGAGATTTTAATAATAAACCAAACCAAATCCTAACTATTATTATTACTTTTTTTAGTTTCTTTTTTTTCTCAATAAAATTGAAGCAATGATAGAAAACCAACCAAAAATAAAAAACTTACATATCACAAAAACAAATAATGAAAAGTTGAGTTTGGGATTCTTAGAGAGAGAAAGAGAGAGAGAGGAATGAGGGATGGATACTATGTTATGCTTTTTAGAAAGGAAGAAAAGAGAGAGATGGATACTGTGCTAGAAAGAGATGAAAGAAGATGTACGTGACTTGAAGGTTTCAATTTAATGGTGTCTTCTCATTCTTTGCGAGAAACTTTTTCATTAAAAAAATTTTCTTTCTCATAATGTGCAGGTTCTATTTAAAATAAATAGGTTTAATTATTCTGCCAATTTCTATAATTTTACCGAATTTTCAATTATGTCTCTATACTTTTTCTTTTCAACTGCATCCTTATATCATATTAAATTTTGTAATTAAATTCCTATTAACAATAAATGGCTAAAAAATTTTAAAATGGAGAAAAGAGATGAGTTTTTGCTGGAAATAGAGCTTTTTGGTGTATATACATGTGGGTGGATGTTGCAGATACAACAGGTGCAACACGTAGGTCACGTGCTGACTCATCACGTATGCTGTGTGATGGACACGTGGCCCAATCAGTAGTAACACGCACCCTGCGTGTTGTCCACGTGACAAGTATCTAGCCAACACGCACCTTGCGTGTTGGACACATGGCAAACACTAGTTGGATGGCTTTGCAACACAGGACCTGCGAGGTGTCTTTGCCTATAAAAACCGAAACTCGTTATTATTTTACTGCATTGCGAGAGAGGTATTTTTCTCTACTGTTAGTGTGATGGAGGGTACTGCAAATTTAGTGATTTACCACAACGGTGATGTTATACGAAATACATATGAGGGCGTGAACATTGCTCGTGAGAGTACATTTTTGTTTGTGATTTCGTACACTATAACGTTCGCGAAACTATAGTACGGGGTCTGTCAGAGCATAGAGAGTAATATTTTAAAGAGGGTGAGCACCATTCTCTACCAGAGTCTGATTGTCGTATTTGGCGGCATCATATAGTTTGAGGTTATGCCCATCGTTGATGAAACAAGTATTCAGCGGATATTTCATATTCACATCAAACTCAGGTGCAACATCCAAGAATTGAGTTATATATTGAGTTTGAACATATAACTTCAAATGAGGTTCAACATGACCCAAATGTGCAAGATGACAAAATTGAAGCATACGAAGGAATGAACAATGATAGTGACGAGGAGTTCAAAGCTACATATGAAGCCGGCGACGAGGACGAGGACGACGATGGGGGAGGTGAGGCAGTCACAGAAACTTTAGTGGTTCCACCCATAGTTAGTCAACCGATGGACGTTTCACCTTTTTGTGCGTAGCTTGGATCTTGACGTCATGAATGCACCAGAGTTTTCCGAATATGCGAACATATGTATGTGAGCATGGTAGTATGTTTACTTAGTGTTTTGTTTTGGCGGGTCGATGAGCGACAATTTATTCTTTTTACAAGTGTTGCTGATCCTGAGGACGGGGAGTTCAGGATCAAAATGGAATACAGTTCTAGAAAATCAGTCATTGCGGTAATTTGGAGTTACACTATCTCCAGAGGAGTCAATTACGTTGCTTATGAATTTGAGCCACAAATTTTCTATGCAAAATGCAAGACTTATGGACGTGGGTGCGATTGGCTTATTCGAGACAGCTTGATACAGAAGAAAGCTTGCTGGGAGATTCAAGATACAACGGGAGGCACGTGTTTCATGGGAACGATCTCACATGATCACTCCAAGTTGGACTCGGACACGATTGCTGAGGCTATAAAGCCATTGGTTGAATCCAACCAATCCATAAAGGTGAAATCTATAATTGCGGAAGTCCAAGCAAGATTCAACTACACTATTAGTTACCGAAAGGCTTGGTTAGTAAAGCAGAAGTCGATAGCTAAAGTTTTTGGTGGATGGGAAGAATCTACGTAGCTTTGTCGTTATGGTTCTCTACAATGGTTCAGAAGATTTCTGGTTCACAATTCTAAATAGAAACACAACCCCTGTATAACGGGAGTAAAGAGGTGGATGGTGTTAGGATACTTCATCGGGTATTCTAAAGTTTTAATCCATGCATAAGAACCTTCAAATATTGCAAGTCACTAGTTCAAATTGACGACACCCATCTATACAGTAATCAACAGATGGGTAAAGTCAGTGATTGGTTACAGATTCCTATCTCGCAACCGACTGTTGCGACAGTTTCCCAATTGTTGAATCCATACGTCGAGTATGGTGCTCCAAATCATGGCACTATACTCCCTGAAGAGTATAACAATACTGATCAAGAGAGATGGCCTGTCCCGACAGAGAAGGGACTATGCATACCCGTACTGGCGAACCACTCAGTCCGTAGGATGCCATTCAACATACTTGAAGTAACGGCCCTACCATGTCACACACATTAAGGTGGGCAAGTAGTTCGGCCGGGATGATGATGTCGATGTATGGTTGTCGACAAACTGCAAAATATTACATGGGCTAAGTTAGATTATTAATACCATAAATTATTCTTATAAATTAATACTGATATTGACCTCTTCCATGTAGTTTATGTCGTGCCTAATAGACGTCGTGCTCCTCGACATTCACTCCTTGTCGTGGATGATGACTCCACCTGCAATACACAACGTTATAACAGAGTTTAAATTACGTATTGCCAGTGAAACATAAATGAAATATGAGTCAAACTCCAATAAATTATGTACTGTTATTTACGTGCAACTGGTATATCAACTGATACAAGCTGCTGTCTTGAAATGGGCGCAAGAAAGGGCATTTGCTCCCATGCCCAAACAAACAACAAATCAAGCGGGCCGTCCATGTCCTTGCAATCATACCACGATGCACAGCACAGTGACCTATAAAGATGTGTGAGATTTGCTGTCCCCCAACTTTCAACTGCATATGCCGTTGACTTATCCACGAAGAGGGTGGTTCCCAACAGATAAAAGATGTAACACCTAACGTATCGCTGAATAGACTCCCAAGTGTCTAGAGGTTGTATGTCTATGATATGGCAAACCCATGCCAATTTTATGTAACTTTTAGATGAACTACTCACCATGGGTTTGCTGTCGAAAATCGGCATGCTCTGATTGACCAAGGAGTCTTGACTACTATCGGTCAAACCGGTCACAACCTCTCCATCAATCGGCAGGCCAAATATGTGTATCACTGATTGGCAATACAAAAGAATGAGTCTCTGGCCTCCACCTTTCCGCAAGAGTAAATAGCAACGCGGAATGCCCTCTGATATGTCCCACTCTCGAGACATGGTAGAATCATGTTGTTCCTAAGGCCTGGTCAATCGTCGGATGTCACATCTCTGGTGGATCAAGTTTACGCGGTAAAAGATTCTTGTTAGCTTGGTATAGGACATCCAAAAACAGAAAATAGAAAACAATTTTATAATTGTCCAAAATTTAAAATCAAAATTAAATCCAAAAATAAAATAAAAATAATTACATAAAATTCAAAAAACTAATACAAAAAATTATAGATAATTTACATTAGGGTTAATATTATTTATTCAAATTAAGAAAATAAAAATTACAATATAATAAAAAAACATTAAAACAGAAACTAAAAATAATTATATAAAATTCAAAAAATCACATTTTTTATATTTCTGTTATTTATTAATATTAATAACTACCAACTAGTACAAATACAAATATTATAAGATAAAATAAAATAAAACATAATTACAATTACAAATACAAATATTATAACATAAGATAAAATAAAACATAATTGCAAAAATTCCAAAAAGATAATTTCCATTTATATTATTTATTAATTTTAACAATTACATTGTAAATTATCTTATTTACTAAGTTCAATAAAAATAATTTTTGAAATAAAAGGAAATAAAAATATAATAACGGAAGTTCTAAAAGAAATTTATCAATGTTTTATTCTTTATTAATTTTAATAACTACAAATTAACTAATTAAATTACAATAACATTATTACAATAAATAAAATTGTTAATATTATCACAAAAAAATAAACAAAAAGTATTTAAATTATTTAATTTGCTACAACTGCTAATAATAATATCAACTAAAATAATCACACTAAAGATAACACATTCTAAATACTAAATTTTAAGTTAACAAAGATAATAAACTTACCATATTAGGTTGTTCCAAAAAAATTAATAATGTGTTCTGCTATATGAGTATAATCACGAACTATAGTTGCTAAACGAGTAAATTCCTATAATGGTCCTGAGATTCAGGTCATTATCCAATATGGTTTTTAAAATTCCAATTGTATCATTGTAGTCCTCCAGATACGACTCCGCATCATAATAATCTTTGATCATCTTTTCGGTGATAAATTATCATCGACGATCTGACGTGTCATAAAATTGCTACGCTGGAGAGAGCCAAAACATTGGCATTTTGATTTGGCATCCCATTTTGTTAAAAACGACATCGAGTTCAATCGGAGGGTGAAGTTGCAAGGCATCGATGAGCCTTCAAAAGATCTAGACACGCTCAAGCAAATCCTTGAGGCTGTGCAACTCAAAGGCCTCCTCCATTCCCGCAACTACGAGTCTACGATTAACAACCACCATAACCTTGTCTTGGAATAAGGGAACGACTCTCCTATAGTCTTGATGAAACCAGGGAGGCCTTACGGTTCAGCCTTCTACCAAACCGGTAGGCTCGGGAATGATTCTCCTTCGCCTTCCAGCTTCGGGTACAGTCCCCGGGTTCGTTGAAACAACGAGATATTACTTAGCCCGAGGTGCAAAACTGATAATGGCAACATGAGGGCTGTGTCTCAGGCCAAGGCTAGAAGCCTGTGCTCTACGACGTGCGGTGAGAGAGAAACGAAGAGCCCAAACTGGATGCGGAAGGTGAGTGGTGACTTGTGGTATTAACAGAAGAGTTGCTCCGGTTAGAGTTAGCTCGAAGATTGTCCAACCTGAGCAGCACGTGACGAGCCAATCGCTGAGAATGAGAAGAAGGACTTTCCAAAAGGTACTTAAAGCGGCGATGGGAGCGGTAGAAGATGCATCTTCCACCGTCTCAAAGAGCAGTTTCAGCACTTCCTCATAGACTGATACAGAGGTATGCCAAATTAATGCTTACTTTAATGTTTAAAGCTTATTATTGTCAACTTATCATACTTATATTAATCCAATCAAGAAATTCCTATAAGAAGAATCATAGACTCTTGATTTGAATAACAAGAATCAAATTGAAATCAGAATCTATGATTATTGTTTAATTTAGCTGGATATTTTCAATGATTGCTAAAGTATTTAAAAAATATATTATTTAATTTAAAAATATAAAAATAAATAATTTTTTAACATTTAATATTTATCTTAAAAGATAATTTTGAGAAATTCAATATCAAACTAAATGGAACAAAAGAAATTGTCAAACTTTGATTGCTAGATTTTATTCGTTATTTGTTTTACATAGTTTTGGTAGTGCATAAACTATAAAGAGATGACGACGATGATGATGTGTTTGTGATGCAGAAGTTGAAAATGGAGGAGAACAGAGAAAGGAGGAGTCTACTGGAGAGGTGTGACAAGCTGCTGAACAGCACAGCGGAAATAACAGCATCAGGGCAGGGAAAGATGAACAATAACAAGAAGAATGAGAAGAGAAAGATGAACAAGAAGAAATTAATTTACTAAATATTTGGAAATTTATGGTTAAATATAGATGGAGGGACCACATTGAGTATAAATTGAAATTGTGCCAGCTCAGCTAGCCGTTGGCACCATCTAACGTGGCAAAACGAGGCTACGTCAACGTTTCGATGATGACTCATCACCGGAAAGATTATCAGAAACTATTATGGTGTTCGGAGTCGTATCTGAAGGACTACAATAGTATAATTGGGATCTCAGAAACTACATTGGGTAATGACCTGAATCTCAGGGACTATTATAAAAATTTACTCGTTGCTAAACACACTACTCATTCTCACTCTCGCCAAAATTTACCTTCCCAGTCACCTTCTTCCACTCTCAATCTCTCTCAATCACCTTTTGTAAATTTTTCAAATGGGAAATGGAAAACGTTGAAGCTACAAGCTCCTCCCCCCCCCTCGGCAGTTGAAGCTACAAGCTCCCCCCCCCCCCCCCCCAATAAAGGCACTATTGTGTTGTTGCATGATGCAATTCCCAGAGCACATCTGTTGGGTGCATGGAGACCAGTTAGAACAGGGGTTAACACGTAGGGTGCATGTTGTTCGTGGCTCGACATGTGTTTCTATTGCCTCAAAATTTTAAATTTGTACCGTAAAATTCAACTTTCATCTTTCTGTAACTCTTTTGTTATTTTTATTATCCAAACTTGTCTCTGTAAAAAAAATATGTCATTAAAGTGTATTTTTTTTTTTAACAATTTTGCTCATCAACTCACTAGCAGTTGCAGGAAAAAAATCTAGTTTTTTCAATACTTCTAAGTATATTTTGTAAATACAAAAATATTATTTATACTAAAATTAGTTACTAAAATTAGTCATTAATATATTTTTGTATAAATATATGTGTGATTTAATTTATTTTTTATGTATATTTATATTGTAACATGTATTTTATACTGATAACTAACTTTAATAGCTGAATTTAATATACACGTAACATTGTTATTGCAAATATTATAGGAATTTTATTTTCACTCATGATTACCCTTAAAAGTTTTAATAATCATATTTGAATACTCGCATAAAACTATTCTAGGATGAAAGAGACCTAATAGAATCAAGTTAGAATAAACTAAACCAAAAATTCAACCAGATTAAATTAGACCAAACTTAATTCATTAATTGAACTATTATTCCGCCACCAAACCACTGGATTGAACTAAGGGTGTTCAAATTCAAATCGATCTAAATTAAATCATTCATTTAATCTAATCTAAATTGAAAACGGATTAAAACTGCACAAATTTGAATTTGATTAGATTCTATTTTTTGCAAACTGCTGGATTAGATCGGATTTCGAATCTATTTTTCATAACCGATTCAATCCAATTCAAACCGTACAATGTGCTATAATATTATTATTTTATTATTATATTTACAATTATACTTATAACATGTTCAATTTTTTATACAGTTTTATATTATTCATGTATTATTATTATTTAATAAATATTTTATGTTCAAAACATTATTTATTTATTTTAACTAACCTATAATTTTATTTCTATCGTTATGTTATCGTTGGCTTTTTAAGATATGGTTGAGACTTGTTATGTCATTGTTGATCATTTAATATGTATTTAATTTTTTTAATTTATAATACCGCAAATCCAATCTAATCCAAACCGCTTGAAATTGGATCGGATCTGATCAAAATTTTTTTAAAAAGCATCCAATCCAAACTGCATCGCAAGTAAAATTAGTGTTCAGATCGGATGAGTTTTTTTACTCAAAATCAATCCAAACTGCACTACGAACACCCCTAGATTGAACCAAATTGAACTCTTGAAGTAAATTAGGCCAAACCGAACTAAACTAGACCAAACCACCACTCAAAACCAAACCAAACAGACCATACTGAGCTAGATCAGATCATTTCAATGAACCTGACCAGCCAAACCAAATAGAACTGGATTGGACTGGGCCACATCTAAACTGAACTTGACTGGACCGACCAGATTGTTCCGTCTTCTGGTTCAAATTCTATGGTAAGAATTAAAAAAAAAATTCCATACATATGAATGTTGGGGAACATCACTTTACATCATAGTTGTAAAAACCGGACCGGACCGGCCGGTTCGACCGGAAAACCGGTGAACCGGACCATGTACCGGTCCGGTTTGGTATATTGACCGCTTAAGGAAATGAACCGGTCAAAACCGGTACGAACCGATCAAACCGGTCAAAACCGACACGGACCAGAACCGAACCGGTCAACGGCTAACGTCAGCATGCGGTTGTTAAATTTGGAAAAATACATTTGCAGGGAGTAGGAGTCGAACTTGGGTCTTCTGAATTGAAAACCAAGTTGACAACCACTGCGCTACCTGTTTATTTAGCATTGTTGATGCTTTTTATAATATATATTTCATTCTTTTATAACTAATACATATATATATATATATATACATGAAAATACTTAACTCAATATTTTTTAAATTAATTATTTTCTAATTGAAGTACAAATTAATTAATTTTAAAATAAAAAATAATAATGAATATAAAAATAAAATAAAAAGTATTTATTCTGAGAAAAAAATTAATTTGTATAATTATTCAATTATACAAAAATATTTAGACTTTAAAATTATTCTTTGGATATAATTCATAGATTGTTATTCTTATTGTGTCTAATTAAGATACTATATAGTAGTATGAACTAATTATATGTCTATTTTTGTATTAATTATTTATAGAATTCAACTTAATTGTTCTTAAAATATTAGTAAAAATATGTATTTTTCAAAATTTAATTTTAAGTTTTTGACTATTTTTATTTTTTATTTATATAGTACCGAGTCAACCGGTTCAACCAGTGACTCACCGGTTGAACCAGTGACCCAGTGACCCAGTGACTTGACCGGTTCGATTACCGGTTCGGTTCTGACAACTATGCTTTACATACTCACGTGTGGCATTCAGGCCTCTGCGCAATTCAGAGTTGCAGTTAGGTGAATGACATTTTTCTTACAAATTATATGAGTGATGGTTTTTACTTTTTTCCTTTTTCTTTTCTTTTTGGTCTGAGTTAGTGATGCTTCGTATTGGGCAACAACTAAATTGGTTTAATAAGGTTCTTATTGTTTCCTAAATGGGCTGAACACCTACTTGGACCTGTTACAGTTTTTCTATACAATATGACAACAACTTCCTTTTGTCAACCAACTTGGTTGGTCGAGTGGTTAGCTTACTCGTTCGCTTATGCAAATGTCGGGAGTTTGAACCCCGCCTTGTGCATGTAGCAACCCATTAATCAGCAGCAGACACTTGAGTAGAGCTCAGATCCGCGACGGATTAGTCATTAACCTGTCAAGTTGGGGGATATCGTTTGGATAAAAAAAAAAACTTCCTTTTGTCTTTTATATTTTTTAAAATACAATTATATTCCTGTTTTTTTTCTCTATTATTGTAGCAATTCTTTCCTACCATTTTTCAGGGTTTTGTTTTCTGAACTTACTCATATATGTGAACTTATATGTAACTATGGTGGTGAATTATAATGTACAGAGATTCATTCATGCAGGTATATATCTTGATGACACGTGGATATTTGTCTTAGAAAAGAAGCAGCTTCTCAACCTCTTTTGCAGTGTGTTATGGTTCTGAATGCCGCATGTAGCATCACATACATGGGGAACGTGTAATGGTATTGGGCACTATTTTTATGGTGTATTCATTGTCCTATCTCTTAGGTAGCGTTTGTTTTCGGGGGCAGGACACGGAGATATGGACAACATTTTTTAAAAAGTGTTTGGAAGCAGAGACATGGACAGTGGACATATTGTCTCTGAGACAGTTTTTTATACTTTTGTGTCCACTCTTTCACGAAGGACAATGATAGACACGGGATTTGGAAGAGTGGACACGGACAATTTTAAAAATTTTGTTTTCTTTTTTTTCCACTATTACCCCTTCTTATTTTTCCTATTGCGTTGTTCAGAGATACTTTTTTCTTCCTGTTCTTTCTCTATCTCTTTCTTTTTCACGTACTCTCTCTTTTCTGTAGAATCTTTTATTGAGGGTACATAATTCTTTTCTTTTTATCGTTTTACTTCAGTACCATTTTAACCTTATATTATATTATTTGATTTGTAATAAAAATAATAACAAAAATAATTAATCTTAAAACTTTTGAAAGATAAATATTATCAAAAATAAAATTGATCTTTTAAAATACTAAAAAATAATTTATAAATTGTAATTGATTTTATATAATTTAAAGAAAAATCAGTTTTTTATAAAAAAAAAATCAGTTTTTAGATAAAAAAAATTAGTTTTTTTTAAATAAAAATAGATTTTTATATGTAAAAACTAATTGTTTTTTCATGTAAAAATGGATTTTTTAAAATTAATTTTTTATTTAAAATTAATTTGGCTTATTAACTTAAACAAAATTTTTTATTAATCAAACTCAAATTTATTTTTTTTGTTAATCTTAACTATATGTATTCCTACATATTAATAATAAATTTTAAAATAAAATAATTATATTTATAAATTTTATTTTAATATAAATACTAATATATTTTTTATTAAAATTTTTTGCTTCTTCAAATATTTTTTTCAAGTTCCATCTGTATTCCTACGTACTCTCATTTTTTATTAAATTAATTTGTATTGATGTAGAAAATTTGGAATCACAGGGCTATTTTAGTAAAACCATATAATATTTTAGTCTTGTCCATGTGTATCCAAACATAATACTAGACATTACATTAGTGTCTTGTCCATCGTATCCAAACACAATACACAAAAGATAATTTTTAGTGTCTCCGTCCTATTGTCTCCGTTTCAGTGCCATGTTCTGTCCTGTCTCTAAAAACAAACGCAGCCTTAATTCTTTGAATTTGTTTGTGGTGTTTTCAAGTTTTTTTTTATTCCTCTTGTAAAGTAAAATAAAATTAAAATCATTCAATAAAAAAATAATCTAAAGGTGTGGCTGTAAACTTAGCATCAGGAAATGGTTGTGATGATTCTATCCTTATGTAGTCAAAGAAAGATTTACTATAATTAATAACTATCATTATTTATTCTTATGGATATTGATTTTTAAAATTTACATATTCTCACGTATAATTTAATGACAATCTATACGTTTATTGTGAATATTATTTAAAACTAGATTTGGACTTGTGCGAAAAAGTAATACTATAAATTTTTTGTATATAATATTTTAGATGGCTAAAAATATTAGAGAAGTTTTTTATTTTATAATTAATTATAAAATACTTTATGTAATTTTTAAAATGAAGAATTGTACCATAATAACCTCTATAATAATATTTTAAAAGTTAATTCTGTGAATTTATGTTTTAAACATATTGAAGTATTTTTCTAAATTTAAATTTAAATTTTTTTTATTTTAAAATAAAGAATCATATCATAATAAATTTTATCGTATAATATAATGATAATTAATTCTATCAATTTATACTTTTATATATATATATATATATATATATATATATATATATATATATATATATATTTGAAGTATTTACTAAAATATTTCATAATGCATTCTACATCAAACACAAATTAATTTTTTCAAAATATTTTATATCGTTTAAAAATAATAGCTTGAGGGAACCTAATTGAAAATTTTTATTGAGTAAATCTCTAACCCGTCTCTTGACTATTTTGCTAATTTCTATTCCGCCTCTTATCGATTAAAAAATGACATTGCGGCCTCAAACTATTAATTTCGTCAAATTTTCTACCTCCTCTGTTAATGTCTCTATTCAGAGCAAATAGATTTTGCCTACATGTAACGCTAACTCGACATGTGTCAAGGAACCATTAAAAGAGACAAAACGTCCCCTCTCCTTCTTCTCTTTTTTCCTCTCCTCTTCTTTACGAACTAGAACACCACCAAGCCAACTCCCTTCTCTCCTTCTCCTATCCACCGTTTTCGGTCACCATCATAGCCAACATCCACCACCATTCTATGTTCTAACTACACCACCCCATTGCTACATCCACAGCCATTCTCTATTCTTGCTGCACCACTTTACTGCTTTTTCTTCTTCTTAAATACTTGAATTTGATTCGGGATATGATCTTATGAGTTATCCTTTTCTAGATTTTGATGATTGAGTATGGATATTTACTTAAAGTATCAATTTTTATGTTAAAGAGTGATTTGCTGATTATGGGGTGTGTTAGTATTTTAATTCGTGTTAAAGCTGATTTTTAGAAAAAAAATTTATGGATCCTCATAGTAATATTCTTCGACAATTCAGATTTGATATAAGCTTTATTCTTGCATAATGCTCTAAGTTCAATCTAGTTGTATGTGTGTTGTGTTAGTGTTGATGTTATTAGTGGACTGTTGTAGAGTAGTACTTGCAGAAACTGCATAAATATTTCGAGATTTTATGGTTACTTGTTGTTGGAAAAATTGAGGTTCAGACAAGCATCTGTCTAACAGCGAAAGCACCAAAAATAATTTTTTCACAACTTGTGCAATTAAATAGGCAAAACCAAAAATACTCTAAGCAGCAAATATAATGGCAGAAATTAAATAATCAAACACCAGAATTTTTATCGTGAAAAACTCCCAAAAGAGGGACAAAAAACTCATGGGATCTAACCCAGTAAAATCTTCCACTATTAAAATAATGGGTACACAACCAGTCTTCTTAGTAACACTAATGCATTTCAACAATCAACAAAATAGATCATTAAAACTGATGGAATCAATATAAATCCTCCATAAAAGTGGATATCTCAAATCAGACAAAAAAAAGGCAATACAACTAGCAAGTTATATCCTAATGTTCATCTCTACACTAGGAATAACATACTAAAATTTCATAAGAAATGGAACAAATTTACCAGGTCAATGAGATCAAATGACACCAACCATTTTTCCCTTTTCTTTTTCTCTTCTCGTCGAAGCTCTCTCTTCTCCCTCACTATTTCTTTTCTTTCTTTCAAATGAGAGACGCTTTACATACATACATACTCTCTCTCTCTCTCCACTTTTTTTTATTCTTACTGTGGCTTTTGCCACTTCTTTTCTTTTTATTTTTTTGGCTTGTGGTTCCTAAACCCCACCAACAAATATCTCCCTTATCGACTCAAGTGGAAATAGGCTGCTCCACCAAACCTGCATTCTCTTTGTAATAATCAAACTTCACTGCAGGTAAACTCTTAGTCATCATATCTAAACTATTATTATCAGTATGGATCTTCTTAAGTGTATATGACTTCATTTCAAACTCTTGACGTATCCAATAATACCTCATCTCTATGTGTTTCGATCTAGAATAAAACATCAGATTCTTGCTGAGATGGATAACACTTTGACTATCACAAAATAACACAAATTTCTCTTGATTGATGCTTAACTCTTGTAGAAATTTTCATCCACAAGAGTTCCTTAGAAGATTCAACAACAATAATGTATTATGCCTCTGTAGTAGAAAAAGCAACACATTTTTGAAGTGGGATTGCCACGACACAACTTCCTCTGCAAAAGTTATCATATAATCAGAAGTAGACTTTCTTAAATCAAGATCTCAAGCCATATCTGCATCTGTGTATCCATCCAACACAGGTTGGCCACTCCCAAAGCATAAATAACCTCTAGAACTATCATTAAGATATATGAGAATCCATTTCGCTGCTTGCCAGTGTTCTTTGTCGGGATTAAGCAAAAATCGACTAACAATTCCAACGGTATGAGCAATATCCGGCCTGGTGCAAACTAGTATACGTCAAACTACCTACTACAGATGCATATGGAATCTTTTTCATTTCTACTTTCTCTTTTTCATTTATAGGACATTGTCACAAACTCAGTTTGAAATGACTAGCAAGTGAAGAAAGAAAGGGAGAGCGTTTTGTCCCTTTCAATAGTTCCTTGACACGTGTTAAGTTAATATTACACGTAGGCAAAATTTGTTAACTCTAAATGGAGACATACTAGTTAGGGACCGCAATGTCATTTTTCAATCGATGAGGGAGAAATGAGAGTTAGCGAAATAGTTAGGGGGCGAGTTGGAGTTTTTACTCATTTTTATTTGTAGTTATTTTACAAATAAAATATACTAAAACATTTAAATGCAATTAAAAAAACAAAACTAAAAAAATCGGAGTCCATAACTTTCTATACGGCAATTACATTAAGTTCACGTAACACGCATACTTTTATGGCTCAGTGACTCATCCACATGTGTTCTGGCAAGTTACTCTTCCAAAAAGAACAATAAACCTACTTGTCACAATAAAGATTAATCAATCAGAATATCTTTACGAAAGGTGTTCAAGTGTGGCAATGTACTTTCACGGAACAGCAGTGTTGCAAGTATTATGGCGGTACAGATTTAATTTAAAATATTCGACTGGCGTTGATTGAAGGGTCACTTCCTTTTGTGAAAAACATAGAAAGAAAGTGCAGGGTGGGATAGCAACCGGTGTAGAAGTTCTGTTGTACATGTTGGCAGAGAGTGTCGGATTTGTCTAATATTATTGAAGACTGCATTGGCGGAGTAGAAATATCCTGCGAAGCTGTAATGGAGGGTGAGCCGAGCCGAATGGTAGTGCGCCGGTTAATTTACTATGAGGTTTGTACTTTGTGGCCCATTTCAATTGGCATGAGTGATGTATTGAATAACAAATAATGTGTTGGACTTTATAAGTGAAGTGGACCAATGATTATGGGTATAGTGGTAGAGAGTATTGATGGGTTAACGAGGCTAATGTGTTGAAATTTAAATAATGCAACCAAAAATACGTACAAAGTACATAAATAATGAAACATGAAATCCATCCAAAAGAAAAATGAAACAAGAAAGGGATGGTGTTAAGATGTGATACATATTTAGTTGATATTTTTTATTTAAATAAAATAAAGAAAATGGTTATGAAAAATATGTGTGTTATCGAAACAATCAACCACAATATTATGTAGTCATTAGGTTAATTGAATATGTGGTTTGGTAAACAAAATAACAAATAATATTTTTTAAAATTTTAAAATTAACAATTTAAAATTTTAAAATTACTGAAGATATATGAAAAATCGTTTAACACGACGATATTGTGTTCGTTTGGTTTTTATTTTTTTAAAATTTTTTATGCATATAATTTAAAACATGAAAAGTATAAAAATTGATATTGAATATGTAAGTTAATATAATTTAAATTAACGATATAATGAAATCGAATAAAAGTAACGTACTCGTATTATTGTAGTGGGACGAGTAATAAGTACTTAATTCAGCTTTAAAGGAATTTCAAATAGAAAGACAGACAATTCATGATTATTTGATAGTTAAAAATCCAAGGTTTAATAAAAACAAGCTATTTATTAATTATAAGTTGTACTAGAAATTTGAGTGTGTAAATACATTAGCATCATATATAAAGAATTGAATAATACAAATACTGTTATTTGTATTAAATTAAAATAAATTGAGATTTTGTAATTATATACATGTGAATTATAATTGTTGGTATCGCATTTATTTGAAAGATCTAAGCAATTTTTTTTACGGCCATATAATTAAAATTCAAATTCAAATTCAAATTCAAATGTATATAGTTAAAAATAAGCGTGGTTTAGTTTGATGACGACGTGAGTGGGAGTAAATAACATAGCGCTTGTTGAGTAAGTAAATAGTAAGGGAATGGTGGATCAATGTGGATTATTTTGTTATTTTTCTGAAGTAGGTTAAGTTTGACTTTTTTTTGCATTGTTGTTGTTGAGGCCCTATAATAAATTTGAGATAATGATCAGCGGGTAGGGTTGGTTGTTTTTATTGGGTCATCATTAAAGCACAAGGTTGAAGCGCGTTGACGGGCTATTTACTGGTGGATTATAAGTTGTGTTGTTGGTTGCATGTGTCTAGTAAAAGTGTCAGTTTGATTCGAGCCGTAGCTGAGAGAAGTCTTTTACGAATGTAAAGGAAGATGGACATTAGACATCTACAAAATGCTGGGATCATTATAAGTTGCGACTTGCATTGTAATAGTAAGATAATATGTAGACAATAGAAGCATAAGGTTGTAGTAGACGGATGGTGGGCGTACACATGGGTGCTAGCCGAACAGAGGATAATAAGGTAAAAAGAAAAAGTGGAAAAGACGGAGGATGTAGACTTTGGTTGTCACTGAAGTGGAGGAGTTGCTTTTAAGGTGGCGGTGGGAAGAGTTGGATGGCAGGCAGGCGTGTTACATGGCAAGTACCTTCGTCGTTGGCCTCAGCGATTGGAAGTTTGACCACCACACCTGTCATGGTGAAGGCCGTCAATGGTGAAGATCCTCTCTTGCAGCGCAACCTTTGAGTCAGTAACGTCTTTGAGCCTGGCCTTGAGGGTGCAAGTTTTTTTTGCAGAGTTGAATGTATTTCTGTTTCCACATGCCCACCAGATCATAGTTGTAGTCTAGGACGTAGCAATATTCCTTCTTACAAATCTCTCGAATGCATAGCCGAGCAGCGTCCTCAATGGAGACGGTCGGGTTGAAAGCTATACGTCTGACAACAACCAGGGCTTCAAATGATGAAGGAGGGACGACGAAAACGAGATGTCGATAACAAGTACGACCATTAGGGTATATTTGGTTGAGGATCCTATATATGGGGCCAGGAATGTCCAGCTTCTCGCAAGTCATGACTAGGTAGGATCTCATGCTTTGGTGAAGCAACGGCTCATTCCACGGAGTCTCCAGAACTAGGTCACGACCTATGCAGTAGTGCATTTGGTAAGGACATAGTGAGAAGAAAAAGTGAAGGAGGTAGTAAATGAGTATAGGGGAGCACTTACGTTCTGGGTTAGTTGCTAAGTCGTATTGAAACTGGTGGAACCTTGCATGCAAGGCTCTCAAGGCAAGCCTCTGCTTGTCGCGATAGTCATCAGTCTCAACAGCGTCGAGTGCTTCCCTAAGTTGTATGCGTCTCTTGCCCTCCTCCGGGCCTCCACCGCCAAAGAAAGAAAGCCACGCATGCTCTGCTTGGACCAATGTCTGGTATTTTTCCCAGCAACAATCATCGAACTCATTAATATTCTCAAGAAGTTCTTCCAAGGACGTGTATATCCCAAGATCCATCCGTTGAAGACACAGTAGTAATCTGTGAGGTTCGACCAGCCATTGTGAATGTTGGTTGTCGAAGGAGCAGTTTAGAAATGAAAAAAATGGAGGTTTTATAGGTGTGCAAGTGTGGTCACTGGTGAGGTGAAGGCTTGAATGCAAAAATGGGATTTTTTTCGACTGCAATTGGGTAGGCTTAGCCGATGTAGTTGCAAGGGAATCCGCTTCCTAATTAGCCTTGTGAACCCCTCCACCCCTAGTGATAGGTTTGAAAAAGTTTATGGTTTCAAATTCGATTTAAATTTGTTTGGTAACAAAATTTGTTAGCACAAATTTGGTGGTGTCGTTTCGATATATTTGGTGTGGCAATTTTGGAAATGTTAACCTTGTGGTTCAATTAGTTTAAAGAGGAATGGGTAACATAATTTTGTTGGATCACAATGTGAAAGCCAAGTGGGAGGTAGATCATGTGAGGGGTTTTGATTGTATTTATTTATATAAAACAAAGTCGGCGTTAAGAGCATTGATGGCCTCGTTGGTAATGATTAATGATGGATAATAAGACAAAAAGAAAGAGTAAGCTATTGTTAATGACTTAATGATAATGTTCATACTACTGTGCATAAACTTCAAGTGTAAATTTAGATTTAAGAGGTAAAAAATGTATTGAGGAGAAGATGGGAAAATTCAACAAGGGGTTTCTTTGTTAATTCCTAGTTGGAAAAAATTGTTAACGAAGGTCTGGTAAATAATTTAGCACTGGAAGGCCCATTTTTTTTTATGTTGGTGTTATCCTTTTAGTGGTATTTTTTAATAATGTCAAGATTTAATATATTATTTTTTATAGAACGATTGTAAATTTTAAAATTAAATTTGTTAGTTTCTATTTTTTTCTTAAAACATCCCTATTGGAAGGTAAGTGTTTTGTTTATTTTAATTTTTATTTAAATATAAAAGTTAAACCTTGACATTTGTATTTTATAATTATTAGAATTTGGAAGGTCTGATTTAGAAGTAAAAATTTAAGAAAATAAAATTCGTGTATTAAGGAACAGAGTAATCAACCATTTGATTAAAACTCAACAATATTTTTCTATGGCCCATAACAAAGTTCCTACAAGACACCCTTGTGTTATTTTATTATTTGGTCGGAGAGTAATTTTTATTTCCCTCCATTAAGCTGTGATTGCACTGTAGTTAAGCACGATCTTATACCTTGAATATTATAAAGCATGTGATTGTCTGAGTAATGTTGAGACTTGACATGGTGTGATGTTCTGTATGCAGCAAATTACTGTGGGATGAGATGTATACAGCATGATTCAACTTACAGAACTTGGATTGGATCAACATTGGTGCTGAGGGATGTGTGTGATGGTAGAGGTATCCGCGAAGCTATTCGGATCAATTTTGCGTCAAAAATTGATCTAATCGGAATACAAATTTTATTTGCGATGCAATTTAATTTGAATTACATCATTTTATTTAGAAAATCTGATTCCATCCAAAATATTTTTAAATGGTTTGGATTGGATTAGGTTTACGCTTTTGTTACTCCAAAAAAATAAAATTTATATAACAAGTTTCAATATAAAATTTTGAATAACTAATAATAATATAACAAGTTTCAAATATATGTCGATCAACTAACGGTAATATAAGAATAGATAGTTGGAACAAATAAATGAACTCATTTTCAAGAAAAAATAATTATTAATTAATAGGAATACGAATACATGAATACTATAAAATGTATAATGAATTATAATAAGTTAAAAATAAAATCCAATCAATTTGAAATCGACGCAATTTTAATCGGTTTTTGGATTGGATTGGCATGAACGAGAGGTTTAATTTAGATAATGTCAAATTAGCACACCATGACTGATGGATAGTCTGTTCGGTGTAGCGAGCTGAGCATGAAACAAACATTAGAGTTCGTGGAATGCCTTATTTTTTATTTGACTACTTTTTTATTCCAAAACGAAGTAATTTTTATCACAAACTCAGTGTTATTGGAAGCTAAAAATTGTAGTTTATGTGTTTTGTTTGACTGAAAAAAAAAAGAAAATTTAAAGTAATACTACCATTAATTCTTCTATTCAAAACGTGACACAAGTTACAACTTTTTGTTGTGAACTATTCGACCCACTAGAGAGAATACATTAAAAGGGTAAACAACAAAAAATATACGAGAATAAGATGTCTTTTTATTTATATAAATTTTAAAAATATTTTAATTCTATAAATATGCCCAATGCAAAAGTATGTGCAAGGTACGCATAGGAAGTTGACATGAAATTTTTGCAAAATGGATTTTGCTACCATTTTTCACATAACACCTAATAAATTTGTGGAAGACTAAGATAAGTCAGCTTAGAATGTTGTAGTTTGTATTTCGTATTTGATCCAACAATTATAAAGGTAACGCTAAATATGTATAGAACATTGTATGTGAAATATAGGAACAAATAAATATAATATAACGAATAAAAATAAGATAAAAAATAAAGATAACATAAGAACAGTAACAACTAAAATTGTGGCTGAATTTATGTATTCTGTTGGGTTGAATTTATGGGTTGGTGTGAGCCTTCTTTATTGTTGTCGTTGGCTATTGTGGGCTAATGTAGAAGCCTGGTGTAATATGCGCCTGCAAGTTGGTGGATAGAAGATGTCAATAATTCACGGTTTGAATAAGTTCCGATGAGATAGTTCAGGAAGACGTGTGTGGTGCAGTGACACAGAGAAACAGATCAGTGGATGGAGCTAGACCGGCAACAGAAACAGAGAATGGGGTATGGCGCTTCAGTGAGAGAGAAAACAGCAATCTTCAGTAAGCGTGTGGAGGCGCATGGGATGCAACTATTAGATTTTTTTATGAAATTATTTATATAAAAAAAATATGTCACACTCATAAAAAAAAAATTGTTTATATATATATATATAGCTCAAGTTTCTTAAATTTTTTTACAAATAAAAAATTAATTAATTTATATTCGTGCGATATATAAAACAATTACTATATTATTATTACATTATAGATTAAAATTCACTAATTTAAATTTGTTGTCATTTTTAATATAAGCATTAGAAATAAATAAACTTTTTATAACTAGATGTAGTGTAAAAAAATATATATAATATTAATTAATTTAAAAAATTTGAAAAAATTCTAAAAAAATTCCAAAAGATTCTAAAAAAAGTAAACATAAAAAGTGTTCATAGAAGTAAATATATTTTAAAATAAATTTTTTAAATATTTTTTATTTTACAAATATATTTGATATCCGATCCAAACATAAAAAGAGCGGATATCGAATTCGATCTGATGAGTTTAGTGCAGATTGTATCAAAATTTTAGCCATATCTGGTTTGCGAACACCCCTAACAATAATAATTAAAAAAATTAAAAAGATTATACTTTTAACCAAGAGGAAGTCCCATAAAAAATACTAAATACAAGAACAATTTAATCAAATATTAAAAAAATTTACTTTATATCAGTTGGACTTTTTTTACCCATATATATAAACGTAGAATATAATAATAATAATATGGTAATTATTTTATATGCCACACAAATATAAATATTTTTTCTGTGAACTTAAGAAAGATTTTGTAAGTATCTAGTCTTGTTATCGATTTTTTTGTATTAACCCCCTTATTATCGATTTAATTCATATATAATTCGGAGAATAAATTATTTGGTATTGTGCTTCTTTTTTTAAGTGACATACTTCTTTATTATTATTATTATTATTATTTTGCATATTCAAAAATTCATACATAAAGTGAGAAAATCATGAAGTGCAATCATGACTTCAAAAATAACATGGCCAAAGTATTTCCATAACATAATAGAAGTATGAATATTTATCATTTTCCTCTAATGGCGGGAACAAAATTTCCTTTAATAGTTTATTTAACGTTTAACTGAATAAAAAAATTACTAAAATAAATTATAGTACTATTTTAATATTTCTATTTATAATAAAATATTTATAGAATTATTTGTAGATAAATTTTAGAAAAAAGAAAAAAGGCATGATTTTTAATTTTATTTTTAAATAAACTTTATATTTAATTTTAAAATGAATTTTAGTTTATTTTTTAATAATATTAATTTTTTACCTATCCAATTATTCAATTATTTTTTAATCACATCTAAATAAATTACTCTTAATAAAATCTTTTTCTGTTATTCAATTATCCTTTTAGAAAATAATTTACTACTAAAATAATTAAACTTTTCACAACAAAAATAATAAAAAAATTATGAACAAAAAAAATTAACCATCATGATAATTTTTTGTATTTTTATTCATATTTTAATTATAAATATAAATATAATTTGAGTGTTCTCTTTAAAATATTTTTATATTTTTATTTATATTTTAATTATAAATAAGCATGTTTATTTGAGTGTTCTCCTTAAAATATACTAATAATATTTAAAGTTTACAACATACAAAATCCAAGTCTCCAAATTCTGCAGTGTCTAACACACTCGAAGAGGCCATATCGAATAGAAAGAAATGAAAATACAAAGACCACAAAATGCACTTCATTTGCATCAGCACCCAAATCAACATTATCCCCTATTTAAAAATCAAATTCACACAAAAAAAAATCAAAGAAAATGTGGCATTTGATTAATTCCTTATACTCGAAGTTAAAAAAAATAATCCTTAATCGACAAAGAGCTAGAAGCAATGGACAGAAAATTAACATCGAATACAGCGATCATTTAATGAGAGAGAAAAAAAAGAGACGTTCTTGAGTATATATGCATGAAGGAGATCACCATGGGAAGTATCCATGCGAAACATGCATGCATCGAGTGAGAAGGATTAACGCGTTCTAGTTGCTTCTTTATCTGTCAATGCTTCATGGTGATATATTTATCTGTCAATGCTTACCGCGCGAGTTGTGTTAAATTCCATTGCATGGCAATTTTCACAGGGTTAAAGTTGGAAATGTGCTTTTGTTAATGTCAATTGATTAAGTGTATCTATGTGTGCATAGTTGTAATGATTACATAGTCTTCTCAAGCGAAAGTATGTACCACCTAGCACGACCTAGCCTTTAGTGATAGGTAAGTGACGAACGGATTCTTGCTAGTAAAGAAATTCTGAAATATAATCGCATTGTAAGTATAGTTTCTAAATCAACATGAAATCCTTTCGTACAAAAGTTTTGGTCGTCACAAATAACAAACTCAATAAAATTTATAAACCGAAGTATTCAAACCTCGGATCGTCTTCTCAAGGAATTGCAGGGATGTGTGTTTTATTATTGGTTATGAAAAATAATATTTTTAGGTTTTTTGAAAGGTTTGAACAAGAGAAATAAATTGCACGAATTAATAAATCAATAGCTAAAAAAACTCTTGGCAAGGTATGAAAATTAGAAATCCTATCCTAGTTATCCTTATCAATTGTGATGAGAGTTGCTCGTTGCTCCCACTTAGTCAACCTCTAACTATGAAGGTAAGTCAAGTGGATAAATCAATATGAATCCTCAAGTCCTAGTCAATTTCCAAAGAAAGACTAAAGTTAGTGGAATTCAAGTCAATTAGCAACTTCCAATTATCAATCAACAAAAGAGTTTGATAACTCAAGAGTCTCTAACTACTCAACCAAAGCCAAGAATATAGAATGCTAAATAAAAATCATATATCTGAAATACCTCAAATTGCATTAATAAAATAAATCAAATCTAACATGGAAAAGTTCATAAATTAAATTGGGAAAATAAATAAAAGGAACATTGAACCTGGAAATTGAGAAGTAGAAATCCTAATCCTAAAAGAAATCCTAAATCCTAAAACCTAAGAGAGAGGAGAGAGCATCTCTCTCTAAAAACTACATCTAAACCTAAAATTGTGAATTATGAATGTTGTATGAATTGTTCAATGAATGGATGGATTCCCCACTTTATAGCCTCTAATCTGTGTTTTCTGGGCTGAAAACGGGGTTAAAAACAGCCCAGAAATTTCCCCCAGCGATTTTTGGTTCGTACAGGTCACTGCAAAGTCATGCGGAAGCGTCGTCCACGCGTTAGCGTAGATTGGGTTTTTGCCAGGTCACGCGTCCGCGAGATCCACGCGTTCGCGTCGCGTGGCTTTGGAGCAGCTATGGCAAATTATATATCGTTGCGAAGCCCCGAATGTTAGCTTTTCAATGCAACTAAAATCGCGTCATTTGAACCTTTGTAGCTCAAGTTATGGTCGATTTAGTACCTGAAGGTCAGGCTGGACAACTTTAGCAGTTCCTTCAGTTTCTTGTATTCCTTTCGCTTTTGCATGCTTCCTTTTCATCCTCTAAGCCATTCCTGCCCTGTAATCTCTGAAAACACTTAACACACATATCACGGCATCGAATGGTAATAAGAGGGGATTTAAACATAGCAAATTTAAGGCCAAAGAAGCATGTTCTCAATCATAGCACAAAGTTAGGAAGGGAAAATGTAAAACCATGCAAATAGTATGAATAAGTGTGCAAAGGCTTGATAAAAACCACTCAAATTAGCACAAGATAAACCATAAAATAGTAGTTTATCAGTAAGCCTAGATGATGTGAGAGTGTATATCAGTCGTGACCTGATACGAGAGAGAGGATGAGTTCGTTTCTGCTGGTGAATTACTGCTCCTCTGTTAGAACAGGAACAACCTCTTCACTAGTTCCGAACTGGAAAGCCTAAGGACGACCAACATGGAAGCCTCTGAGTCCTTTCTTCAAGATTCTCAAGACGTTCCTTCAGAAGAGTAAGTTAGCTATAGATGCAGCATTTATTAATATTAGCATGGTAACAAAATTGTCGTCCTTCACATTTGGTGGCGTTGACTGTGTTGGTGTATTGGTTGTGTATATTGGACTCTGGCGAAAACATAGTACAAGAGCGTGACTGATCCACAACCACGTGGACCCTGTCATGAACCTTGACCTAACCATTGATGGGGTGAGCAAAATAATTCTGTTGACGTACATTTTTCATGGTTTGTCATGGACGATGACTATACACATTTAGAAAATTCAACAACCATTTTTTGCTATAGCATGTGTCTTTAATGTCATTGTTAATAGTGAAGTTTTATGCTACTTCTGAACCTGTATCTATTTCGTCTGACAGCCCCTTCGAGAGCAGCTTACACAACGGAATGCAATGGCTGAACACGATGTAGTGGAAAAAGACATTGTGACGCGCATTTTCCTTCATGAGAAGGTATGTCGTGAACTATTCCGTTGCCAACCGTGTGTCATATCTGACATTGTAGACAGGCTTAGAGTCAGTCAAAGTTCAGTCATGTATAATCCTCGAATGTTTTAGTTTGGTGTGTTTGCACCCATTTTCATCTCATTCAAACAGTGGCGGAGCTTCAATGATACTTTTGAGGGGGCCAAAAAATTTTATTGAAAAAATTATACAGTAATATTTAAATTAAAATAAAATCTATAAATATATATTTTTTAAAATTTGTTATTAACATGTAAGATTGCATATAATTAAAGTTAATTAAAAAAGTATATTTGATTTTGATTAACAATAAATTTGGTTTAGGTTAATAAACTAAACTAATTTTAAATAATAAAATTATCTCTTAACCGATTATAAAATTAATTGTAAAAAATAACTGAGTTTTGTATGAAAAAATCAATTTTTAACCAAAAAGTACGTTTCTTTTAAAATTATACAAAATTAATTTTTAAATATTAAGAAAAAGATAAATTTTTAATATTTTTAATATTTTGAACAATTTATTTTGACATTTCATACCATTACTTGTCACTTATTTAATGTTTTAATAGAATTTTTTTTTCACGAAAGTAAAGACAACAATAATGCTACTCTATAACTGTTGGATCTTTCTTTTTTGAAAGACATAACTAGTTGGCTAATGTGACTCCAATGAAAATGGGCTCGTAAAATGTGCCTTATTATTCCATGTAAATGGGTAATAATGACTCAAATGGGATATTAAAAACGGGCCTATATTCGGGCCACTCCACACAAAGAAAAAGGCTATTATTTTATTGAAGCAAAAAGCCAAAAACAATTTTACTTAAGCAAGGTTTTAAAAAAAGGGGAAGTTGCCATTGAGCCTTGGCTCTAATGGCATTTCTCTCCCTCCCCACCTTAAAGGTCTAGGGTTCAAACCCTAAAAAATACAATCGAGGAAAATGTGATAAAATGTGTGAGGAGTATGTGGGTGTGTTGTGTACCTAGGATTAGGGGTTGTCTAATCCATTGAGGTACCTAGGATTGGAGGTTGTCCAATCCACCGACCCAAAAAAAGGGGAAGTTTGAAACGCTCCTTCCTTGGTTTTCTTCTGCGGACCGTGATTCCGTCATCTTTACCTTTACATCATTGTCTGGTGAGAGATTCGCCAAAGCCCTAAGCCTCCACCACATCCCTCTTCTTGAAGCTATGTCGCCGCCACCGTCCTTTTGCCGTCATTCTTTCTGCGTCAGTTTGAGGGGACGGTGAATTTGGGTTTAAGTTGTGTTCCCCATTACCATCGTTTTCATGACATATTTTGCAATAATGTAATGGTGATCCGCAATACTAGTGACCAATTTTATTCTTTCGATTTCCCTGCATAACTTCTGTAGGATACTTTGTAGGTTTAACATTTCATAATATACTAAATTGGACACCTGAGATATGCTACCTATTCCCAATTGCATTCTTACGAAATTCATTTTTATTCTTTACTTTGTTACATCATTTTCTAGGTAAACATGGTACGATATTTTGTCTGTAAAGAATTAGTATAATGAGCTAAAGTAATCCGCTATGTACATATATCTTGAAGTAAAAGAAGCTGTTAATTTGTTTTCCTATTTTACTGAACCTTTGATGCCTACTATAACAAATTGAATAGGATTATTCGGTGCTTATGTCAACGAATTGTAGTGTTTTCTATGTCTAATTTCGTAACTCTATTACCTTCTTACTGCTTGATGTAAAATTGCACAGCCCATGTTGTAGATTTACTACTCATTTTTTTGCCCTTTTTTCCCGTTGTAAAAAATTTGATTACAATTCCTTGATGACAAAATGCGTTGCCTATATTACTGAGTCACTTTCATTGTGTTGTTCAATAGAGTTTAAGGTTACAATACCCGTTGTTTAGTTGGCAATGTTTATGTAGCATTCCTTTTTTATTAGGGTAACAATCTTACTTGTTCATGATAATTGATTTTGTATTTATTCTTGTGATGTGCTATGTCAACAAAGGGTTCCAATGAGAAGCTTGCCGACATTGAATCTCGGTTGGCCATCATCAAGAAGAGGACAGCCACCTTCGATGGGTATTTGCTCCAAATTCTAGACTTGGCTCAGCAGCAGCATGACTGTAGCGATATCATCATCATGGTTTCTAGGCCGTGTATGCCACCGCCGCAAGAGGACAGTGCAAAGAGGAAGTCCTCCTCAGACGTCGTGCCACAATCAGGTAACGTCACGACTGTTTTCGGCCAACTTGAGGTTAATAGCATCAGAAAACAAGGAGGTTCATTCACCCATCTGAGGCCACCCTCTGAGAAGGGCAATGGCATACAACAAGGCCCAAATGCAGAGGGCTCCCAGTTTGACCTCTTTGTACTTGACTCGCTATGTGAGGAGGATGACCTTCTCATAGATGAAACAAAATCGACACCAAGAAATATCACAAGGGCCTCTCTCCTCAGTCAGCAAATGACAAACTAGCAACATTGGGATGTTGGGCTATCAAAGGGAACTGGGCAGTGGCATGGCAGGAGATCTCAAATCTCTTCGTCCACTTATGACAAGGTACGTTGTAGTTGTTGATTCTAAATAATATAATGGTCATCTTGTAGCATGGATTGTTCTCCAAAGGTGCTTTCATGTGTTGAAATGAGTCTAAACATATTTCATAATAACAGAAAATTTCGAGCCTCCCATCGTGGTTTGACTTTGACAGCACAACTGAACTGTGTGGCCTATTCACGTCGACTCCAGATATGACCAAACCTGCTAAGCTGCTGAAATTGGAGCGCATTGAGATGACATGTTTAGGCAGGCCAACATCCTCAATTACTCGTGACATGCAGGTGCTGATGCAGGATTCTGTTACCCAAAGTCGTCTGAAGAGGACCGTCCTTAGGCAGGCCGCACAAGGGCGTGGGCGTGGCCGTCGCAACAACACTGTTGATCCCACCGAATCCAGAATCCCAAAGGTAGTTGTCTTGCTTTGTGTAACAATGACACTGTTATCAAATTACCTTACCTATGCTGCCATCAATCTATACCCTATGTAACTCTAATCCTCTAAGTCTCGCAGACGTACGAAATGGTGTTCAGGCCATTTAACAATATGGGACTCTCATTGCAGGAGTGCAAGTTAGCGGCATAAATTTTCGACAAAGAACTTCCACTTGAGCGAGGCATCTAACATGAGAATTCTGTTCTGTACTAATGTGCTAGTACGTCAACTTTAATTTTGACTAACTAGTTCCGATGTTATTTCAGGGAGATCTTGTTTATGTATTCATTCTTCGACTTGCCTCGGGGGCTTTTGATGTCATTATCCCCCCTCCCCCCCCCCCCACATACCCCATGTCTTGATGTAAGTCATCCAAATATTTTCTGAATGTAAACTTTGTACCTTCAACCACCATTTGTATACATATTCAACTTTCGGTGTGGTTGCAGATAATTAACGCAGCATGCTTAATTGGGTCGGTTCAGGCACACAAGAGCAAGACTCCCCGTGCTTGGTATCTACCAACTAACTTCGCAATGGATGTCTTGCTTGACACCCCAGTAAGTGAGCTGACCCAACATTACCAGCCGAAGTAGATGCACGAGACAAATCAACTGGAATACGTATGATATCTATCCCTAAAACCTATTATGGATGTCATTTCGTTATCGCCGCTTGTCTAATTATTGTTCCCTCGAATGAACTTTTACTGTTAATCAGAAGAACATTTTCACCTTCGATAATGTAGGTATATGTGCCTGTTTGCGAGGCCATCGATACGTGCTATATGCTATTGTTAGATGTCAAAGGTGTAAGATTGTACGTCCTAGATGTAAGGAGAAGTCTTGAGAGTATTGTCCGTCGAGAGGCCAACATGCGGCGCATAGTAAGTAATTTCTTCACGCATACCTTCATACTGTGTAACTTTACCTTGTTCGTGAACACTTTTGCCTTCTGTCACAATTGTAATTATTCTTTTTTTCCCCCAGTGCCGTATCCTGGGAAAAACCTTCTCAGTGGACAGGAACATTATCAACTTCAGAAACACAAATCCAGACCCTTCTAATTGGGAATCCTTCCAGTATCCTGGAGCCATTTCAAATGCAGTGGATAGGTAGCTCAAGTTACTTTAAGCTAATTTCATAATATGTAGAATGATGAATACCATAACCATGTCTGCGATGTAGGAAAATAATTTTTTCTCCCTTGTTCCTAGCTTTACAGACCCTGCATGCCATCATGAACACACATCATTGTCATTATATTGTTAATTTCACACACTGTCCAATACCACCAATTCTTGTACACGTGTTTGCAATATTTTAGAACAATATTCATTACATGATACGTCCACTCTAGGGGAATGTATGTCTGAAGTGAATCATGATTTTCGTGCTTACCACGTTAACAGTTTGTGATAACATGTTCACACCCTCGCCCTGGGTTGACGGTGCTGATGTCGGTAGAGCATTGGGACAGCAGGTCCTTCGATGACCAAGACAACCGCATGTACTGCACTCACGCTGCTTGATACCCCTAGACCCAAGAGGTTCATTACCACATTCTGTACCTTTCGTCCTGACGCTAATAAGATCCCTAACCCCTCCCCCACTGTTGCCAACTCCAGTCCCAGCAACTGCATCACGTAGTCCATTTTTTTTCAAGCAAACACGTATCCTCTACAACCTTAGCTCAATATTGCCTAAAGTCCTCCTCCCTAATACATGCTACTTTTGCTAACCGCTTGCAGTACTGGAGAAATGCACCTACTCTACTCCGATACAAAACATCCGCATCACCATATTGGCTGCTTAATGGTTCGTAACAAAGATCTTCCTTTGCTGCTTTAGACCACCGCGCCAACACTAGCCTCTTAGGAAGGGAATCAATGTCTAACCTAACCAAAACTGCTAGTATGTGAACACATGGCAAACCGAATGACTCCATCCTTAAGCAATTGCAAAGAAACTCCTATTTCCTTCTCATATGAACCACATCCCATTGTGAATCCAGTCTTCTATACTTTTGTGTCACACACATACTATCTTCACCTTCAATGCACTCCAGTATAATGATCCAAACACACCTTTAAAGTGACTCACGATATCTTGAGAAAATTTCCCGTGTGAAGTTTATTGCCCTTGACTTTTCTAACTCTGGAAACAGCGTTTGAAGGACGGGCGTCCCGTATGATAATCGGAAGTCAAGCTCTTCTTCATTGTCCCTTAGGAAGTCCACAATCGTTGAAAATTGATTACAAACTCAAATATGCCGTATCGCCTTTCCACAAATCTCCCTAACTTTGCATGCAACGACTCACACTGAGATGTTGTGCGAAGCCCAGCGTAAAACCTGCCCCATATGTAAACAGTTGTCCATGAAGACTTCTTCTCGTATATGTCCTTGACCCACTCTAACTTCCTAACCCCACACTCCTCCAGCATGGCATTCCAAAGCATCTCAAACTCCTTAACCTCAACATCAGCAAGCATTCAATATCTAAACAACGATGTGAATCGGGGTTTACACACATTAACTGTCGCATTCTTCAGAAGGTGCCAAGCACATAAGCGGTGGTGAGCATTTGGAAGCACTTCCTGAATAGCTACGCGCATTGATCGATAGCCATCAGTTATCACCGCTGTGGGTGCTTTACCCCCAAGTATTCCAGTAAATTTCTTAACACCCATACATGTGATGCTATTGATTCGCATGAAACCGTCACAGTTGCAAACACACAGGTCTGGTTGTAATGATTAACCCCGGAAAAAATAATTACTGAAAAATTGCACTTGTTTTGCCCGTAAGTTGTATCAAACGCTAGTACATCTCCAAATACTTTATAATCATCCTAGCTTCGCCCATCACTCCAAAATAGATTACATATGTGCTGCCCCTCACCAACCTCGTACCTCCAATACAATTTCTCGTCCGTCTGGGCCGCACCCTCCAAAACCCTCAACGCAGCATTTACGTCACCATTCTGCATTGCCTTTTGTCGCCTAACCTCGTTGTACATATCTCGCTTTGTAAACGGAACCAAATTAAAACCACCCGCCTGTGCAACAATAGACTCATAGATCTTTGGAATTGATATCCCAACGTGCCTCATGCTCTCCATGTGTGCAATATCAACATCAAAGATCTTACGGTCTGCAGGTAGATAGTCCACGTACTTCATAGGCAGGAGCTCATGGTTATGTTCCTCAACAAAACGAGACACAAATCATCTCCCACTATCTCCTTTAGGCTTAATATGCATCTCCATAGGACACCCACAACGAGTTACCACCTTGTGCTCCCTCTTTCGATCCACCTTCTCTAGCCACTTCTTGTCTCTGAACCCTTGTCTATTACATAGATACGTATAACGAACAAAATCACCATTCTTATTTTTCAACTTCCCTCGTCGCATCGAAAAACCTTTTGCCATACTATACCCTTCATAGAAAATAGTTGCTTCCTCTGGAATATTGAACTCCATCTTAAGTACATATGCCACGGTAACTCGTACTGCATTAGATATCGTGTTGGTAGTGCCTTCACTCTGCTTATACCCAAAACCCTCTAACTCATCCTCTTCCATTCCTATGTCAAGCATTTTTTCCTACACGAATTCACAAGTTGACATGTTAAATACCTTTCATATAAGCTCATAAATTCTCAATAACTCAAAAAAAACCCTTAAAAAAATTTTCACCCCACACCCATACCTAATAGCGTGCTCTTCAATTTAACATAATTCATACCTCGTCATCGCCAGCCACTGTAGCCATTTCACCAGCCGGATCCGAATCATCACTACTCTTGCATCCCATTTCATGAACCACTCTACTACATGATGTTGACGATCGGATTTCTATCGGTAAAGAAATTCACAAATATAATCACGTTGTAAGTATAGTTTCTAAACCAACAGAGAATTCTTTCGTACAAAAGTTAGGTTGTCAGTTAAGCAAACCCAATAAAATTGATAACCGAGTATTCGAACATCGGATCGTCTTCTCAAAGAATTGCAGGGAGGTGTGTTTATTATTGGTTATGAAAAATCGTATATTTTTGGATTTTTTGAAATATTGAGCAAGGAAAATAAATTGCACGGGAAATAAATTAATAATTGAAAAACTCTTGGTAATGTATGAGAACTGGAATTCCTATCCTAGTTATCCTTATCAGGTGTGATGAGAATTGGGTTTCAACCCCACTTGGTCAGCCTTTACTAAACAAAGGAAGGTCAAGTGGACTAATTAGCTTGATCCTCAAGTCCTAGTCAATCCCTATGGAAGGACTAGCTTTAGAGTGATCCAGATCAATCAGTAATTCCAATTTTAATCAAACTTGAGTTTGATAACTCAAGTGTTACCAATTACTTAACCAAAGCCAAAAGAGAAAATAAATCTAATTTAAATTGAAAGTATCATAAATAGAATAAAACAATCACGAATCTGAAATACCTCAAATTGTATTAAATAGAAAATCAATCTAAACATAAAGAGTTCATAAACTAAATTGAGAAAATAAATAAAAGGAACATTGAACCTGTGATTGAAGAAGATGAAATCCTAATTCCTTTAAGAGGAATCCTAATCCTAAATCCTAAGAGAGAGGAGAGAACCCCTCTCTCTAAAAGCTACATCTAAACCTAAAATTGTGTGTATGATCTGGATCACTCTAAAGCTAGTCCTTCCATAGGGATTGACTAGGACTTGAGGATCAAGCTAATTAGTCCACTTGACCTTCCTTTGTTTAGTAAAGGCTGACCAAGTGGGGTTGAAACCCAATTCTCATCGCACCTGATAAGGATAACTAGGATAGGAATTCCAGTTGTCATACCTTGCCAAGAGTTTTTCAATTATTAATTTATTTCCCTTGCAATTTATTTTCCTTGCTCAATATTTCAAAAAACCCAAAAATATACAATTTTCCATAACCAATAATAAACACAACTCCCTACAATTCCTTGAGAAGACGACCCGACGTTTGAATACTCGGTTATCAATTTTATTGGGTTTGCTTAAGTGACAACCTAACTTTTGTACGAAAGGATTCTCTGTTGGTTTAGAAGCTATACTTACAACGCGATTATATTTGTGAATTTCTTTACCGATAGAAATCCGATCGTCAAAATGGTGCCGTTGCCGGGGAATTGCAAACGTGTGCCTTATTATTGGTTATTGTAAATATTTGCTTTTTATTAATTTTTGTTTTTATTTTCTCTCGCTACTATGAATTCTCACCCCTTTCACTATGAGTTTAGTTCAAATTATGTTGCAGGGAATAGATGCTATAATGAGAACATGCATCAAGGATGGAACAATAAAAGATGGGAGGAACCACAAGGATTTAATCGACCCTCATGGCAACAACCACCTCCAATGGACTATCAACAACCGTTCTGTGATGCATATCAAGGCAATGGCTATGGTGAGCGCTCTTTTGATTATCAACAACCACCACCATATGCCTATGAACCCCCTCCTCAACATGACTTTGGACCACCATACTCACAAGCCCCTTTCTGTCATTCACCTCCATATGACCCTAACCCATATCCACTATACCAACCACCTTATGAGCCAAATGAACCATACATATAACCACCCTCATTCCAACACAATTACTCTCATGAACTACCACCTCAATATACACCATCTCCTTATCATTATCAAGATGAACCACCTTCCTACCATGAATCCTTTCTCCCAACAAATGAACCCTCCTATCCACCCCAAACCTCTATGGAAAACACACTTACCTCTCTCATTGGTCTCACCTCTAAACTCCAAAATCTTATATCCCGCATGGACCAACCTTCTACCTCCAATATTCAACCATCAAGCTCTAGTGCACTTCCTTTTCAATCACAGAATGATCTCTCTATCCCATCACCACCATCCATAGAAGAGCACCCACATCTATCAATCCAAGAGCAACATGATTTCAATGATGTTATTGACATGGAACAAGAGAGAATGGATCATCTTCGCGAATCCATACTTCATAAGGTGCTAGAGGAGGCATTAAAGGTGAAGGTAGAAGAGACCTTTGCAGATGAAAGAGTTGTTATAGAAAAGAAATCATCAAAGAGGAGTACGATTTTATACTTAAACAACTGGACAAAGTAGCAATTATTGAAAGGGAAAAAGTGGTTACAGGCTTAGGAGATGTTGAACCTCCATGGGAAAGTCAAGTTATAGAGCCTCCTTCAAAGACAATTGAAATTGATGCTGAGGAGGGTGTACAACCTCCAAAGTATATCATGGTTGAAGACTTGGAAGGGGACAATCAAGAAATGGATTCAATCATTAATGAATTCTTATCTATATTTGAATCCTCTCCCATTGGACTTGACATGAAGATTAAAGAAGAAGAAGCACAACCTCCCATACCCTTGGTGAACAATGAAGAAGAAATTGAATCGGAAGAAAGCTACCAAGAGGAAGAGGTTAAAATTGAAGAAGCTTGCAAAGAGGTGGAAGTTGTCAGAGAAGAGCACAAGGGAATGTAGCTTGCAAATTCATTATAAATACCTCTCCCAAGGCTATTACCGTCCAACACAACGTTCAAGTAGGTAAAATTCTTATCCTTGACCTTTATCTTCCCACCTGAATATGGGCTACTGGAGACAGATGGTCAACTTAGAACTCTTTCTGGCATTAAGAGTAAGAGGGAGATGGTTAGTGGTGGGCAACACAATCCTAGGTTCATTATGGTTGAAAGCTCAAACTTTAAATGCAAATTTTGGTGTAGAACTCGATTCAATGGGTCTAGGAAGATGTTTGGGTGCCTACATGAGAATTCTAAAGCTGAACCACCCGGATAGAATCATGATAATCAACTTGAAGACAGGTGTAGAAACAAAATTTAGAATCCGGAAATATATGAGGATCAATTTGGGAGCTCAAAGCTTGTGAAGAACTCCACCAAAACTTGAGAATTTTACTTAGAATAGATAGTGCTTTATGGAAGTCCAAGCATTGGTGGAAGTTTCAGGATGAGTTCAAGCACAAGCCGCCATGACAAGGAGCTCACCAAATGTCCAACTTAAGGAAGATCGGATTTCTATCGGTAAAGAAATTTACAAATATAATCGCGTTGTAAGTATAGTTTCTAAACCAACAGAGAATTCTTTCGTACAAAAGTTAGGTTGTCACTTAAGCAAACCCAATAAAATTGATAACCGAGTATTCAAACCTCGGGTCGTCTTTTCAAGGAATTGCAGGGAGGTGTGTTTATTATTGGTTATGGAAAATTGTATATTTTTGGGTTTTTTGAAATATTGAGCAAGGAAAATAAATTGCAAGGGAAATAAATTAATAATTGAAAAACTCTTGGCAAGGTATGAGAACTAGAATTTCTATCCTAGTTATCCTTATCAGTGTGATGAGAATTGGGTTTCAACCCCACTTGGTCAGCCTTTACTAAACAAAGGAAGGTCAAGTGGACTAATTAGCTTGATCCTCAAGTCCTAGTCAATCCCTATGGAAGGACTAGCTTTAGAGTTATCCAGATCAATCAGTAATTCCAATTTCAATCAATAGCTGAGTTTGATAACTCAAGTGTTACCAATTACTTAACCAAAGCTAAAAGGGAAAATAAATATAATTTAAATTGAAAGTATCATAATAGAATAAAACAATCACGAATCTGAAATACCTCAAATTGTATTAAATAGAAAATCAATCTAAACATAAAGAGTTCATAAACTAAATTGAGAAAATAATTAAAAGGAACATTGAACCTGTGATTGAAGAAGATGAAATCCTAATTCCTTTAAGAGGAATCCTAATCCTAAATTCTAAGAGAGAGGAGAGAACCCCTCTCTCTAAAAACTACATTTAAACCTGAAATTGTGTGTATGATCTGATCTCTTGAGTCTCTGCATGTTTCCTGACTTTAATCTGTATTTCTGGGTCGAAATCTGGGTCAAAATGCGGCCCGAAATCACCCCCAGCATTTTCGGTTAATTCTGCAGATCGTGCATGTCACGCGTACGCGTCGTCCACGCGTGCGTGTCATTCAGCGTTTTTCCTTGCCAGGCGTACGCGTCGTCCACGCGTTCGCGTCATTCGTGCAGCTTCCAATCCACGCGTTCGTGTCAAGCATGCGAGCGCGTCACTGCGATTTCCTCCATTTCGCGCGGTCGCGTGAGCCATGCGTCCGCATCACTTCTCGCTGGTCATCTCCTTAATTTCTTGTGTTCCTTCCATTTTTTGCAAGCTTCCTTTCTATTCTCTAAGCCATTTCTGCCCTATGAAGCCTGAAACACTTAACGCACAGATCACGGCATCGAATGGTATAAAAGAGAAATTAAAATACACAATTTTAAAGTTTTAGGAAGCAAGTTTTCAATCATAGAATAAATTTGGGAAGGAAGTGTAATATCATGCAATTCATATGAATAAGTGGGTGAAAAGCTGATAAAAACCACTCAATTTAGCACAAGATAAACCATAAAATAGTGGTTTATCAGATGTCATCTCCCAAATGCTCCTTCTTCCCTCTCTTCAGATATGTGCCCATTCTACTGTCAACTTTAACTAAGCAGGAACATAACAAACCACATTTTCCAACAACATGCAAATAGATATCAAAAACCATACATCAACATTCAATCTTAAACGATAATTGTACTAATTAACATACATCTACATGCTCATGTGCATGAAACATGCATATTTCCAGCAAATACATATGCTAACATATATAAATTAGCTCTAAGTAAAAACCACCAAAAAAGAAACAACTCAAAGATGTTGTAATATTTAAAAAAAAAACAACAGCAACAACAACACATGTATATTCACCTTTTCTATTCGACAATTAGGATCACAACTATAATTAATCAAGCGGCCCAAGTTTTCTTTTGCACTTGCATCTATCACCTAACAAACTAAGCACGACTGACTAGCAGAGTAGAACAACTACTATCATAAAAACTACTATAAAATGTAGTAAACAGATATAGGTGTGACTCATACCTCACTTCCATTTAAGGTCATAAAATAGAAATGTTTATGACCCTTCAAAACATACTCTCTTTGTCCTGCCTCATAAGCATGAGTATCAAGCATCTGTATGGACCATAAATTAGATTTGACTATACAGGTCACCTATGTGCACAATTTGTGCAACACCAATGCATAAAGAATTACACAATACACACACTACACAATGCATCAATGCACGACAGATAAAACACAATTCAATGAATATGGAATCCAATCTTCTCAAAATAATCCCTTGTCTTTACAAAAGAAATTCAATTATTGCTACATATCAGCTATCTTTTAGTCATTGGTTACAAGTGTATGACATCAAGTTCAACACTCTAACTTGATTAAACACACACCCTATCAATCTTCATTATTACTATATGTCAAAGCTCAATATAAAAAAACAAAGACTGCAGTGCTCACGGTTCAAGCCTCAAATTATCTCAATTGTTAATACTCAAACTTAACTCACTTCACTATTAGCATTCACCGAAATTAGTCTATCAATACTTACATATCCTAACACACTATAATAGTGCCCAACACCCTGGTTCTTACTCTTCTTGACAAGTACCTTGCACTTCAATAACTTTACAACGGGGGCTACCATAAATGACACCAGCATTCATCCTACACCTTCTTCATCACCTTCATTCCTACACCTAAATACAGGAAACCTACTTCTTTAGATACTTCACCAATGGTTAAACGAAGCTGGACAACCTTAACTCTGTACCTACATTAAAAGCAAGCACCACACACACCGAATGCATACCCATAAAGTAACAACTACAAAATCCACAACAGCCATTCCATAATCTTTCATTCTACTAACACCAAATGAAAGCCCCAACCTACTCTGCTTAACAAAAAACAACAAAACTTACCACAATGAACGAGACAGACTTAGATCTTCAACATCTTTTCTCACCGGCATCAATCGCGCAAACAATCTCAAATTCCACATCTACTTAAGGGGTTTCCTTAACTATGATCCACTTCGATTCATTTTTTACGACCACCGATCCGCACAATCGCGAGCTTCACATATGCCCTCGTTAGTCCGAATGGCCCACTATCACACATTGTTTCTCCCCCGTCATCTTCACATTCTCCGACACCACCCAAACAACAACACTCCTCTGCCGCTCTGTGTGGCTTCTTTCACTACTATTCCTGTATTCCAAGTTAAAATACTACTAGCCGATGTCGAAGCCAGCTGACTTCAAGCACAAATCTTATGGCAAGCCTTGTACACTACCTATCTAAGTTGGTCATTTTTGACAAAGACATTCTCAAGATGGGGTCATTCTCATCTATTCCAACCTCGAAAAACAACAAATCTTAAGTCAGAAACTTGTTCATACGCAGAACATCAGAGTTCCAAATCCGTACAGAAGAACACGGAATAATTTTTCTATCTTTATATCTATTTCAATTTACCTCTTTACTGTAGAGCCTCCCAACTATGGCACTTTCTCAAATTGAACTTCAAGATTCAGAGCTTTAACGCGAACCAAAATCAAATTATCAATCTTTAGTAACCATGAATTTATAAATGAGATATGATTTCAAATAAGATGTACAAAAATATTATTTATACACTAAAATCAATCACTGTGTATTTATATATAAATATATATAACTTAATTTATTTTTAATGTATATTCTATAATTTTAGTAATTAATTTTAGTGTACACCTAACTTAATTGTATTATACATTATATTAGTAATAATAATGAATCAAACTCGATGCAAATTCATCATCACCTCATTAGCTGTTATAATTGATATCCAATTATTTAAGAAACATACAACTTGAATCCATTAATATTGATAAGAGTAAGAAGATTATTAAAGACTATAGAAATTATATTAAATTTGACAAATCAAAATTAGTTAAATTACAAAAAATAATACTCAAAATTTACGACTAAAATTTTTCATAATTATATAAGCATGCTTATCAAGTAGTGAAATAAATTGGCATGTTGATCAAATAGTAAAATAAGTTGCACTTTTACATGTTTCTTTACTTTCATTCAAAATTGTTATTAGTTGTTAAGAATCTATACTTCATTAGAAAATTTTGCCTATATAAAGACAAATATATATACCATTGTTATATGTTTCATAAATAAAAAAAATAACAAATTGATCCCTGATTTTTTGGTTTATAAACATTTAAGTCACTCACCTTTTTAAAATTTGGACACATCGATCTCTTGGTCTAATTTGTCTCATTTTAAAACTCTCCCATGTAGGCATCTATATCGGCCAATTCAGTACAATGAGAGTCACGTTTGATTTTTTCATTGGGTCTCACAAAATCAAATGAACAATAAAAATCAACGTGTCCCGATTTTGAAAAAGGTAAAAAATTTAAATGTATTTTCAAATTTTCGGAGATTTAAATATTCATGAGCCAAAAAGTCAATGGTCTATTTATTTTTTGGCAAATTCTTCGGTGTAGATACAGAGATTTCATCTACATGTGTAAATGAGTGTTGGGCGTGTATGAGTGCTACAAGTGTTTACATGATGGAGACATGTTCTGCGGAGTTACAAGTTGTTGTAGTTGGTATACTGGTCCAGTCAAGTACAAACATAATAATTACTAATTAGTGTCATGTTAATCACGGTTTGGTAATGTTGGCCTTTTTTGTAATTTTTATTGTATGAGATGCATGGATATTGGGCTCACTGCTAAAATGGATACAACTAGTACTAGTAAATAATAACAAAAAACAAAAAAAAAACAAAAAAGTAATACTACTAAGGGGAAAAAAAGAGTAAATACCCATAATGGTCTATGAGATTTGGGTCGCTACTCAATGTGGTCCCTGAGATCCCAATTGCACCATTGTAATCTTTCAGATATGGCTCCGGGCACCATAATAGTCTATGGACAGCTTTCTGGTGATGAGTCATCATCAAGACGCTGACGTGGGCTCATTTTGTGACGCTGGATGGTGCCAACGGCTAGTTGAGCTGGCAAAGTTTCAATTTATACCCAATGTAGTCCCTCCCTCTATATTTAACCCTAAATTCCCAAATATTCAGTAAGTTAATTTCTTCTTCTTCATCATCGTTGTTTTCTCATTCTTGTTGTTGCTGTTGTTCCTGGAGCTGGAAGTGAATATCCATGATGGATGGTGGAAGCACTAGAGCTGGAAGCTCTATTAGTTTATCGTGCAGTGGCCATCAGATGAGAACGCAAAGTAGGAGCAGAAGATCTAGGGTGCCAGAATAGTGCGGTTGCAGCTGCCGGCCAGTTCTCAGGTGGTCTGGAACAGATTCAAACCCAAATAAACCAATTTTTGGTTGTCTCAATTATAATGTGAGTTATCAGTATTACTTATGTTGTTATGATTACTCCTACTTACTTGACTGTTCTTCACTTGTTCTTCTTTCCTGAAGCTTGAGCATGTTATATGTTTGCTTGATTACAGATAAGTGGAAAGAGATGGTGTAGGCTTTTTGTGTGAGCAGATACTGGGCAGGATGAACCAGTTGAGAAACCAGAATCTTATGAAGATAATCATAAAGTGAAGATGAACATTGATTGGAAGCTTGGGAGATTAGAAGAAGATGTTTGGAATAAAAAATTGGTTAACCAATTGTTGGTATTAGTTGTGTCTGTATTGATTGTGTTAATTGTTATCCTGTATTGTAAAGCATGAGTTAAAAGAGTTGGTGGTGTGTACCCTATATTCATTGAATGAATAATATGTAAAAAAATGATAACATGATTATGGTATTAGAAACTGTTGAATGGTGTTTGTTGATGGAATGTAAACTTGGATAACTCAATTGATGAAAACAGTAATATGCTAAAGAAGGCAGCATAAGTGATTGAAAACCATCCAGCACTGTATTAAGATAATGGTTCAAACTTAAAAGATAAGTGTATTAAGATAATAGTTCAACTTAACACAGTTAGTCACATAACACAAAGGGCAGCCAACTAACATGAGCATGTTAAACAAAGTTGCCTCAAAAGGGAGGACTTTACAGCAAAACATAAAGGATTATTTTTTCCTTGTGTAGTCTTTGTCTAGCAAAAATTATTAAATTCAAAACATACATTCCTATACATATTAAGCTAAATTCTTCAATTCTTCTTTCTTGGAGCCTTAAATCCGAGAGTTGGGATGAACTTCATGTAATTGACAAGTCTTGTTGCAGTTCCTGAACTAGCACCCTGCATGGGATTCACTGGACAGAAGTTGCTAGTAGAGAGGATCTTCTCCTTGGTGATAATTTTGAAGGCCTTTTTATTCCATGATCCTAGATAGAAAAAATTTACATTACACATAAATGATGATTCACTTGAATCACAAAAAATTTAAGAAATATAAATAGGAAGTTACTTTTTGAAAATCTTCTACATCAGAAGCAATTGGCTAAGATATATCTATCTCTACAGGTTGTGCATCAGAAGTGGCTGGTGCAATCTCAGTAGACTGCACAAGAGGATTGTCTTCTCTATTACGTTGGTCACCATCATCTTGAGGCTGCTGAAGTTGCTGCTCAGATGCAGGCACACCTCCTTCATTTTTCTTCTTCTTATCAGCCTCAGCAGCATCACAAGCTTTCTTCTTCTTGCAACCTCTCTTTGTATGTCCTTTATCACCACAGAAACTGCAAGTAAAGGGGTCCAACTGCCTCTTTAGATGAATATTATCTCCATTGTTACTCTGAGACTTGGGATTAGCTTTAGACTTTTTAGATCCTCCACCACCCTTCTCATCAGCATCCATTCTTCTTTTCATCTGTAGTTTTCCAAGTTTCTTCTTTATCTTTGGTGTTTGTGGCTTGTTACATTCTTCTGTATGCTCCCATAATGGTTGTCCAGGAATTGGATTAATATGATTATTATATGTTTCCCTGTATGATTCTATTGTTAGCAAACGATGACAAAAGTCTTCTGGTGGCTTGTTAATCCGAGACAGTGCAGCACATGCATGCACACAAGGAATACCTGCATACAAACAACACCCACAACAACCATGGTGGTTGTATACTTTTGGTGTTTGAGGCAACTTTGGTGTTTGAGGGTAATAGTTGTGTTAATCTTGGAGAATTCTTTTTCTGTTTTGTATTTTCCTCCAAAATCTTTGGCAATGATGTTTCATGCTCGAAATATACATCAATAACTCCGTTATTGATCTTAGCATACTTCACCATCTCTCTTATCTCCTTGTCATTATTCAAGCTTCTTAGTCTGTTCTCCAAACCTTTTTCAGGAACTTGCCACCAACATTGCTTTATCTCATCATAACCAAGCTTTTTACGGTAGTTCCTCAGATAGAAGACATCTAACGTATCCACATCTAGGTCACCTAAACAAGCCTTATTATCCGGATAATATACCATTGTTCCTTCTTCATCTTCTTTGAAATCACCCCGTGATGAAACATAATATCCAACATCTCTTCCATTTGAAAAAAAAAATCAAAACCCATTACTTGATAATCACTATAAACACAAATAAATTTTTCTGTCCTATTTACACTAACTACTCAATAAAAAAATAAAAAGAATAATACATGTACACAAATAGATTTTTCTATCCTATTTACATAATTATTTGCAGGATATAGGATATAGTCACTTTATTTAGTACAAGACAAATACAATATTGACTCCTAGACACGGAATTTTTAATTGAACAATAAGATATGTATGTTTCAAGTTCCATAACATCACATCTTCTACAAACTTAATAAAGAGTATACTTTTGTGATAACATGTTGCTGTTTATTTCCAATCTTCTAATAAAATTAAAGTGGCTTAAGTAAAATAGATCTTTTAAATATTCTCATCATTATACATAAAAACTGAATTAGACAAATTATATATTATATAGGACAACTGCAGCAGAAGTATTTATAGTATTGTCTACATTACAAGTCATTGCAGTACTCACTCATATAACAGACATCAACAGATAAGAGTTTTATCAAACAAAACACTCATGACCATGAAACAGAGCATAATTTTCAAATAGAGTATGACCATAATCAAACAGAGCATCTCATGAAATCCCAACCTAATCAAACTCTAGAACCATAGTAACAGAAAAAAAATCATAATTCTAACCACACTCACAACACAAACATATACAAAAACCAGCATGCATTGTAAAAAGAAGAATAAAAAAATTTACCTTTACAAATGGCAGAACCTCTTGTTTCTAACGCAAGAGGAGACGAACGATGAAGTGAAACCTGATTTTGATGTCTTCTGAGTGCAAGAATTCCAACCTAATCAATTGAACCTTAAGGTAGTGGCATTGATGAAGAGAGGAGGAAGAAGAAGAAAAAAAGAAGAAGACAGAATGTGGAAGTGGAGAAGACAAGTAAAGGGAGGGTGTGTTTTTGATCAAGTCCGTTTCATATTTTTATTTTGGGTCAAACGACGATGTTTTTAATAAATTGGGGTACCAACCTAAAACGTCAATGTTTTGGCTCTCCAACGTGGCAACTTCGTGACACAATAGATCATCGATGATGATTCATCATCAGAAAGCTGTCTAGAAACTATTATGATATCCGAAACCGTATCTAAAAAATTACAATAGTGCAATTGAAATCTCAAAAACCACATTAAATAACGACCCGAATATCAGAGACTATTACGGGATTTACTCAAAAAAAATGTCGCACTGCTACGGATACAATTAGTACCATGCCGTAACTGAATCAAAAAATATGCTACCCCAGTGATCCTCCACTACAGGTACAAAATAATAATAATAATAATAATAATAATAATAATAATAATTACATTATGAACTAATAATAAATAATTTTAATGCTAATTTGACTTACTAATGATATTGTTCATATGTATGATATTAGCAACATTAATTTTTACTATAGTAGTAATACTAATGTTATTGGTAATTAATAGTAATTCAATTCATTATAATATTATTGTTAGTAATAAAAGTCATAAGATTATTAACAATATTAATGTTAATAATACAACGTAATAGAATAATAATATAACCACTATTTTTTATACTACTAACACATAAATTTTCTATTTTATATTTTTTAATTTTATCGAAATTCAATTCATAAAAAAATATTTAATCCAACAACTTAATCTTAAATAAATTTTAATTACTAAATTAGTGTATTATCCTTTATTTTGTTACACTACTTTATTCTCGATTTATTACTAGAATTTTTGCTAGGACGTAATTCTCAATTTAGTATTAGAATTTTGTCTATATTGATAGAAGTAAATACTTTTTTATAACAAAATTTTAATAACATTTTGGTCTTCAGTTATTTTTTTGGTATAATGTAAAAATATTTTTAAATAACTTATTTATAAATTAAAATTTGATAAAAAAGAATTAATATTCGTGATTTAAATGATATAAGCAATTTCATCAAAATTTTAATAACATTTTTGTATTTATTTACAATTATGTGTTTTTATTTTTATCTTCTTTTACTTATGCTATGTGTATGATAATTTGTTCAAATGATATTTAATAATATATAGAATCTACAGTCCTATAAATTTGCCTTATTTTTTTAGAAGTCTTATATACTTGGGTTTTTTTAGATCCAAATAAATATAATAGAAATCGCACTTTATTGTTTGATTGTACTTTAAAAAGATTTGTTAATCAACATAATTAAAATTAAGTATAAATTATTTTATGGTCAAATTACATAAATAAATTGAGAATCAAAATTACATAAATATCTTAAACTGAATTTAATTACATGCATGTCTTGTTTGATCTTCTATATAAATTGAATTAATTACCTTTTTTTTAGTAGTTAGTCCAATATCCATGAGCCCAATATTCATGCATCTCATACAATAAAAATTACAAAAAAATATCAATATTACCAAACCATAATTAACATCACACAAATTAGTAATTACTATGTCTACACATAGACATGAACATACACAAAATTTTTATCTTGTTTGATAATATTGTACGTAATAATACACTGGTATACACAAATTTATCAAAATGATAAATTTATCATCACCAATAACATCACTGTATCTACAATTATCACGCCATCTACAACCACCATCACCATGTACTTCCACTATCACTACCACTGTCAGATTTATCATCTTCATCGTCATCTATAATTACCAAAAAATTATTGATAAAATTTTTAATTATCACCATTTATCTCAAAAAAATAAAAAGAAAAATAAACAGAGAAGACAGAGATAATAATCACAACAACCATAACCAAAATAAAAAAAAAAATATAGGAGAATGAAAGAGATGAAGGAGACGGTGAGAGAAGGGGCAGAGGAACAACTGACTTGCTGTGTATTAGATGGTGCTATGACTCGCTCTGGGTTGGACGGTGCAGTGGCTCTGTGTCGCGAGGGAGAAAGATCTGGATGAATGGCGGCAACGATGCAGAGGTGGCACAGATTTGAGAAAGGCGATGACAAAAGAGCGCGGAAGAGACACAAATTTAAGAACGCAACAAAGAAGAGTACGGTAATGGAGAGAGAGAAAACCATCGGAGGAAGGAGGCATGACGGCGATGATGAGATCTATGGAAGAGGAAAAGAATCTGGAAAGAGGTAGAAGACTGACGGAGAAGAAAAAAGGAGTAGAGAAAGGGGTTAGGATAAGGTTGAGGTAGGGATAAGGTTAGAATTTTTTAAATTAACTGGAGATAATGTTGAGGTAGTGAAAAAAATTATGTCTCATAAATTGTGTTTCAGAGAGACACTAAAAATATATATTTTGTGTACATCTGTATACTACTGTGTCCATTGAAAATTCGTGTCTTAACAAACAAACAATGGACGTATACAATCGTGTCTATGTATAAATATCTATGTCTAAACAAATAAATGCAGTCTTTAAAATACTCACACACGCTCAACACTCATCCACACATGTAGATGGAATTTCTATATCTATACGAGAGAATTTGCCTTTTTCTTTTCTCATAAAAAGATGTTTTGAAGGAGTGTTAGAAATATTCTTCTATTTTATGAGTGCTATTGATGAGTCTCAGACAAAAAAACATATGATAGTACAATACATGTGAATGAGTAATATCAAAATTTCACCAAAAATGTCAATAAGCTATGAGCTATTTCACAAAATTTCACAAAATGCTAATTCTCTTTTGCCCTTTCTTGGCGACAATACAAGCTATGAGCTATTTTCTTAAAATCTGAAAGTACACCACAGATTGCAATGCAAACAAAAATAAACCATAACGAGCTATTATGTATGGAAAGGAAACAGTAAAATTCCCAAAACTCTGTGCCTAATTGATTATGATTTTTGCTTTGTGTTAGTATCAGTTTGTGAACAAGCCGAACCGGGACTCTGCACTTCACACTCCTCTCCTTCAGATTCGCACTCAAACGACGTCGTTTCCTCATTCTTACTCTTCTCCTACTCGAAAAAACGCACCATTCCCAACATTCGTCAATCGCCAGTTTCTTCTCATCAATTCGTTCATAGAAGAAAATGAAAACTAAAAACAAAACGTAATTCCTAATATTCCTAAAATTGAAAGTAGAATAAAATAAAATAGCGATTACCTCTGATTGAGATTGAGATTGCGACGATGGAGCAGCTTCATTAACGACCTTTCCATGCTCCTTCTCTCTCAATGTTCTCATCGGAGAAACTCTCTGTTCCGATCAAAATCCAAAACAGAAAAAAAAAAGAAGAAAAAAACGATTTCAGAATTGAATCGAATCGAAGAAATTCTGAGAGAAACTGATTTTTTTTTTTTTTTTACCATGCATCGATATTTGAGCTCCTTCAAGCGGAACAAGCGATCAACCTCGATCTCGAACTTCTTCTGAAGCTCTCCTCTGTCTTCGAGCTCCTTCATCATGGCGTCGAGCTTCGCGTCCTTCTCCTTCAGCGATGTCTCCGTCTTCTCCTTATCGATCCTCATCCTCTCCAGCTTCTTCTTGATCGCGCTCAGCTCCTCCGCCAGTGACGACGCCTCGGGGAGTTGCACTTGCACCGGAGCCAACGCAACCGCGGTATGAGGAGGAAGAGTAGCTTCCGCTGCGGCGGTGATCGCGATAGTACGGTTCTCCTTGTCGCGGACGGGTGTGATCTCGCAGAGTGGTTCAGATTCGGGCTTGGGCTTGGGCTTCGGCCGGAGATCGGCGGGCGAGTTGTTCTTCGGCTGGAGTGGTGTCCGGCCTGATCGCGACCGAGGTTTCGGAGGTATGGAAATCGGAGTGTGAGTTTGTGTTTGCGTTTGCATTGTGGCGTGTTTGGATGATAGGTTTTTATTGTTATGTTTTGCAGCGAAGAAATGGAAAGTAGAATGGAGAAGAAGGTGTTGGTGGTGATGGAAAGTTGAGTGAAGAGTAGAGTGTATTTTATTTTGAATTTCAATGGAGGGAGGCGCTAACGGCTAGTGCTTCTGTTTGTTCTTATTGGTATTTTGACTATTTTCTATGCTTTATTTAAAAAAAAAAAAAGTACTACATTGGATGCTCGGATCAATTTTTTCCCTTTGCTTTAAGAAAAAAAGAGGATTCATAATTTCTTATACTATTTTGATTAGGCTTGAACTAGATTTAATTTGTTGTTTGTTCAACTTGCTAAATTTCTATATCGAGAGTTTGAGACTTGTTCCAAAACAAACCCTTGTTTGACCATTCTTGGAAGTTTTATAATGATGCTAGCTAGTTTGCCACCACATCTTGTTTAGCTGTGCCCCTCTAGTAGCATTTCTAATACCAATACTAAAAATCCAACAAAAAAGAGTATCCCCAAAAAATATATTGAAACTGGTGGAAAAATATTACTTATTATTACATGCAAAAAATAATCAATTATCAAATTTATTATTTATATTCTTATACATACCAATCACTTTTTCAAGGTGGCAAAAGGCGATAAAAGCCGAAGAGAATGCTAAACTAAATAATATTAAAAACCAAAAAGTCTGAAAAGAAAAATCTATGAAACTAACTCTACAAATGCAAGTCTATTTTACACCATAGAAAATAAAAAAGACAATTGGTAATTTGGTATGGTATTTTAATGTCATCCTTAGTAGGCTTATTAAAGCTTCACTATATTTTCGATTAAAAGGAGTATTATTACATGGGAGTTAGCGGACAAAACATGTGAATCAAAGATAGTCCATTGGAAGATCCCAATCATCTTCATTATCCCAATATCTTTGATTAGGTTTCTTTCTTCCAAGACTTTTCCTTCTCCTTGAAACTTGGCCATATGTCACAGATGGTTCAGAGTCATAATCTTCAAGATCACCCATTGAAACTCCTACATTCTGGTTGCCAAGAAACCCGGGGACAAGCAAATAGGTTGTTTTATGATCAGCAAGACAAAATAAAGAAATGAGTCAATGGCATTTCTTTTAGTAGTAATAATGGTTACATAGCGATAGAGCGATGCTATCCAACTTATCCATTTAACGATAGAGAGACCTGTATCGACTTGGTGTACAAGACAAAATGAATACACAAGATATTTTTCTTCAATGTTTTATTGGGAAGTCAAAAATGTTGTTCTGTTTTCTCGCTAAATTCTAAATCGTTCCCGGAGTAGAAAAAGAGCACCAACTATTTCAAAAGAAAATGAATTCAATAAAACCAAATGGAGGAAAGGGTATTTTTGGAAGAAAAAATTTTAATTTTGACCAGAAAACTAAAACAGGACGAAATAAGATGTTCAGAATAAAAATAGGATGTTTCGAACGTTACGAACAAAATCAAGACTTAGCCCAAATGTTAGAGAGTAAGACAGTATTTTACCCAAACTAAATGATATAATTAGACTTTTACCAACCAAATAATATAATTAGATGACTTCACTTAAAAATCTATGGACAATAGCCATAAAACGGACAAACCAAAATAAAGTATGAGAATCATAAGTTTCCATGTACAAGCCATAATAAGCATGGCTTGATATATAAGCAGGAATAAAAACTTTCAGCAGCTAAGAAACAGAGGCGAATTATATCACGAAGCTCTAATCAGAAAAGGAAGCAATGTTGCCGAAATCAATATCCTACTTAGTCCATTAGTCGTAAGGGCAAAAGAAAATGTAAAATGTGAAATAGTAATATGATACACTCATACACTCAAACTTCCATTATTGAAATGAAGGTACCTTTGAAAGCCTTTGTATATGTGACGCTGCAGCTTCGCGAACCACAACAGCATCGGATACTACTTCCAGTACATCCTCAACTAGCAAAGAGTAAGTACTCACCTAAAAGTATGGCAATCAAGAATTATAATTTGTAGACTAAACCCCTTAGGAGTCACAAATGATCAAAATGAAGGAATTGTGACTTGGATTTGTTAACATAGGATGTAGACTTCTATTTCCAATTGGATTGGCAAAACTTGCATGCTATTTTGAATTCTGAACTTTGTTTTATTAACTTTACAAAGAGGCACTGACTTACCAAACTTGAAGGGATAATTGATAGTCCAAATGAATCAAGCTCAAGTTCTTCAACAGCACCTGAATTGAGACTGAACTTGTATCCACGCACCTAAGAGTTTAGAGTTCCCTTATCAAATAATTGGGTATAAATAAATATGTGAAATAAAAGTAGAAGAATAAACGTATAATCACCTTTCCAATATTCCGTTGAGAGGGTGTCACAACTTTGTATCCAACCTATTAAATAATAATATGATGAATCAATTACCATCTTAAAAATAGTCCTACCTTGTTTCAATTTTGGAAGTGTGGTAAAATAGTGGTGGCACCAATTAAATCATATATTAAATTAAATGGAACTGCTTCCCATGATGACTCATTGAAAAGGGTTAAGGCATGGGAAAAATCGTATAACAGGTATTGGATTTTCCATAGAAATTTAGAAAACCATGATGAAGAGCACTTTGCATTTTGGCACAAATGACCAAAATAACCAATCAGAACCAAAATCATACATAAGACCAAAGGAGATAATCTAAAAGTATTTGATCTTGAAGAAGAAATAAGAAGATATCTTCATCTTACTAACAAGTAGTTGAAAACTTGAACACAACCATTTAGACATTTACAGCATGATATTTTATGGTAAACGGTTCCCAAGATCTGAAAAAAGGTTATCACCAACATTTTTTTGATACCACTTAGTTTCAATCCTGCATAATGTTTTGTTATCTCATTACACTTTGTCAATTATGAATAATCAATTCTCATTATTTCTACTTTAAATAAATGATACCAACTTCAAAAGACATCAGATATCACATTCACATAATTTGGAGCATCATCACCGTCTAACAAACAAGGATAGAGCAAAAGCATCTTACATGAACACAATTCATAATAACCTTTATTATTTAAGCAACACAACAGAGTGAGTACCACTAACAAATGTCAAAAGAGAAGATTTCTCCAACATATTCTGCACAACAATGAACCCTACAATAAATCTTTCAAGAGAAAATAATTCACAAGAAAGAATCATATAAAACTTTAAAACATACCAGGGTCTCCAATCCAACCATTTTAAATTCGTTCTCTATCACGCTTTCATCCGGGACAAGGACGACATCCCCAACCTGAAAAGAGAACCAACAGAACACTCAACAGCATGAAAAACACATGAGGTCTCTAGCTTGCAAAGCTATAAATGCACACCACATTCAAGTAAGACCATAAGACAAGGTCACAAAACCATAGTACAGATTCATATTGGAATATATGGGCATTGGAAATTTCGGATAAAAAGCTTGATCTGGAAGCATCTACATAATTTAACTGGTAGCGGACCTGAATGGTCTTCTCTACATATTATTGCAGGCAACAGAACTCCTCCAAAAGTGAAACAAACTAAACAATGGTGTAAAACACTTGTAGCAAAGCATACACACATAAAGCATTCAAAATGTGTTATTCCAAAATTTGTTATACCTGACTAATGTCCTCAAGAAGGAACTTATCTGCATCCCCAGAAAGCAAGTTTGGCCTCACCTCCACAAATAAAACCATTCACTGCACATGAAATTCACCAAAAGGAGATACATCAATAAATGTGTGCTTAGACTAACATAGTTTAAGTTCAACATAGCTAATAATCAATATCCAAACATGCTTAATGCTTTCCACCCCAAAGAAACAGGTAGTAAACCAGGAAAACAAACAAACATTATAAATAAATTTCCCAAAAAAGCATGCTTTACATTTATAGCTTAAGAAATGGTCACTCACAGAGGTGGTGTCAACCCAAAGCTGAGTAACAAACCCCAAGCTAAGAGCAGACCTTATACTAATGACCTGCTTAGCCAACAAATTGGACCTTCTAATTACCTCTTTACCCCTTTTAATCCCATCCTTACCACTAAATTTCTCAAATCATCATTATCATCATCATTTGCAGCACCACCCTGAACCTGAACCTTAACCAAATCATCGTCGTCTTCAAAACCCTTCTTCTCCTTCATCATTGGCACCCAACCCAACAGGATCATCCATTTCCCTGAGTCCAACACCATCAAATGGATTATCACTATAAGCAATATCCTTTTCACCAACTGAACCATCACCAGTAGGGTCACCCCTCCAAGCCCAAATTCTCCCTCTCTCTCTCATCAAATCCAAGTTGTTTATTGTTGCAGAAGCTATAACCACCGCCCCTTGAGCCTCTTCCATGGAGTCTTGGACCCATTGAAGAAGCAACTACAACAAGGGTGGCAGTGGTTTTTGAGAATTCTTGAGAGAAGGGTACATGGGAATTTGGGGTTAGGCATTGATTGTTGCTGAAAAAGGGGAATCTATGAGATTCTGGGAGTGAGATTGAAAGCGGGCTTGCGGGAAGAAGCTCAGTCATGGTGAGTTGTGAATAGTGAGAGAGTTTTCAACAAAAAGCAAAGATTTTTTTATGCATGGAATTAGAATAGAGACTTTTTTTCAAACCATGCGGATGGTTAGAAATATTGTTTGAAGCGATGAAGCTGTGAAGCAGAATATAAATGGATATGAGGGTGAATCATGGTGCATTTTTACGTGAAAAAATAGTTACATTTTTACATGAAAAGCAGATTTGAGTAAAATGAATTTTATACAAATATTTAATTATATATTTTTTTAAAAAACATCTCTTAAATTTATTATTTGAATAATTATTTAAATTATGTATGAATTTAATTAAATAAAAAATTATTATATATATAGTATTTAAATTAAATTTTAGTTCACTAATTTATTATCACGGTCCCAAATTTAAATTTTATTGTCTTTAAATATAGCAAAAATATTCATAATATCCTAAATTTAAATTTTAGTACTACAAATTTAATCCAAAAAAACACACAAAAATAAATAAGAAAAATTTATGCTAGATTAAATTTGTTGTGAAATAGAAAAAAAATTGGTTGGAAATTATGATAAAAGTAGAGAAATAAAAATATAAATTTATAAGAAAATAAGAGAATTACATTAATGATAGTCTAAAAAATGCAACATGTAAAACTTCTAATATACTGATTATTACTCAGTAAAATTAGGATATCTCACAGCCAATCAATTTTATTACAAGCCAACTAAGAAGTTGACATCGAATTCGAAAAAAAATTGATCTGAAAACATATATGGATTCTGACATACCAACCAAAACTAAAAATTATTTGTCTAAAAATTCACACATGGAGGTCTAGACAGTGAGGGCAAAGCTATATCAACGACACCCTAAATTAGTGGACTATGTTTCAAGTGCTTGTTAATGGCCGAAGCTCTCTTCATGCTCTGATGATGTGTCTAGAAATCCAAAAAGTGTGAAATAAATATTTGATAGCAAATGTAATATCCAAAAACTCAAACCTAGAAGAATGACAATGGTAAAACCAGTTCATTGACAATCTCAACAAAAGTATAGATTTCAACACTTTTATTCACAGAAGAATTTACAAGACATCGTTGTAAAGTATGTTTCATTTTCCTCTTCAACTAATGTGAGATTTTATATTTTACTCGCTATTAAGGCCCAACATTCTTGTTGGCACATCAACATTGATTTGGACACTGATTCGGATACCCTAATAACAGCACAATCCACTCGCTTGTGGATATTGTTTCGTTTGGCATTGTAATCCTCATAATTTTTACTCTTGATAGTAGCGATGATGACAAAATCTTCTAAAGTCATCCATTAAATTACGTTCATGAGGGAGATGTCTCCACATACTTATAGGGCAAACTTCGTTTTTTTTTTTTTTAATCAATGTAAAATTTCATATTTCACTTCCTAATAGGATCCAATATCTTTGTTGGCACATCAATTCAAACACTAATTCTGATACTATCTATAATAGTCCAACCCATTTATTTGGGAATATTGACTACTTTAACACTTTAGCTTTTACGATTTTATTCTAGATATTAGGAATAATGTCAGAACTTCTAACACTCATCCATTGAAACACATCCACAAGGAGATGTTTATAAAGCATGTTTCATTCACTCTCCAACCAACGTGAAATTTCACACAACACTTTATATACAATTTTTCGATACTATGATACTTTTTGTATTGCACAAGAACTCACTAGCAAAATAATGTAGCTACTGAAATTCTTCTTTAGAAGAAATATTGGGATCAAATAATAATAAATTATTAATTAGCTAGCCTACTTACCATTCAATAAAGACATATTTTATGGAACATTGATAATGCTCCATTAACGTATGTAAAGACATCTATGTTTACTATTATTTCATAACAAAATTAAGTTTATTTTACAAAAATATATACACAATTTTTCTTTATACTCCAATAAGATATTTTTGGAAAAAGCAAACTAATTTGAAATTAAAATTTATATTGAAATTGATAGATAAACTAAAATGGTTTCAATTTAGAAAACTAGTATCAATTTAGTGAAAAACCAATAAAATTTTAACTTTTTATAATTATTTCAATAGAATAATGAAAAATGAATCAAGAATTCAAGATTTTTTAAAGTAAAAAAGTTGGTAAAATGATAAAATAACGAGTTGATTACTCTTAAATTAAGACAGTAAACGCGTATTTTATGAAAATTGCAAATCAATCATGATTAACTTCTCACTTTATTATTTTACTAACTTTCTTATTTTAGAGGATTTAAATTTATTAAAAGTAATATAACATTCAATTTAATTGAGACTAAGTATTGAAGTGTCAAATATCATATTTAGTCTCAAATAACTATTTATAACATATGATTCAATAAATAATAATGTAGCATTTTGTAAGACCCAAAATGAAATTGAAATAAAAACTAACATTGGGGTTGCCCTTAATATACTTAAACTGTATATATATAAAGTTAGATGATGAATTATGATGAATTTCATAAAATTCTAAATCTTAAGCCTTAAAATATAGATATACTTTTTTTATAACTTTGCCTTTAAAATTTAATAGTAAAGTTGATGTTAAAATATGGCATAAAAATTATTTTTAAATAAAAAACAATTGACTTTTTTAGAGTAGATAAAAAAATGAATTCATATTTTTTAAGGTATCTCCTAATTTAGTAAGTAAAAAAATAATTCGTCAAAAATTTAAGTTTAATATAAGAGTTTATTTGTTGATCAATAAATTATTGTATATAAAAGTAAGATTCAAATTTTAACATTTATTATGTGAATCAGTCAAATCAACGCTTGATCAACTCAAATATATATATATATATATATATATATATATATTCACGTAAATAGTAAAACTTTTGTTTAATTAAAACAAACCTTCATTTTTTGAATTTTTTATTTAAATTAATTAAATATTTTATATACGAGAAATATTTACTGTTATATGCAACATGCCACATCTTGGATACTGAGTATTCATTGTAATTTCAACCATATTTAGAGTGGTGTGTACCTGAAATAAATAAGTTGTAATAACAAAAACAATTACATAAAATAGAAGGTAAGTAAATTTAAAAAATGTGTGGAACTCTATTCTTGTGAGAGAGAGAGCGCCAAAAAACAAAAGATGACGAAGGAGACATGGCGAAGGACTGGAGGTAGCAGATGTCACTGCCGCCGTCGCTGAATCTCTTTGTCGTTACTGTATGTCGGAGCTGCTCAAAACACTCGTCAACTTTACCTTACCTTCAACCCTTCTCAACTACTTGAATTTCAACCTCTAATCTCTAATTTGATGGTCTTATATATAGTGTTGGTCATCGGTCTCTTGGAATTAACTTGTAAGTATGCTTTATATTTATAATTGTTTGGCTTTGCATTTTAAAGTTAGAATTATACTTACAAAGGTTACTATCAAAATTACTATCAAAAGATTTTAATTGGACTTGAATAATCTATTTATTAAAATTAAATATTTATTTTTATAAAATTTATTTTTACCTGCACACCAAACTATATATTTTTATGAGATTATATAATTTTAAAATTAATTATTGATATTTGCTATTCTTAAATTGTGAAATATGGTGAAATCCTTTATGATTTAATAAGTAAGATCCAAAATCATTTGTATGAGAAAGTATTGGTTTATATGATTTGAGACCTTATGTATTTGAAAGAATAAATAGTTCATTATATTTTAAATTAGTTTGGGGAGACTCATATTAGAAAATCATAGTTAACAATGATAATGACGTAAATCTAGATGTATCTGGTTCAAATCTCAGCTAACAAGGACATTGCTAGCTTAACGTATAGGTCACACATTGGATCTGTTATTCTGTATGGACATATGAGGGGAAAGGACTATTTTTAGAGGTGAAGCCACCCAAGTGTGAATTATTTTATTTGATTTTTGTATTGAGAACTCCTTTATAATTCACTTATTTGTATAAATTATTATTTTATAAATAGAGTATATTTGATAATATTATCTATATGATCTCATTTGAATTATAGATATATTGTCTAGTCACTGAGTTATAAAACTCATTTCGTTTTCTTAAAAATTTCTCGGAAACAGATACTCGAATATGAGTTTTTCTATTCAAGGGTAATTGTCTGCATTAAGTACTTATTCTTTGATGATTTCTAAATGTTATATGCTCCATATGTCACAGGTAGAATTCAACTTTGTCAATTTATTTTATGTTTTTGTTAAAAATATCGTGTAACTTATTCACCTTAGTACTTATAATTTATTAAAAATATTGGGAGGTGCTAGTGTGCTGAAAGAAAGATTCTTCAACAGGTGTGGCTGTTGCCTGTCTCAAGGTGGTGGAAACACCTGTCCCGTTGACACAGTTACTGGTTTTGCATGTGTTGCAGCGGAAGGAATCTGGTGCAGTAAAAGGTCCCACAATTAGTGATAGTGTGGGAATCGAGGTTGATAATGAGATAGATTAGAAGTAACAATATGGTAGTTAATTGGAGATTAAATCTAACGTAGTGTAATTGGGTTTTTTTTGTTAAGTCTCAGGCCTCAGTTAGATGAAAGAATTGATGGGCCTGGGGAAAATATAATACCCAAAGGAACAAAAAAGAAAATGGCCCAACCCATGGCCTTTACCCCACTTCTCCGTCACCTGTGAAGTGTCCCCAACCGTTCTGTCTGAAGCTAATGACAGTTCTAACAAAATTAAAACCCTAGCCGTAGCTCTCGTCGAGGTTATAGTGCACCGGCGCTCTACATATGTAGCTTCGGTGGTGATCGAAGTCTCTTGAACGTCACCGATCGCAACTCCGAGTTGTGGCTCAGGCTCTGGTGCACGAAATTGTGATCACTACAACTTCGCACAACTAACCAGCAAGTGCACTGGGTCGTCCAAGTAATAAACCTTACGCGAGTAAGGGTCGATCCCACGGAGATTGTTGGTATGAAGCAAGCTATGGTCACCTTGTAAATCTTAGTCAGGCAGACTCAAATGGGTATAGATGATGAATAAAACATAAAGATAAAGATAGAGATACTTATGTAATTCATTGGTAGGAACTTCAGATAAGCGTATGAAGATGCCTTCCCTTCCGTCTCTCTGCTTTCCTACTGTCTTCATCCAATCCTTCTTACTCCTTTCCATGGCAAGCTTATGCAAGGGTTTCACCGTTGTCAGTGGCTACCTCCCATCCTCTCAGTGGAAATGTTCAACGCACCCTGTCACGGCACGGCTATCCATCTGTCGGTTCTCGATCAGGCCGGAATAGAATCCATTGATTCTTTTGCGTCTGTCACTAACGCCCCGCCCTCAGGAGTTTGAAGCACGTCACAGTCATTCAATCATTGAATCCTACTCAGATACCACAGACAAGGTTAGACCTTCTGGATTCTCTTGAATGCCGCCATCAGTTCTTGCCTATACCACGAATACTCTGATCTCACGGAATGGCTGGCTCGTTTGTCAGGCGAGCACTCGGTTGTCAGGCGATCAACCATGCATCGTGTATCAGGAATCCAAGAGATATTCACCCAATCTAAGGTAGAACGGAGGTGGTTGTCAGTCACACGTTCATAGGTGAGAATGATGATGAGTGTCACGGATCAACACATTCATCAAGTTGAAGAACAAGTGATATCTTGGACAAAGAACAAGCGGAATTGAATAGAAGAACAATAGTAATTGCATTAATACTCGAGGTACAGCAGAGCTCCACACCTTAATCTATGGTGTGTAGAAACTCCACCGTTGAAAATACATAAGAACAAGGTCTAGGCATGGCCGAATGGCCAGCCTCCCAAAGAGGGTTCAATCATCAAAACATGATCAACAGATCAAAATACAATAGTAAAAGGTCCTACTTATAGAAAACTAGTAGCCTAAGGTTTACAAAGATGAGTAAATGACATAAAAGTCCACTTCCGGGCCCACTTGGTGTGTGCTTTGGGCTGAGCAATGAAGCATTTTCGTGTAGAGACTCTTCTTGGAGTTAAACGCCAGCTTTTATGCCAGTTTGGGCGTTTAACTCCCATTTTGGTGCCAGTTCCGGCGTTTAACGCTGGAATTTCTGAAGGTGACTTTGAACGCCGGTTTGGGCCATCAAATCTTGGGCAAAGTATGGACTATCATATATTTCTGGAAAGCCCAGGATGTCTACTTTCCAACGCCGTTGAGAGCGCGCCAATTGGGCTTCTGTAGCTCCAGAAAATCCACTTCGAGTGCAGGGAGGTCAGAATCCAACAGCATCTGCAGTCCTTTTCAGTCTCTGAATCAGATTTTTGCTCAGGTCCCTCAATTTCAGCCAGAAAATACCTGAAATCACAGAAAAACACACAAACTCATAGTAAAGTCCAGAAAAGTGAATTTTAACTAAAAACTAATAAAAATATACTAAAAACTAACTAGATCATACTAAAAACATACTAAAAACAATGCCAAAAAGCGTATAAATTATCCGCTCATCACAACACCAAACTTAAATTGTTGCTTGTCCCCAAGCAACTGAAAATCAAATAAGATAAAAAGAAGAGAATATACTATAGACTCCAAATTATCAATGAAACTTAGCTCCAAATTAGATGAGCGGGACTAGTAGCTTTTTGCCTCCGAACAGTTTTGGCATCTCACTTTATCCTTTGAAATTCAGAATGATTGGCTTCTCTAGGAACTCAGAATCTAGATAGTGTTATTGATTCTCCTAGTTAAGTATGATGATTCTTGAACACAACTACTTTATTGAGTCTTGGCTGTGGCCCAAAGCACTCTGTCTTCCAGTATTACCACCGGATACATACATGCCACAGACACATAATTGGGTGAACCTTTTCAGATTGTGACTCAGCTTTGCTAGAGTCCCCAATTAGAGGTGTCCAGGGTTCTTAAGCACACTCTTTTTGCCTTGGATCACAACTTTATTTCTTTCTTTTTCTTTCTTTTTTTTTCGTTTTTCTCCTTCTCTCTTTTTTTTTGTATTCACTGCTTTTTCTTGCTTCAAGAATCATTTTTATGATTTTTCAGATCCTCAGTAACATGTCTCCTTTTTCATCATTCTTTCAAGAGCCAACAATTTTAACATTCATGAACCACAAATTCAAAAGACATATGCACTGTTCACGCATACATTCAGAAAACAAAAAGTATTGTCACCACATCAAACTAATTAAGCTAGTTTTAAAGATGAATTTGAAATCCTGTACTTCTTGTTCTTTTGTGATTAAAAACAGTTTTCATTTAAGAAAGGTGATGGATTCATAGGACATTCATAGCTTTAAGGCATAGACACTAAGACACTAATGATCATAAGACACAAACATAGTCAAACATAAGCATGAAAATTTCGAAAAACAGGAAAATAAAGAACAAGGAGATTAAAGAACGGGTCCATCTCAGTAATGGCGGCTTGTTCTTCCTCTTGAAGGTCTTATGGAGTGCTTGAGCTCCTCAGTGTCTCTTCCTTGCCTTTGTTGCTCCTCTCTCATGATTCTTTGATCTTCTCTAATTTCATGGAGGAGGATGGAATGTTCTTGGTGCTCCACCCTTAGTTGTCCCATGTTGGAACTCAATTCTCCTAGGGAGGTGTTCAGTTGCTCCCAATAGTCTTGTGGAGGAAAGTGCATCCCTTGAGGCATCTCAGGGATCTCATGATGAGAGGGGTCTCTTGTTTGCTCCATCCTTTTCTTAGTGATGGGCTTGAGGTCATGCCTTCTCAGTTGAACCGGCTTTCCTCTTGAATCTCTCTTCCATTGAGCGCCCTCTTCACAAATGTCTGTGAGGACTTGGTCCAACCTTTGATCAAAGTTGACCCTTCTTCATGGCCACAACTTCATAGAAGTGGTCTTGATGCACCCTTAAGATGAATCTCTCCATCTCCCATGACTCGGAGGTGAAAGCTTTTGCCTTCCCTTTCCTCTTTCTAGAGGTTTCTCCGGCCTTGGATGCCATAAATGGTTATGGAAAAACAAAAAGCAATGCTTTTACCACACCAAACTTAAAAGGTTTGCTCGTCCTCGAGCAAGAGAAGAAAGAAGAGAGTAGAAGAAGAAGAAATGAGGAAGAAGGGAATGGCTTTGTGTTCGGCCAAAGAGGGGGAGAAGTGGTGTTTAGGTTGTGTGAAAATGAAGGAGTGAAGAAGGGTTTATATAGGAGAGGGGGAAGGGTAAGGTTCAGTCAAGTGAGGGTGGGTTTGGGAGGGAAAGTGGTTTGAATTTGAATGGTGAGGTAGGTGGGGTTTTATGAAGGATGGATGTGAGTGGTGAAGAGGAAGATGAGATTTGATAGGTGAAGGGTTTTTAGGGAAGAGGTGTTGAGGTGATTGGTGAATGAGTGAAGAACAGAGAGAGTGGTGGGGTTGGTGGGGATCCTGTGGGGTCCACAGATCCTGTGGTGTCAAGGAAAAGTCATCCCTGCACCAAATGGCATGCAAAATCATGTTTTGAGCCAATTCTGGCGTTAAACGCCGGGCTGGTGCCCATTTTTGGCGTTTAACGCCAGGTTCTTGCCCTTTTCTGGCATTTAACGCCAGTCTGGTGCCCCTTTCTGGCGTTAAACGCCCAGAATGGTGCCAGACTGGGCGTTAAACGCCCACCTGCTAGCCTTACTGGCGTTTAAACGCCAGTAAGTTCTTCCTCCAGGGTGTGCTATTTTTCTTCCTGTTTTTCATTCTGTTGTTGCTTTTTCAATTGATTTTGTGACTTCTCATGATCATCAACCTACAAAAAACATAAAATAACAAAAGAAAATAGATAAAATATAACATTGGGTTGCCTCCCAACAAGCGCTTCTTTAATGTCAGTAGCTTGACAGATGGCTCTCATGGAGCCTCACAAATGATCAGAGTAATGTGGGAACCGCCCAACACCAAACTTAGAGTTTGAATGTGGGGGTTCAACACCAAACTTAGAGTTTGGTTGTGGCCTCCCAACACCAAACTTAGAGTTTGACTGTGGGGGCTCTGTTTGACTTTGATTTGAGAGAAGCTCTTCATGCTTCCTCTCCATGGTGACAGAGGGATATCCTTGAGCCTTAAACACAAAGGATTCTTCATTCATTTGAATGATCAGTTCGCCCCTATCAACATCAATCACAGCCTTTGCTGTGGCTAGAAAGGGTCTGCCAAGGATGATGGTTTCATCCATGCACTTCCCAGTCTCTAGGACTATGAAATCAGCAGGGATGTAATGGTTTTCAATCTTCACCAAAACATCCTCTACAAGTCCATGAGCTTGTTTTCTTGAGTTGTCTGCCATCTCTAATGAGATTCTTGCAGCTTGCACCTCAAAGATCCCTAGCTTCTCCATTACAGAGAGGGGCACGAGGTTTACACTTGACCCTAAGTCACACAGAGCCTTCTTGAAGGTCATGGTGCCTATGGTACAAGGTATTGAAAACTTCCCAGGATCTTGTCTCTTTTGAGGTAATTTCTGCCTAGACAAGTCATCCAGTTCTTTGGTGAGCAAAGGAGGTTCATTCTCCCAAGTCTCATTTCCAAATAACTTGTCATTTAGCTTCATGATTGCTCCAAGGTATTTAGCAACTTGCTCTTCAGTGACATACTCATCCTCTTCAGAGGAAGAATACTCATCAGAGCTCATGAAAGGCAGAAGTAAGTCCAATGGAATCTCTATGGTCTCATTTTGAGCCTCAGATTCCCATGGTTCCTCATTGGGGAACTCAGTGGAGGTCAGTGCACGCCCATTGAGGTCTTCTTCAGTGGCGTTCACTGCCTCTCCTTCCTTTCCAAATTCGGCCATGTTGATGGCCTTGCACTCTCCTTTTGGATTTTCTTCTGTATTGCTTGGGAGAGTACTAGGAGGGAGTTCAGTAACTTTCTTGCTCAGCTGTCCCACTTGTGCCTCCAAATTCCTAATGGAGGACCTTGTTTCAGTCATGAAACTTTGAGTGGTTTTGATTAGATCAGAGACCATGGTTGCTAAGTCAGAGGGGTTCTGCTTAGAATTCTCTGTCTGTTGCTGAGAAGATGATGGAAAAGGCTTGCCATTGCTAAACCTGTTTCTTCCACCATTATTGTTGTTGAAACCTTGTTGAGGTCTCTGTTGATCCTTCCATGAGAAAATTGGATGATTTCTCCATGAAGAATTATAGGTGTTTCCATAGGGTTCTCCTAGGTAATTCACCTCTTCCATTGAAGGGTTCTCAGGATCATAAGCTTCTTCTTTAGATGAAGCATCCTTAGTACTGCTTGGTGCATTTTGCATTCCAGACAGACTTTGAGAAATCAAATTGACTTGTTGAGTCAATATTTTATTCTGAGCCAATATGGCATTCAGAGTATCAATCTCAAGAACTCCTTTCTTCTGATTTGTCCCATTGTTCACAGGATTCCTTTCAGAAGTGTACATGAATTGGTTATTTGCAACCATTTCAATTAGTTCTTGAGCTTCTGTAGGCGTCTTCTTCAGATGAAGAGATCCTCCAGCAGAGCTATCCAAAGACATCTTGGATAGTTCAAAGAGACCATCATAGAAAATACCTATGATGCTCCATTCAGAAAGCATGTCAGAAGGACATTTTCTGATTAATTGTTTGTATCTTTCCCAAGCTTCATAGAGGGATTCTCCATCCTTCTGTCTGAAGGTTTGGACTTCCACTCTAAGCTTACTCAATTTTTGAGGTGGAAAGAACTTTGCCAAGAAGGCATTGACTAGCTTTTCCCATGAGTCCAGGCTTTCTTTAGGTTGTGAGTCCAACCATGTCCTAGCTCTGTCTCTTACAGCAAAAGGGAATAGCATAAGTCTGTAGACCTCAGGGTCAACCCCATTAGTCTTGACAGTGTCACAGATTTGCAAGAATTCAGCTAAGAACTGATGAGGATCTTCCAATGGAAGTCCATGGAACTTGCAATTCTGTTGCATTAGAGAAACTAATTGAGGCTTAAGCTCAAAGTTGTTTGCTCCAATGGCAGGGATAGAGATGCTTCTCCCATAGAAGTCGGGAGTAGGTGCAGTAAAGTCACCCAGCACCTTCCTTGCATTATTGGCATTGTTGTTGTTTTCGGCTGCCATGTGTTCTTCTTCTTTGAAGATTTCTGTTAGGTCCTCTGCAGAGAGTTGTGCCTTAGCTTCTCTTATCTTTCGCTTCAAGGTCCTTTTAGGTTCAGGGTCAGCTTCAACAAGAATGCTTTTGTCTTTGTTCCTGCTCATATGAAAGAGAAGAGAACAAGAAAATGTGGAATCCTCTATGTCACAGTATAGAGATTCCTTGAGGTGTCAGAGGAAAAGAAAAATAGAAGAAAGGGGTAGGAGAATTCGAACTTAGTGAGATAGAGTTCGAATTGTGCATTGAAGAGGAGTGATACTCCATAAATAGAAGGATGTGAGAAGAGAGGAAGAGCTTTTTCGAAAATTAAGTTAAAGCATTTGGAAACATTTTGAAAAACACTAATTAATTTTCGAAAATAAGGGTGGGAAAGAAATCAAGTGATTTTTGAAAAAGATTTTGAAATTAGAAGTCAAAAAGATTTGATTGAAAATTATTTTGAAAAAGATGAGGTTAAGAAGATATGATTGGTTTTAAAAAATATGTGATTGAAAAGATATGATTTGAAAACAATTTTAAAAAGATTGGATTTAAAAAAAATAATAACTTGGCTATCAAGAAAAGATATGATTCAAACATTAAACCTTTCTCAACAGAAAAGGCAACATACTTGAAATGTTGAATCAAATCATTAATTGATAGCAAGTATCTTTGAAAAAGGAAAGAAATTGATTTTGAAAACATTTGATTGAAAAGATATGATTTGAAAAAGATTTGATTTTGAAAAACTTTGAAAACTTGAAAAAAAATTGATTTGAAAACAAAAATCCTCCCCCTTGTGCCATCCTGGCGTTAAACGCCCAAAATGGTGCACATTCTGGCGTTTAACGCCCAATGCACTACCTTTTTGGGCGTTAAACGCCCAACCAGGCACCCTGGCTGGCGTTTAAACGCCAGTCTGTCCTTCTTCACTGGGCGTTTTGAACGCCCAGCTTTTTCTGTGTAATTCCTCTGCTGCATGTTCTGAATCTTCAGTTCCCTGTACTATTGACTTGAAAATAGAACCAAGATCAAATAAACAATGCATGCAAGACACCAAACTTAAAATTAGACACTAGACTCAAACAAGAAACATAAAATATTTTTGGTTTTTTTTATGATTTTGAAATTTTTTTGGATTTTTCGAAAATTATATGGAAATATAAAATAAAGGTTTCAAAATTCTTAATGAGAATTCCAGGAATCATGCAATGTTAGTCTAAAGCTTTAGTCTAAAGGAATTAGACATGGTTAGCCAAGCTTCAGCAGGACATTGCATTCAAGAGCTAAATTGATGAGAATCAATCAGCTTTGGTGATGGTAAGAATATCACCTTGAAACACTAGAATTCACTCTTAAGAATTCTGAAAAATACCTAATCTAAGCAACAAGATGAACCGTCAGTTGTCCATACTCGAACAATCCCCGGCAACGGCGCCAAAAACTTGGTGCACGAAATTGTGATCACTACAACTTCGCACAACTAACCAGCAAGTGCACTGGGTCGTCCAAGTAATAAACCTTACGCGAGTAAGGGTCGATCCCACGGAGATTGTTGGTATGAAGCAAGCTATGGTCACCTTGTAAATCTTAGTCAGGCAGACTCAAATGGGTATAGATGATGAATAAAACATAAAGATAAAGATAGAGATACTTATGTAATTCATTGGTAGGAACTTCAGATAAGCGTATGAAGATGCCTTCCCTTCCGTCTCTCTGCTTTCCTACTGTCTTCATCCAATCCTTCTTACTCCTTTCCATGGCAAGCTTATGCAAGGGTTTCACCGTTGTCAGTGGCTACCTCCCATCCTCTCAGTGGAAATGTTCAACGCACCCTGTCACGGCACGGCTATCCATCTGTCGGTTCTCGATCAGGCCGGAATAGAATCCATTGATTCTTTTGCGTCTGTCACTAACGCCCCGCCCTCAGGAGTTTGAAGCACGTCACAGTCATTCAATCATTGAATCCTACTCAGAATACCACAGACAAGGTTAGACCTTCCGGATTCTCTTGAATGCCGCCATCAGTTCTTGCCTATACCACGAATACTCTGATCTCACGGAATGGCTGGCTCGTTTGTCAGGCGAGCACTCGGTTGTCAGGCGATCAACCATGCATCGTGTATCAGGAATCCAAGAGATATTCACCCAATCTAAGGTAGAACGGAGGTGGTTGTCAGTCACACGTTCATAGGTGAGAATGATGATGAGTGTCACGGATCAACACATTCATCAAGTTGAAGAACAAGTGATATCTTGGACAAAGAACAAGCGGAATTGAATAGAAGAACAATAGTAATTGCATTAATACTCGAGGTACAGCAGAGCTCCACACCTTAATCTATGGTGTGTAGAAACTCCACCGTTGAAAATACATAAGAACAAGGTCTAGGCATGGCCGAATGGCCAGCCTCCCAAAGAGGGTTCAATCATCAAAACATGATCAACAGATCAAAATACAATAGTAAAAGGTCCTACTTATAGAAAACTAGTAGCCTAAGGTTTACAAAGATGAGTAAATGACATAAAAGTCCACTTCCGGGCCCACTTGGTGTGTGCTTTGGGCTGAGCAATAAAGCATTTTCATGTAGAGACTCTTCTTGGAGTTAAACGCCAGCTTTTATGCCAGTTTGGGCATTTAACTCCCATTTTGGTGCCAGTTCCGGCGTTTAACGCTGGAATTACTAAAGGTGACTTTGAACGCCGGTTTGGGCCATCAAATCTCGGGCAAAGTATGGACTATCATATATTGCTGGAAAGCCCAGAATGTCTACTTTCCAACGCCGTTGAGATCGCGCCAATTGGGCTTCTGTAGCTCCAGAAAATCTACTTCGAGTGCAGGGAGGTCAGAATCCAACAGCATCTGCAGTCCTTTTCAGTCTCTGAATCAGATTTTTGCTCAGGTCCCTCAATTTCAGCCAGAAAATACCTGAAATCACAGAAAAACACACAAACTCATAGTAAAGTCCAGAAAAGTGAATTTTAACTAAAAACTAATAAAAATATACTAAAAACTAACTAGATCATACTAAAAACATACTAAAAACAATGCCAAAAAGCGTATAAATTATCCGCTCATCAGGCTCCAGTGTCCTTGTCTCGTCAGGCGCGTTGTAGCCGTGGTGTGTTTGCCCTTCTTCGTCGCGTCTTTAGTCAGAGTTATGCGTCGTGCCCGTCTCGTCTGGTGACGTTCGGTCCCCGTTTCTTCTTCGAGTTCGCATTCCCGGTCGTTCTATAGCCACCCCTGTCTGTCGCCTGCCAAGGCTGGGGCCAAAGTGAGAGCCACACCCGGTCGAGAAACTGTAGTAATATGTCAGCTGGGTGAGTTTCCCACAGCTCGCCAGAAGACAAAACACCCAGACCAAAAGAGTAGTCTGCTTCAGAGTCTGCCACTTCTTGCCTTCTGTTAAAATAAGTAAGTTTTTGAATCAGTAGTAGGTTGGATATTTTGAATAGACTGAATTAAAGTATACCGCAGATATGTTCTCTTATGTATGACGTCGTTTGTTTAGGTGTGAAGTATCTTATTATATTTATAATTTTACTGCACTCGACATGCATGATGAAGTGGTTTTACCATGTGACTGGATGGCTTTATAATTGCTAGCATTTGGAAAGTTAGTATGTTAATTGCGTGAGAAATTAAAATAATTGGATGTTAGTAGTTAGGAACGTTTACCTGCACAAATAGCATGCTTGCAGAGAATTTAATACGTTAGTTGTTATTTTGTTATTCTTAGTCGGTTAATTTCGATTTTGTTATCTTTTGTTTTGATTTTCTGTCCGTAAAGTTGTTAAGTTGAAATTTTGCTAAATTGTTGGGATGATGATGATGTAAGTTGACAAGTTGTTCGGGCGGTGCGAACTTATTTCTTGGACCATGCATTTAGGTCACGTACTTGATTACTTGGTACATTGTGTTATTGTATTTACCAGTGTCTGGGATATTATTGCTGGAAATTGGTGATGATTTGTTTCTTGTAACCCGAATGGTTTCTACCTCTAAATGGGAAAACAAAATCTGCAGAACAGTATTTTGTCTAGGGTTTGTTTTTTTCTTTGGAAGTCAATGTTTTTGTGTTGGCATAGTCAAAATGTGAATGTTGTTCTGTTGTGGTTTTTGGGGTTATTTTCTTCTGGAATTCAGGTTTGTTTGCGCTCAGTGCTGAAACTCTGGCTGTGGGTATGCTTATTTTTGTTTTGCTCCGGGTCTCGCAGTTGTTCTGACGAAAGCTCCAATATCAAACCTTGTCAAAACTATTTTTGATTTCCTGGATGTAAATTTTGTCATCAATGCTAGTTGGTCAAACATACGTTGTTTTATTGTAAGACTGTGCTTGGAATAGGTGATTCAATGCTTAGTGAAAATATTATTTTTGTTGTAAGGCTGTTTGTTGGTTTAAATTTTCATCGTGTGGGAATTTCCTTGCGGTATGTAATAATGAATTAGGTAAACTATTTCAATGGAGGTGTCTTTGAGCCAGGAGGATGCTGATCGTGGAGGGAGTGATGGTGATGCTTACAATGTAGAAAATTCTGAGTTGGAAGACCTTGCCGGACTAAGTGTGAATGACATCCTTAAGAAGGTATGGGACAACATTGATAATGCATATGAGTTCTATCGGGGTTTCGGAAAATTGCATGGATTCGGTGTGCAAAAGGGTGACTCCGAAAAAGACTGTGAGGGAAATCTTGTAAGGTACAGGTTTTTTTGTAACAAAGAAGGCTCCAGGGAGCGTAAACACTACGACAGGGTTGACAGAACAAGGGTACACAAACCAGAAATAAGAACTAACTGCAAAGCAATGATATCGGTTTATTTAGACAAAAATGATAAGTATTGGAAGGTTAGGAAGTTAGTAACCGAACACAATCACGACCTGACACCAGCAGGAATGGTGCACTTGATTGCCAATCATCGTCGGTTAACGGAAGTTGCAAAGAGTCAGATAATTGGGATGCAAGCACATGGTATTGCGACCTCTAAGATTGTAGGGTACATGGCTGGTATGGCCGGGGGATATTCGTTGTTGGGGTTCCTAATGAAGGATGTCTATAACTATGCTGACAAAATGCGGCGCATTAAAATAGCTGATGGCGATGCGAATTCTACATTAGTATATCTATAGGGAAAAGTCGAATCAGACCCCATGGCAATCGCAAAATATAATGTGACTACTGACAACAGGCTGGTGAATCTGATTTGGGTCGACGGATCTAGCAGAGTCGATTACCAATACTTTGGCGATGTGTTGGCGTTTGATTTAACCTACAGGAAAAATAAATACAAGAGACCTGTTGTGATTTTCTCTGGATCAAACAATCATAAGCAGACCACCATATTCGGGTTTGGGTTGTTGCATGACGAAAGTCTAGCATCCTATCGGTGGATGCTGGAGAATTTGATGGAGATCATGTGTCGCAAAAAGCCATCTGTAGTGGTTACCGATGGGGACAAAGCTATGATAAAAGCTGTGTCTGAAGTCCTCCCCGAGTTGATGCATCAGTTGTGTGCATGGCATGTGGAGAAGAATGTCACATCGAATGTCAAGGATGATGATTTACGTGGGCTGTTCATAAGGTGGTTGTACGTGGACATGACGACAGATGTATTTGAGTCGGAATGGGAGCAGGCTGCCGAGGACTATGGCCTCTGCCAGAAGCAGTGGTGGTGCCAGATGTATGAGAAAAAGGAGATGTGGGCAAGTGCTTATCTCCGTGACAAGTTCTGCGCGGGGTACCGGACCACATCCCGCTGTGAAGGAATTAACGCATATGTGAACAAGTTTTCCAAATCCACCCACACAATTTTGGAGCTGGTGCAATGCTTAGATATGGTTGCCCGTGAATATCGAAATAAGGAAATGCTTCTCCAGTTTAAATCCATAAACTCGGTTCCGGTCATGACAACATGCCTCAGAAGTCTTGAACGACATGCCGCTTCAGTGTACACCAGAGAAGTTTTTGGTGATGTTAGGAAGGAGATCGAAGAGGTTGGTGCGTTGATCCTGATTAGCACAAAGAGGATCATGAATACAATGATATACACCTTAGAGGAGTATAAAGATCCTGATGTCCACATAATGTCCTCATTTGGACAGTCAACCCGAAAGTTAAGTTACCAGTGTAATTTCTGGAAGAAGCAGGGTTATCCCTGCAAGCATATGTTCTTCGTCATAAAGGCAGAGCACCTAAAGGAGATACCCGAGGAGATAGTTCTGCGTAGGTGGAGAACTGATGCAAAGTCTGTTGAACAGTACATAGAAAATTGGGGGGACTATAGCGAGCGTGGTGTCATAATGCGTCATGGGGCACTCCATTCTGCCTCGCAATGGTTGTTTTTCCTAGGGGCACAAAGGTTGTCCATGTTCCAAAAGACTATGCGTGGAATTGAAAGTTTGTGTAAAGAGCTGGAGATGGACTGTAGGGCATTTGGTAGTAGCATGCGACGGAACGAAGAAAAGGTTGGTGAAGGCAATCCGATGGTAAGAGATCCTGTTGTTGCTAAGGCAAAGGGTGCCCCAAAACTTCCAACGAAAAAGCATCTTGGTAAAAGGAGGCGTTGCACCTGCTGTAAGGGAATTGGACACAATAAGAGAAACTGCCCAGAGAAGGGTGACAATAGACAAAATCCCAATCAGGTTTCTTATTTAATTTCTAATCTTAATTCAACAATGTATACAGTTGTAGCATGCCTATGTTTAGTATTTTTTCTCTGTTACAGGCCGACGAATGTGGGGGAATTAATGGTCCCGGCTTAATGTCCAACGATGACTAGGAATCTATCGTCGGTGAAAATCTATGTGTTGAACCTGGGGGCAAACACAATGCGGACTAGTTGCAAGGGTTTCGATTTAATTCTGATGTAGAGATATGATTTTATAACAAATGAAAAATTATAAAAACGAATATAGAATGAGAAATTAGAGTAAGGCCAAATATAGTGTGTTGTCCGCTGGCTGCAATAATGGTTGAAAAAAAATATAAGTATAGTGTAAACTCAGTTATGGCTGTGTTGTTTGAATGGTACTTTCAGTCTTTCGTTGGTTAATTGTGCTCAACTGTAGGTGGCATTGTAGGAAACTAGTTAAGTTTCCATTACGTGTTTCATGCATCATGAAACGTAAACCTTGATAGATCATAAAGTCTTCATCGCATGACACTGTTAATATTCTTATCAAATTAAATGATTTTGTGTATGAGTAGACATTTATTCCCTTGCAGATGAGGTGTGGGAGTCGACAGTGGACTGGAGGAATCATTTAACCACTTGCAAAGTTTCAAAGTAGGTTGGGCGGCCAGAATGTCGGGTTCGAGAACGACCCTTCTGCTAATATTTCTTTGTATATGGGCAACAAAAAATAGTCCTTGGAGCCCTTATTTATTGCTGATTCAATCTTGTAATGTGTGATTGTTTGTATTTTTAGTTTTTTTCTTTTATAGAAAATTCGTTCCTGTTTACTCCCCTGTGGTTTGGCGTTGTTTGTTTTCATCTTATATATGTTACGATGAGGACCAACTATAAGGATCCCACTTGAAATCCCAGCAATGTAGATGAGGCTATGTTTGGGTGTGGTTGCATGTTAAGTTTTCAATTTTTTTTTTGTCAGAAAAGAGATTTCTTGTAACAAGAGTCCATGAAAATGAAACCATTATGAGCGTCAAGTTCTGGATAACCAGGCATTAAAAATATAAAAGCCACTTTACACAGGAACCGCTCAAGTAACACGATACGAGTCTACATCCCAATGGTTAATTGTTTCAACCATTACATTCTTATACAGATAGCAATTTATATTCCTCAAATGGTTTTTACAAAATAAGCATTACTTTCTTAGACTTATAGCAAAATATATTCCTCAAAGGGTTTTTACAAAATAAGCATATTTTGGTGCCTAATATAACATACTAGTTGCATATTAGGTGCCCTAATACGCTGTCAAAATAAAACCAGCTTCATGGATGTAGAAGACGTTCCTAAGGAAGACAAATGACACTAGGCGAAAATAGCACTTGTCAAATTGTGATGCTCTGGCTAGGAGAATCTATTGCCGTAGCAATTTTCTTCCGACCTTTTTTTTCCTTCTTAGTAGACATTTGCATCTGACTGTCCCAGTAACGAACTGCTCTACGACCTACGTCACGAGCAATGGGATTGTAAGGTCCCATTACCAACTCCAGTGCAAGCCTCATCCTTGTGTGATCATTGACATCCTACAGAACAAGAACAATTAATTAGGGATGTGGATGTGTTGGTATCAATAGGATTATGCGAGTGAGTGTTTCCATAATATACCTCCAACTCCACGTTCCCCTAAACGCAATTCAACATCATCCATTGACAAACCCAAACCCCACAGTCATTCCTGCACGTTATTTAAGGATAACTTAATGAGCAATTGGTGAACTGCCCAAATTTGAATAGACAATGCAGAAATCTCAGTTGCTGCAAATGCCTTGTAACAGGCATGAGAGATTGTGATGCTTACAATTGGTTCGGTTGCTGGCTAACTGGGGGCTCTGTAACATCAAAAGTGGATGGGTGTGGTTTGTAATGGTCTTCCTTTTTCCAAAATCTCTTGTCCTCTAGCATGTTTTCCAGAAAGAAGGCCTGACACCATGAATAGGTCATGGAAGTTATACACACACAGCACTATGTCCAAATAATGTTAACATTAAAATTCAAGTGCAACATAAGGAAAAAGCCAACATTTGAGGTTCAGTAACTCTTACCACAAACTTCATTTGTGAGATCCTTGCCTCCCGGCGGTCACTATTCTTGGCGGAGTCGAGATAAAGCAAGTTGCAGTTGACAAGGTCTACCACCATCAGAAACCAATGGTTGTCTCTGTGCATGGGTACATATATCTACGGCGCAACACTCACGAAAATTATAGGAATAAAATCGACATAAACACCAACCACACAAAACCAATAGCGCGATCAATAACTCACCATCAACAAATCATCTGCATATCCCATGAACCTGTTGCAGATAAACTCGAAGGTGTCGATGCTGTGGTTTACCGGGCTCAAAGCAACTTGCTGCAAGAGGAGTAGGAACAAAATAAAAATGTATCATACAAGTGACTCGAGGGGGAGTGAATCAAAATATAGGTGTTGTGGTTATAGGTACCGAAAAGGTCGTTGGGAGAAACCAGGACTCCTTCCTGTTTTCATGAGTTAACATAGTGCAAACAAGGTTTATAACCTGCATAAACATGACAATCTTATATATATCGTTAGTCGAGGTTCAGTTATGCCGATCCAAGGAAGATGGTTTTCACATAGGCAACGTCGTACTTACATCGTCAACGATTAAATGGCCCGGCCGGAGTGTCAACAGTGCATCTCGGTCTCCACGGGAGTTTTCGTCTTCGACAAGGACCTCTCTGTACCGAAGAGTGTGGAATGTTAAGTAATGAATTGATTCAAGAGGATAATATTTGCACATTATTTACTTAGCTTAATCCACAGAAGCACCTGTTGTCCAGATCCAACGAGAAAATGTATGCTGCAACGGCGAGTTCCTTCCCGAGGAAGTGCATTCCTTGCGGGGGACGGAAGGACAGGTTGAGGCACTGGTGAAAGGAAATACAGGACCATCAGCAAAATAAAGCAATACTCCACTAAAGGTAAGTTGAGTTAAAAACAAGAATTTCGTCGACCTTATTCTTACCCGAGGCATGTCTTCAGCGATGTGGTGACCGTCGTGAGTGTGATAGGTGAAGGGAGTCCCCGGCTCAGTTTGCCTCAGATCGGATCCAGCGGAGGATGTGGAATCCAAATCCTCAAAGGTTAGTTTTCGCTGCAGAGGAAACCAACAAATATATTTAATATATTTTCATACATGTAGATACCCAACTCCCCGCAGACGCATATTTTGTAGGGTATTGGTAAAAAAATAAATTGTTACCTTCATCGACATGACCTTCATCTCTTTTGTTGCTGCTTCACTGGGTGGCTCCTCACGCTTAACGGTACAGCGTCAAGACTTCCTTGTGGAAGAGGAAGCCAAGGACTCCTTCACACGCGTCCCTTGAGGATGCACCTTTTGGCCCCTCGAGGAAATCTTTTCCCGTGGATCTTTCTGTTTTTGTTGTACATTACCTGCCTTTCTTCTCCCAGTCCTGATAGTGCTACCAACCCTTGTTTTGTAGTGTTCCTCCCCAACATGGTCAGCCTTCGTCGTATTAACAAGGGATATCAACGACTGAATAGCCTTACCATGGTCAGCCAGTAGCTCCGTAATGGTCCGCAGCTGGTCATTGTGAGTCTTCAGAATCGACTTCGTCACATCCCTGTCCTCCAAAACATGATGCGTTCAAACATTTATAATATTTTCCACGTCAAAGGCCCACCGTTAAAGTCTGAACCATGAAAAACATAATCTGAAGAATATTTTATCTTTACCTCCTGAACCGTATTCAAAACGTTCATCATATTCTCCTCAAGTGACATCCCCCCATCCTCTGCCCCTTTTGCAACGACGCTGGTAAGCATTAAAAAAATGAATAGCAACTCTGTTACAGGCGGGGAGGCCCTAACTTCATCCTCTTACGTTAAAATATGAAAGGCTCAACTCATACCTTGCAAGAGAGACGTCGACGTCCGTGGCGTCCCCCGCTTTGTTGAGAACAGTACTCTTATCCTTCATGGCGCTGATTTGCTTCTCCTCTGAAATTGGATACTTCATTTCTTCTATCTCAGAAAGAACTACTTTTGCTATGATAACAAGGAAAGGATGTTGGGTTTATATTTTGCTTAAGTTACACATAGTTAGGTCAAAGTGGAACCTATTGGGTATAGGTAGGCCCAATATATAAAGAACCATCATCAATACCCGGTGACTTCCAAACGTGTTTATTGTATGCTCGGAACCCAAAGATAAATTAAATCCCGCATAAAGTTAACACTGTTTAAATATCTGGTGGACGAAATTGTGATCACTGTTCTTTGATCTGATTCATTGTAATTGGATTTATTCAATAATTGTCCTTATTTGAAGTCACAACTCCGTTCAACTAACCAGCAAGTGTACTGGGTCGTCCAAGTATAACCTTACGTGAGTAGGGCGAATCCACAGAGATTGGTATGATTCTTCTACCCAATCCTTCTTACTCCTTTCCATGGCAAGCTTTGTATAGGGGTTCACTATCAGCTGTGGCTACTTCATTCCTCTCCCTCGGGGAAATAACCTGTGCGGCTGTCACTCGCACAGCTAACCAGTCTGGAGGCATCACCCATGGTTGATAGCTACATCCCATCCTCGCAGTGAAAGCTAATGCACGCACTCTGTCACAGTACGGCCAATCACCGGTTGGTTCCCGCTCCTACTGGAATAGAATCCCTCTTTTGCGTTTGTCACTACGCCCAGCAGGTTAAAGTTTGAAGCACGTCACAGTCATTCATGAACGGAATCCTACTCAATACCACAGACAAGGTGAGACCTTCCGGATTCCCAGGATCCTACTCGGAACACCACAGACAAGGTTGGACTTTCCGGATCCAGATGAATGCCGCCATCTATCTAGCTTATACCACGAAGATTCTGTTGGGGAATCTAAGAGATACACATTCAAGCTTTGTTGCATGTAGAACGGAAGTGGTTGTCAATCACGCGCGTTCATCAGTGAGAATAATAATGAGGGTTATCTAACTCATCATCATTCATCATGTTCTTGAGTACGAATGAATATCTTGGAATAAGAATAAATAGAGAATTGAATAAAAGAAAATAGAACTTCATTAATCTTTGAGGTACAGCAGAGCTCCACACCCTTAATCTATGGTGTGCAGAAACTCCACCGTTGAAAATACATAAGCAAGAGGTTCAGGCATGGCCGAATGGCCAGCACACCCTTAATCTATGGTGTGCAGAACTCCACCGTTGAAAATACATAAGCAAGAGGTTCAGGCATGCCGAATGGCCAGCCCCCTAAACGTGATCACTAGATCAAAAATACAATCCAGGATGTCTAAACAATAGTAAGAGGTCCTATATATACTAGACTAGCTACTAGGGTTTACATGAGTAAGTAATTGATGCATAAATCCACTTCCGGGGCCCACTTGGTGTATGCTTGGGCTGAGCTTGATCTATCCACGAGCTGAGGCTTCTCTTGGAGTTGAATTTCGAGTTGTGATGTGCTTTGGGCGTTCAACTCCGGATTATGACGTTTTTCTGGCGTTTAACTCCAGAAAGGAGTGTACTTGGCGTCAACGCCAGTTTGCGTCGTCATTCTTCGAATAAAGTATGGACTATTATATATTGCTGGAAAGCCCTGGATGTCTACTTTCCAACGCCATTGAGAGCGCGCCATTTGGAGTTCTGTAGCTCCAGAAAATCCATTTCGAGTGCAGGGAGGTCAGAATCCAAACAGCATCAGCAGTCCTTTTGTCAGCCTTTTTCAGAGTTTTGCTCAAATCCCTCAATTTCAGTCAGAATTTACCTGAAATCACAGAAAAACACACAAACTCATAGTAAAGTCCAGAAATGTGAATTTAACATAAAAACTAATGAAAACATCCCTAAAAGTAGCTTAAACTTACTAAAAACTATATAAAACAAATGCCAAAAAGCGTATAAATTATCCGCTCATCACAACACCAAACTTAAATTGTTGCTTGTCCCCAAGCAACTGAAAATCAAATAGGATAAAAAGAAGAGAATATACTATAAATCCAAAATATCAATGAATATTAATTTAATTACATGAGCGGGACTTATAGCTTTTTGCTTCTGAACAGCTTTGGCACCTCACTTTTCCTTTGTAGTTTAGAGGTATTGGTGTCTCTGGGGGAACTTAGAACTGGATAGTGTTATTGACTTTCCTAGTTAAGCATGTTGATTCTTGAACACAGCTACTTTATGAGTCTTGGCTGTGGCCCTAAGCACTTTGTCTTCCAGTATTACCACCGGATACACAAATGCCACAGACACATAATGGGTGAACCTTTTCAGATTGTGACTTAGCTTTGCTAAAGTCCCCAATTAGTGGTGTCCAGAGCTCTTAAGCACACTCTTTAGCTTTAGATCACGACTTTAACCATTCAGTCTCAAGCTTTTCACTTGGACCTTCATGACACAAGCACATGGTTAGGGACAGCTTGATTTAGCCGCTTAGGCCTGGATTTTAATTCCTTGGGCCCTCCTATCCATTGATGCTCAAAGCCTTGGATCCTTGCTTTAAAATTTTCGCCACTTTTTTTTTTTCACTGCTTTTTCTTGCTTCAAGAATCAATTTTCATGATATTTTTCAGATCATCAATAACATTCTCTTTGTTCATCATTCTTTCAAGAACCAACAATTTAAACACTCATAAACAACAAGATCCAAAGACATATGCACTGTTCATTCATTCATTCAAAACAAAAGCATTGTCACCACATCAAAATAATTAAACTAAATTCAATAATAATTTCAAAAATTATGTACTTCTTGTTCTTTTGAATTAAAACATTTTTCTTTTAAGAGAGGTGAAGGACTAATGGAATTTATTTATAGCTTTAAGGCATGGTTACATACTAATGATCATGAAATAAAGACACAAAACATAGATAAACATAATAATTAAAAACCGAAAAAAAAGAAATAAAGAACAAGGAATGAATCCACCTCTAGTGGTGTCTTCTTCTTGAAGGACCAATGATGTTCTTCAACTCTTCTATGTCCCTTCCTTGCCTTTGTTGCTCCTCCCTCATTGCTCTTTGATCTTCTCTTATTTCTTGAAGAGTGAGGGCGTGTTCATGGTGTTCCACCCTTAGTTGTTCCACATTATGGCTCAAATCTTCCAAGGAGGTGCTAAGTTGCTCCCAATAGTTGTTGGGAGGAAAGTGCATTTGAGGCATTTGTTGATGGTGAACCTCCTCTTGTTCTCCTTGAGGGCCGTGAGGAACTTCCCTTGTTTGCTCCATCCTTTTCTTGGTGATGGGCTTGTCTTCTTCAATGGAGACATCTCCATCTATGATAACTCCAGCTGAATAACATAGATGGCATATGAGGTGAGGGAATGCTAGCCGTGCCATGTAGAAGGCTTGTCAGCTATTTGTAGAGTTCATTGGCTATGACTTCATGAACCTCTACTTCTTCACCAATCATGATGCTATGAACCATGATGGCCCGATCCACAGTAACTTCAGATCGGTTGCTTGTAGGGATGATGGATCTTTGAATGAACTCCAACCATCCTCTAGCTACAGGCTTGAGGTCCAGTCTTCTTAGTTGGACTGGCTTGCCTTTGGAGTCAACTCTCCATTGGGCGCCTTCCACACAAATATCCCTAAGGACTTGGTCCAACCTTTGATCAAAGTTGACCCTTCTAGTGTAGGGGTGTTCATCACCTTGCATCATAGGCAAATGAAACGCCAACCTCACATTCTCCGGACTAAAATCCAAGTATTTCCCCCTAACCATGGGATATAGTTTTCGGACTTGGGTTCATACCTTGGTCATGGTTTCTAGTGATCCATGCATTGGCATAGAACTCTTGAACCATTAAAATTCCAACTTGTTGTATGGGGTTGGCTATGACTTCCCAACCTCTTCTTTGAATTTCAAGTCGGATTTCCGGATACTCATTCTTCTTGAGTTTGAAAGGGACCTCATGGATCACTTTCTTCTTTGCCACAACATCATAGAAGTGGTCTTGGCGGCTCTTGGAGATGAATCTCTCCTTCTCCCATGACTCGGAAGTGGAAGCTTTTGCCTTCCCTTTTCCTTTTCTTGAGGAAACTCCGGCCTTGGGTGCCATTGATGGTGAATGAAAAATAAAAAGCTTAGGCTTTTTACCACACCAAACTTAAAATTTGCTCGCCCTCGAGCAAAAAAGAAAAGAAGAGTAGAAGAAGAAGAGAATATTGGAAGAGAGGGAGAAGAGAGGGTTCGGCTATATGAGAGAAGAAGGTGTTTGTGTTGTGTGAAAATGATGAAGAATGGAAGGGTATTTATAGGGAGGGGGGAGGGTATAGTTTCGGCCAATTTGGGTGGGAATGGGTGGGAAATTGAATTTGAAAGTAGTGGGGGTAGGTGGGGTGTATGGGGAAAAGGTGATGATGTGAATGGTGAATGGGGTAATTGGGAAGAGGAATTGAGGTGATTGATGAAGGTTTTTGGGAAGTGTGACATTGAGAATGAGATTTGGATTAGAAGAGTGTGATTAGGATTAAAAGAAATGTGGTAGGTGGGGATCCTGTGGGGTCCACAGATCCTGAGGTGAAAACAAATACCATTCTTTCACCATATAGGCATGTAACATGCCTTCATGCATCATTCTGGCGTTCAAACGCCCATTGATGCTAGTTCTGGGCGTTAAACGCCCATGTTATGCACGTTTCTGGCGTTGAACGCCAGTTTCATGCTTGTTTCTGGCGTTCAGCGCCAGATTGTCCTCTGTGTGCGCATCCTGGCGTTAAACGCCAGGTTGTTGCTTGTTTGGGCGTTCAACGCCAGAAAGATGCTCTGTTCTGGCGTTGAACGCCAGAAAGATGCTCCTTCTGGGCGTTGAACGCCAGCCCGTGCGCCTCCAGGGTGAAAAATTTTTTCTTCTGTTTTTGACTCTGTTTTTAATTTTTTTTTTATTTTTTCGTGACTCCTCATGATCATGTACCTAATAAAACAAAAATACAAAGAAACAAAATAAATAAAATTAGATAAATAAAATTGGGTTGCCTCCCAACAAGCGCTTCTTTAATGTCAATAGCTTGACAGTGGTTCTCATGGAACCACAAGGTGATCAGGTCAATTTAAGTGTGGTATTCCCAACACCAAACTTAGAGTTTGGATATGGGGTTTGAACACCAAACTTAGAGTTTGGTTGTGGCCTCACAACACCAAACTTAGAGTTTGACTGTGGGGGTTCTTCTTGACTCTGAACTGAGAGAAGCTCTTCATGCTTACTCTCTTCTGTCACAGAGGGATGGCTATGTGCTTGAAACACAAGGTAGTCCCCATTCAATTGAAGGACTAACTCACCTCTGTTGACATCTATCACAGCTCCTGCTGTGGCTAGGAAAGGTCTTCCTAGGATGATGCATTCATCATCTTCCTTCCTAGTATCTAGGATTATGAAATCAGTAGGGATGTAAAGGCCTTCAACCTTTACTAGCACGTCCTCTACTAATCCATAAGCTTGTCTCACTGACTTGTCTGCCAGTTGTAATGAGAACAAGGCAGGTTGTACCTCAATGATTCCCATCTTCTCCATTACAGAGAGTGGCATAAGATTTATCCCTGACCCCAGATCACATAGAGCTTTTTCAAAGGTCATGGTGCCAATGGTGCAAGGTATTAAGAACTTGCCAGGATCTTGTTTCTTTTGAGGTAGAGTTTTCTGAATCCAAGTATCTAGTTCACTAATGAGCAAGGGAGGTTTACTTTCCCAAGTCTCATTACCAAACAGTTTGGCATTCAGCTTCATGATAGCTCCTAAATATAGAGCAGCTTGCTCTCCAATCACATCTTCATCCTCTTCAGAGGATAATATCTTCAGAGCTCATGAATGGCAGAAGGAGATTTAATGGGATCTCTATGGTCTCTAGATGAGCCTCAGATTCCTCTGGATCCTTAATAGGAAACTCCTTCATGCTTGAAGGACGTCCCAGGAGGTCTTTCTCCTTAGGATTTTCGTCCTCCTCCTCCCTAGTGCATTCGGTCACTTTGATTAAATCAATGGCCTTGCATTCTCCTTTTGGATTCTCTTCTGTATTGCTTGGGAGAATACTGGGAGGAGTTTCAATAACTTTCTTACTCAGCTGGCCCACTTGTGCTTCCAGATTTCTAATGGAAGATCTGGTTTCATTCATGAAACTGAAAGTGGCCTTTGACAGATCAGAGACTATGTTGGCTAAATTAGAATTGTTTTGTTCAGAGTTCTCTGTCTGTTGCTGAGAAGATGATGGATATGGCTTACTTATTATTCAGCCTTGCACGTCCACCATTGTTAAAACCTTGATGGGGTTTTTGTTGATCCTTCCAGGAGAAATTTGGATGATTTCTCCATGATGAGTTATAGGTGTTTCCATAAGGTTCACCTAAGTAATTAACTTCTGCCATGGCAGGGTTTTCAGGATCATAAGCTTCTTCAGAAGCTACCTCTCTAGTACTATTGGATGCATGTTGCAATCCATTCAGATTCTGAGAGATCATGTTGACCTGTTGAGTCAACATTTTGTTCTGAGCCAATATGGCATTCAGAGCATCAATTTCAAGAACTCCTTTCTTCTGAGGTACCCCATTGTTCACGGAATTCCTCTCAGAGGTGTACATGAACTGGTTGTTTGCAACCATGTCAATGAGTTCTTGAGCCTCTTCAGGCGTTTTCTTCAGGTGAATAGATCCACCTGCAGAGTGGTCCAATGACATTTCGAAAATTCAGAGAGACCATAATAGAATATATCTAATATGGTCCATTCAGAAAACATGTCAGATGGACATCTCTTGGTCAGCTGCTTGTATCTTTCCCAAGCTTCATAGAGGGATTCACCATCTTTTTGTTTGAAGGTTTGAACATCCACTCTCAGCTTGCTCAGCTTTTGAGGAGGAAAGAACTTGTCTAAGAATGCAGTGACAAGCTTATCCCATGAGTCCAGGCTATCCTTGGGTTGTGAATCCAACCATACTCTAGCTTTGTCTCTTACAGCAAAAGGGAAAAGCAAGAGTCTGTAGACTTCAGGATTAACTCCATTTGTCTTTACAGTGTCACAGATCTGCAAGAACTCAGTTAAAAACTGGTAAGGATCTTCAGATGGAAGTCCATAAAACTTGCAGTTTTGTTGCATTAAAGCAACTAGTTGAGGCTTAAGCTCAAAGTTATTGGCTCCAATGGCAGGAATGGAGATGCTTCTTCCATCAAACTTGGATGTTGGCTTTGTGAAGTCACCAAGCATTCTCCTTGCATTATCATTATTATTTTCGGCCATCTCTTCCTCTTGTTCGAAATTTTCTAAAAGGTTGCTTCTGGATTGTTGTAATTTAGCTTCTTTTAATTTTCTCTTCAGAGTCCTTTCAGGTTCTGGATCAACTTCAACAAGAGTGCCTTTGTCCCTGTTCCTGCTCATATGAAAGAAAAGGGAACACAAAAAAGAAAGAAGGAATCCTCTATGTCACAGTATAGAGATTCCTTTATGTTAGTAGAAAAGAAAGGGGTAGAAGAAGAGGAATGGATTCGGATTTTTGATGAAGAGGGGTGAAGAGAAGTGTTAGTAATTAAATAATTAAATAGAAGAGGAAGAGAGAAGAGAAATTTCGAAAATAATTTTGAAAAGGAGTTAGTGATTTTCGAAAATTAGAGATAAAATGTAATTAAAATTAAAACATGAAACAATTAATTAATTAAAAGAACTTTTGAAAAAGAGAGAGATATTTTCGAAAATAGAAGAGAGAGAAGTAGTTAGGTGGTTTTGAAAAAGATAAGAAACAAACAAAAGTTAGTTAGTTGATTGAAAAAGATTTGAAATCAAATTTGAAAAAGATAAGAAGATAGTAAGTTGGATAAGATATTTGAAATCAAATTTTGAAAAATATAAAATTTTGAAAAGATAAATTAAAAGACAAAAGATTTTTAAGAAAAAGATATTTTGAAAAAGATTTGATTTTTAAGATGACTTAGCTAACAAGAAACTACAAGATAAGATTCTAGAACTTAAAGATTGAACCTTTCTTAACAAGAAAGTAACAAACTTCAAATTTTTGAACCAATCACATTAATTGTTAGCTAATTTTCGAAAATTAGATATAAAAGATAAGAAAAAGATTTTTGAAAATAATTTGAAAAATATTTTTGAAATTTTCGAAAATTATAAAGAAAATTGAAAAAGATATGATTTTTGAAAAAGATTTTGAAAAGATAAGATTTTTAAAATTGAAATTTTGACTTGACTTGTAAGAAACAACTAATTTTGAAAATTTTTGACCAAGTCAACCCAAAATTTCGAAAATTTTGGAGGGAAATAAGGAAAAGATATTTTTGATTTTTAAATTTTTAGGGAAAAACACAAAAATGACCCAAAACATGAAAATTTTGGATCAAGACATAAGATGCATGCAAGAATGCTATGAATGTCAAGATGAACACCAAGAACACTTTGAAGATCATGATGAACATCAAGAACATATTTTTGAAAAATTTTTGATGCAAAGAAAACATGCAAGACACCAAACTTAGAAATCTTTAATGCATGGAAAATAGGAATGCAAAAATGCACATGAAAAACAACAAACAACACAAAACAAGAAATCATCAAGATCAAACAAGAGGACTTATCAAGAACAACTTGAAGATCATGAAGAACACTATGAATGCATGAGATTTTCGAAAAAAATGCAAGAAAAATTTTAAAAGCATGCAATTGACACCAAACTTAAAAATTAACACAAGACTCAAACAAGAAACACAAAATATTTTGATTTTTATGATTTTCTAATTTTTTTGGATTTTTATTTAATATTTTCGAAAATAAAGTTTTGGAAAAACGAAAAATAAAAGAAAAATTTTTTTGAAAAAGATTTTTGAAAAGAAAATTACCTAATCTGAGCAACAAGATGAACCGTCAGTTGTCCATACTCGAACAATCCCCGGCAACGGCGCCAAAAACTTGGTGGACGAAATTGTGATCACTGTTCTTTGATCTGATTCATTGTAATTGGATTTATTCAATAATTGTCCTTATTTGAAGTCACAACTCCGTTCAACTAACCAGCAAGTGTACTGGGTCGTCCAAGTAATAACCTTACGTGAGTAAGGGTCGAATCCACAGAGATTGTTGGTATGAAGCAAGCTATGGTCACCTTGTAAATCTCAGTCAGGAGGATAAAATTGATTGATGGTTATTGGAATAAATAATAAATAAAAAGGAATAATAAAAGGGATAGAAATACTTATGTAGATTCATTGGTAGGAATTTCAGATAAGCGGAATGGAGATGCTGTAGAGCTCTAGGACGCCTGCTCTCCTATTCCTTCTACCCAATCCTTCTTACTCCTTTCCATGGCAAGCTTTGTATAGGGGTTCACTATCAGCTGTGGCTACTTTCATTCCTCTCGGGGAAATAACCTGTGCGGCTGTCACTCGCACAGCTAACCAGTCTGGAGGCATCACCCATGGTTGATAGCTACATCCCATCCTCGCAGTGAAAGCTAATGCACGCACTCTGTCACAGTACGGCCAATCACCGGTTGGTTCCCGCTCCTACTGGAATAGAATCCCTCTTTTGCGTTTGTCACTAACGCCCAGCAGGTTAAAGTTTGAAGCACGTCACAGTCATTCATGAACGGAATCCTACTCAGAATACCACAGACAAGGTGAGACCTTCCGGATTCCCAGGATCCTACTCGGAACACCACAGACAAGGTTGGACTTTCCGGATCCAGATGAATGCCGCCATCTATCTAGCTTATACCACGAAGATTCTGTTGGGGAATCTAAGAGATACACATTCAAGCTTTGTTGCATGTAGAACGGAAGTGGTTGTCAATCACGCGCGTTCATCAGTGAGAATAATAATGAGGGTTATCTAACTCATCATCATTCATCATGTTCTTGAGTACGAATGAATATCTTGGAATAAGAATAAGATAGAGAATTGAATAAAAGAAAATAGAACTTCATTAATCTTTGAGGTACAGCAGAGCTCCACACCCTTAATCTATGGTGTGCAGAAACTCCACCGTTGAAAATACATAAGCAAGAGGTTCAGGCATGGCCGAATGGCCAGCCCCCTAAACGTGATCACTAGATCAAAAATACAATCCAGGATGTCTAATACAATAGTAAGAGGTCCTATATATACTAGACTAGCTACTAGGGTTTACATGAGTAAGTAATTGATGCATAAATCCACTTCCGGGGCCCACTTGGTGTATGCTTGGGCTGAGCTTGATCTATCCACGAGCTGAGGCTTCTCTTGGAGTTGAATTTCGAGTTGTGATGTGCTTTGGGCGTTCAACTCCGGATTATGACGTTTTTCTGGCGTTTAACTCCAGAAAGGAGCGTGTACTTGGCGTTCAACGCCAGTTTGCGTCGTCATTCTTCGAATAAAGTATGAACTATTATATATTGCTGGAAAGCCCTGGATGTCTACTTTCCAACGCCGTTGAGAGCGCGCCATTTGGAGTTCTGTAGCTCCAGAAAATCCATTTCGAGTGCAGGGAGGTCAGAATCCAACAGCATCAGCAGTCCTTTTGTCAGCCTTTTTCAGAGTTTTGCTCAAATCCCTCAATTTCAGTCAGAATTTACCTGAAATCACAGAAAAACACACAAACTCATAGTAAAGTCCAAAAATGTGAATTTAACATAAAAACTAATGAAAACATCCCTAAAAGTAGCTTAAACTTACTAAAAACTATATAAAAACAATGCCAAAAAGCGTATAAATTATCCGCTCATCAATATCATAAAAAAATGAGCTTTGATCATGAAGGCAACTTTTTATTAGAACAAATGTTACAGCAAATTAGCTTCTCCAGACCCCAAAAATTTGTCAATACAAACTTAGAGAGCAAGAAACCTGCAACAGCATGCTCCATGTCTAATCGAGGATGACGTTGGATTTGACATGCTTACTCTACGAATTTAGGGTAATCATGCTAATAGGATGTGTTTAGATGAAGTAGGGTTTAATAAAGTAATTCTTAATTTATTATATAAATTATATTTTCAAAATAAAAAAATGTCCTCCAAAAAATCACAATTTCCATATGTTGTTTGAATGGTAATAATCCGTAATAAAGTTTTATTATTATAATAGTAAAAATGTAACAGATACTAATATCCAGGACTATTATTAAATAGTATACAAGCAAATCTTAAATGTAGCTAAAATATCAATAGTATACTATGGTATTATACTGTTTTAATAATTATTTTTTTTGTAATAGTGATTTTTATTAATATTATTCAAAGAATATTCCCATCAGCTTATTTTAATTCAGTCAAAAAGATCAAATTCAAATCTTGTTGCCACAAAAGCACTTGTACCTAAAAATTAAATTTAAAAAATCAGTTATATTTAAAACACAGTTACCCCCTTTGTTGTTGAACCATGCACCCCATAGCCGCCGAATGATACAATAACACCATCCTATTGGCTTCTCACCGACTCTTTTCTAATATTATGTTCTGTTGCAACGGAATAGGCTAGTCCAAATCAAACCGAAACGACTAACTTCGGCACCAACCTTCGGCGGAAGCTTTGCTAGTTTTAAATCTTTTAGAGTTATAATTAGAATCCGCTGTAACACCTGATGGAAGGAACACATGGACCACTGCTTTTGTTGGATGTGACTGTTAGCAGGACTGGGGCCTTTAGGATTGACCCTCATCTGAGTTCTGAAAAAATGGCTACGTGACCTTAATCCCCTTCAACACGCCTCTTCCCAGAGATACACTTTAATAGTAATTAATTTTTTTTTATTTACAGACCTTAAAACACTGTGATATTTATGACTTAATAACTAGTAAAGCCTTGTGCCACTGGAATATTACCATTTAACTGAGACTTTGTTTCATCGGGATGAAAAAAAACCTTAACATTGAAACGGTGAACCAATCTTCTTCATGACAATGAATACCAGTAAATAAGAACCGAACAGAAGCAAACTCATGGAACGAAGAACCTCGCCAACCTCGTATAAGGTAGGTTTTATGGAATAAATACATCCTAAACAAGAAAAACACATTCTCCGCTATAGAATCCACATTGAATCTGACATACATATAATAACTGAAAAATTTAAACTTCTTCATGTTACTAAATCGTAAAAGACAAAACTAGTTAAAACGAACATTACAAACAGGACACAACGAAAGCCATCCTACCTGCCTACATGAACATCTGGTTGTAGAGTCTCAACCTTTGCTTCAGCTCAGCATTCTCTTTCTCCAGCATCATTACATGCTCCGTGACTGACAACCTTGCCATGCGGTGTGCCTCAGCAAGCTCCTCCTTATAACGCAGAACTACTTGGAAGTTGAAGTCAAATATATTCACCTCCGCCTCCTCCAGGAGCCTCTCCAAAGTGATGAAGGCGGCATCCTGTCTTGCCATTCGCTCGTCAGTTGACAACCTCCCAGAAATGAAGAAGTTGATCCCCTTCGCATTGCTTTGCAGGGAAACCCCAAACCCATGATACTTCTTTCCTTCGCTGCGGAAGGCATCACGCAGGAAAAAGACTGGCAGACCAACTTGAAGTCAAACACATACCCGTAACAGCAGTTGCTCCATGTCTTCCATTATGACGAACGCCTTAGGGTCAAACTTCGGAACCATATCTACGACCAGATTTGCAAAACACATAACGTTGACATCAAGTCTGATGGTTACCTTACACAAAATAAATAAATAAACAAAACAGATACACAACATATACGCACATGGCTCCTGAGTCAGAAAGTCCGATCCGGCAGTCACAGATCCACTGCTCCCGTCTCCCGTAATGCTGCCATGCTCTCCGACGGTCAGATCTTCGAAGCTTAGCGCCAAATCTTGAGCCTCAGGTACAGTATCTTCACCAACGGGGTCTTATCTTGACAAACTCAGCCACTCTTCCGCCTCGCGCCTTACCATGAAGCGTTTGAACTGGCTCCCCTTGAAGCCGTCCACTTGTTCATTGCATTCTTCCCAGGAGGTATAAATGCCTGGCTTTTGTCCTCTCTTCACAACGTAGTAATGCTTTCGACCAGTATTCATTCTTATGCAGCACCTTAAGTGGGTTTCTTTTCAGGCAGTCTATACGTCAAAGGAATGTACTTATAAAGGAAGCCAAGTGAATCTCCCAGGCTAGTGAACCGTCAAAGCCCCTCCAGTCCAACCATTCATTATCATACTAATTGCAATCAATTTCCATCAATGCATATAATTTGTTGGAACTTAAAGTTCTCTGATTATAATGGTTACAACTAGTTAAGTACTCGTGCTGTGCAGTCATTCATGTCCACCTGTATTAATCTATGTCCCCAGTAAAATATTAGCAATAATAATGGTGTAGTTTACTCAAAACTAATACGAACCTATATATAAATATATTATATATATGCCTTTTATTATATTACCTGTATCCAATTTAAAATAAAATTATATTTTTGGTGTTTCATGTAAAAAAAATTATTTTCTTAAACTTAACATTTAATAATAATGATATTGTTAAATTTTATTTATTATAAAAATACAAAATAACACGTAAATGATATCAAAAAATAGTCGTAATTAATTTCATTATACTACTTAATTAGTTGATAATTAAATGAAAATTTAATTATCTCATTAAGTATTAATAACTTTAATACTTAGTACCAGTTTGGCTAAACTTTATAAATAATTTACTGTTAAACCAATTTAATGTTAAAAAGATAATATATAAAAAATAATACACAATATATAATTCTACATTATACTAAATTATAAAATTATTTAATATAGAAAAAAATTGTTAGATTATTTTGTAAGTGCTAAAAATTAAATTAATTTTCTTACGCAAATAATTTTAATTAATTATAATTTAACCTAACATTGACAAAAATATTTAATATTGATTTCGTATAATTATGTATATTAATTATTATATAAATATCGGAATATAAGTAGGAACGATAAAAGAAATTGAATTATCCAGTCCAATAAACATTTCTATAAATAATAGAGAGTACCGGATGAATTCGGATTTGATTGTAATTCGATGTTCATGCCAACAGTTTGTTGGTGAGTTTCTGCATGTTCTTTTCATAATTTCGATCTTAATTTTTTAAATTTGTAATTTACTTTATGTTAGTGGATCGGAACCAGTTTATAGCTTGCTAGTTTCAACATACATCATCTAATTACTAATTAAAACAACCATCTGCACATCTAGTAAATTGAGCATTTCATATATTTAACTTGTGATTGCGTAAATAACCATCCACATATGAATAAAAATAACCTTCTGTCAATATAGTGAAATGAACATCTTCAATATTCGTCATTCACCACAGCTTATAACACTTTTCGAGTTAAATTTCTCCTTAATCATATATTCACTTTTTGTCTATTATAACTTAATAACTTATATCTAACTGCAACAACTCCAAGCATACATGAATTTAGTGAATGGTAAACTAAATCCAATACAACAATATGACCACGTTCTGTCTCATCAGTTTCTAGCTCAGTCATATCCGTCACTTCCACGACCTGCAGTTCGGGACGATGCTGATGGACGGAGCAGTTGCTGCCAGTGACGGTAGAGGCGCGCAAAGGAGACTGGGCGCTGCAGTTCGGAAAGGCAATCTTTTTTGTTTTGCATAATGACATGGTTCACAAGGTTCATCTTTTAATGGACATACAATAAAAGGATAACTCTTTTTCATTTGTTGTAACCTATCAATTGAGACATGTCTTAACCTACAATGCCAAGTTTCATGATCTATAGTGTCTGTGATAGCAGCAACACTAACTGAATTGCTGGTGTTGACTAGTTCTTGCATTATTTGCTCCTAAGTTGACATAAGTTGCATCTGTATTGAAGATATACAACCTACCTCTTTGTCTAGCATGACCAATCATCTTCAAGGAAAGGTTGTCCTGTATCTCAATCATAGCTCATTTTGGGTTGTGATAGAAATGTTGTTGATAAGATCTCAGGTGCATCTAGGATATATATTAAAAGCATACCCAGGTGATGAGCATTTGAGATATGAGAAAGAGTTTCTCTATCCATTGCACCCGAGATTCGCACGTGTGTACTTATATATAGGGTGCAGCTGAGATGTCTCTGTCATTTCGAAGGTTTGGAGTTTTTTTTTTTTTTTTTGCACATTTTTAAAATTCTCTCAAATTTTGGAAGCATATGATGGGCCAACAATACATGCATTTTGGAAACATCAACCTTTTAAATGTGATGTGGCACATAGTTAGAGCATTAGGTTTTAAGATTGGTTTCTTTTTTTATATATATTATGTAGAAATTATTAAATTGTTTAGCTAGATGTAGTTATATTTTATGATGTATAATGTTAAATAAATTTGTTTAAAAGATATTTTAGAATATTTTGATTTAATTAGTTAAAAGACATATTAAAATACTTTTGAAATATTGTTTACAAGACGGTTAAATTAAATTTTTTTATAAACGGATAAATGTATCCAATTATATTTTATTGTACATTAAATAAAATCTGTTAATAAATTTATTTATGAGACTAGTAGATTAAATTATTTAGAAGACAACATTAGAATATAATTAATTATTTATTACAAAATACCATTAAATTAATTTTTTTTGTCAAGGACGGCTAAATTAATTATTTTATCTGATTATATTTATAAATTATATGAAGTGAATTTTTTTAATTTAGTAATTTTGAGTAATGTAATACGTAATGAAAAAAATTAATCAAACGTCTTCTTACAGACACTTCGGATGTTCTTACTACATTGTGTAAGCGTGTCGATTCTATTGTCTAACATCCTGCTACTTTATATTAGGGAGATCGAGTTCAGCTACACAATTGAGTTAAGGAATTTGATGTTAGATAATTATTTATTCTCTATTTTTGTTAAATAGTGGAGGTTCGAAACCCATAATTTTTACCTTTTATGTGGTGAGTGCATATTACACTCCAAAATATGGCGTACCATCTTAGTTTGTGAATAGGTGATAAGCTGATTGGGAGGTGCACTAGAGATTTTTTACAATTTCATAGCCATCCCACGTGACAGCGGGTTGAGGTCATGTTCGATGATAGGCGTCAACCTCACTATAGCTAAAGGCGGAGGAAGAAGAAACCGAGCATCCCCACCAGCTAGAGTCTTCGGCATATACTCATCAAAGAAATTATTCTCGTTAGATGACCTGGTTTCAACAACGTAAGCTGAATGAGACTCCCTCTCCTCTTTTCCTATGTGATCACTCAGTTTAACATGGTGAATAAATGTCGCTACTACCAAGACTGCCTGTGGGATCGAAGAGAAATGCCCACGACCACCACCACCACCACCACCTACATCATGAACTACAATATACCATTCTATCACATGTTGTTGTGGCATCATATTAACCTCACATGCACCTCAAACATTACTCTCACATGGTCATCAACTTCGACCTAAAATATCTTGGTTTGAAACCCTCCATTCAACAATGCTATAAGAATTTATAACTGACTCTTATAACTTCTTTGGAACCTATTGTCTCTATATTGATCAAAATGACATTTTTCAGCGTATATAGAGAATAAAGTCGACAAATATGCACAATATTACAGGAGAATTACACTAAAATATCATTCTTTCTTCACAATTTTTTATGACTGCATTTGAGTAAATAATCATAAAGAAAAACTCATTAATAGTCATATATGTGAATTAAAAAAAAAGAGAATGTAGTGTGTTGGATGAATTATAATGATTTTTGAGGTTCAAACTTTTATATAGGTGATTTTTTTTACATAACTATTTAAAATGCAAAATATCTAATTTACTTTTACACAGATATCACATGTATTGAGTTTAAAAAATTTATTGCCTTATTTTGAATGCACAGTGTTTTAAATATGTATAATTTACATAAATATAATTGATCTCAGGTGTATCCAAGATATACAATTTATATAAATATAATTAATCTCATGTGCATCCAAGATATTTTTAAAAAATATGACACATCTCGAGTGTAGAATACTTGAAATTTGAATATAATTTTTTTAACTTTTATATCCAAAATATAAAATAATTATTTAAAATGGAAAATATTTCACAAATTATGCATATTAAAAATATATTATTTAATTTAAATTAAAAAATTTCTTTTTTTAGGAATGGTAATTTTTTTCGGTAGGTGGATATTCATAGAAATTTATCCGCTAAAAAACGGATTTGGGGATAATTTTTTTCTGCGGAGATCGAAGATGGGGACCTATATAATATATAGGACGCACGGAGACAGTGATAGAAATTCCCGTCTCGTGAAGACCCGTATAATACCGTGTAAAAGAAATGACCAAACTGTCCTTAATACATATAAGTTTCACAATTCACAAAATCCTAACAACCACATTCTCCCTCTTCTCAACAGCCCACCACAAACTCTATCAGAGGAGATTCACTCTCCCTTTTCTTTCATTGCTGTCCGCCATCCTCTTCCCCCTTCACCACAGTGCTCTCCCTTCACATTGCTTCTTCTTCTCACTCTCAAAGCCACCGACACCATAGCAGTCATTGCGTCGCGTGTCTGAGGAAAAGAGAACTATCGCCGCTTTGTCGCCGTCCAGAGGAGAGGAGAGCCGTCTTCATGCCACGCGCTTGAGGAGAAGAAAACTGTCGCCACTTCGTCGCCATCCAGAGGACAGGAGAGCTGTCTTCACGCCGCGTGCTTGAGGAGAACCATCGCAGTTTTCGTCACCGTCTAGAGGAAAGTTGTCTTCATCGTCACTGTTCATAGGAGAGCTGCCTTCGTCGCCGTCAGAGAAGAGCCATCCTTCATTGTTATCAGAGGAAATCCACTGCTGCTTACCTTCTTCCTCTCACTGCATCGCTCACTGCTTCCTGCTCAAAGATTCACCGTCCTTGTCTCTGATCCGCTTCTGCCCTGCCGTCACTCACTGATTATACATATATGTTTTGATTTTTAATTGATGAAATTGCTATGGTTTGAATTCTATTAATGTGAAATTGGATTTAGGTTTAGGATTTGAATTTTGTTAATTGATAAATTTAGATTTAGAGATAAATTTTGTTGTTGTGAAATTGAATTTAGGGTTTAGAGTTTAAATTTTTACTGAAAAATGGGGACATTAAATTATAATACTAAGTTTAGAATTTAAACTATGTTAAATGTTAATTATCTTTTAGTTTTTTATTTTTCTATTTTTTAAATATTTTGATTTTTTTTTAAATTCGTAAATATTCGTAGAGACCCCAATTCTCGACAGATACAGGGTCCTTGTCATCTGTCACGGGAACGTGACAAAAATAGATTATAAGAGCAACTCCAACGGCTAAATTTTGGAGGTCCTATTATTGTATGTGTCAGAAAACCATGTATTGAAATGGAATGAGAAGTGAGGTTTTTCTCTTCTATTGAAGAAGTGAAGCCCTCTGAAGAGGCGCTTTGCCCTCTGAATAATTTTTTGACATGTGGCTAATAAAAAGAATAAAAATAATTATTTAAATAATTATTTTTTATTTAATTAATAATGCATATTAATTATTTAAATCATAATTAATATAAATAATTATATTAAATTAATATTAAATATTATTTATATTGTTAAATTATAATTAATTAAATTTATTTACATAAAATAATAAATTTAATTTTTATATTTTACAAAATAATTTTTAATATAAATATTTTTTAATAGTAAATTATTTTTAAATTTATAAATTTAAAAAATATTATTATAAAAAATTAATAATTATATTAATATTAATTTTTTTAATTAATTAATTAAATAAGACCATAATAAAAATTAAAATTAATTTTTTTAATAAAAAAAGAAAAATATTTTAAGTTTTTATTTATTATTTATGAGGTAATAATTATTGAATTATTTTTTATGATAGATAAATCATAAATAAAAATCGAAATAAATTTTCTACTAAAAATAGTCTAAGCGACGGGAGCATGTCTCCGCCCCTGGACCCATTGCCATGTCTACGTGGCCTTTTTCATGGTACAAAAAACGCATAATGCGTGTTGCTGGACATTATCATTATCATTAAACTAGCGGTTCAACAGGCACTAACGTGTCTGTTCAGCCGCTTTTCTATTATTTTTAAGAAATTAATTTTATTTTTTTTGTTAATATATTATTTACTTTTTAAATTTATTAGATTTTTTTATTTTAATATTGACGTGATCTTATTTATATCATATTTTGTTGAAACTAAAATTACTATAAGACACTTTAAAATGTTACATTATAAAACCACACAACAGATAGGTAATATAAAATGGTCATAGTTTAAAATTCTAGGTAATATATGAGGTGAAATATTCGATAGAGTAAATTTTTATTCTCAACTATTCTAAAATTACAAAAAGTATTTTCAGAATGATAATGCTTCTATTGTATTTCTTTAAAAATTTTGAATGTCGTCTATTAATTTATAATATTTTTAACCTAATTTTTTAAATTTATTATGACAAAATAACGATATGATGAGGATTTTGTCTGCTAAAATTGCGAAAATATTTTTAAAAAATAGTTTATTCATCGTACTTTATTTTGTTTTTTTTGGTGTTTATGTTATATTCCATACATTATTAAATTTCAATTTGATAAGTTTTTTTATAATCAAAGGCTTATTATTTAGTTACTGTAATTTAATTAAGATTTATTTTTCATCACTAAATGATGTTATGTGTATTACAGTTATTGCCATTAAATAATATTTGTAGTAGCATTTTTTTTAGTTTGTACTTAAATTAGTTATTTAATAAAAATTTGTCCGGTAACTCATAAAAATATATACAATGTTATCTATGTTTTTAATTTGAGAATTTTTAATTTAGTTACCTATTGACTTGTAATATTTAATATAGTATTTTGATATTTTTTAAGAAATTAGAACACATTTTTCCATGACCAAATTTTGCTATCTATTAAATTTTTAGTTGGATAAAAATTCTATAATAAAAAGGATCCATATAATTTGTACAATACATTAATAAATACATGAGATAAAATAAAACATATTTTTGTACTATTTTTTAATAGTAGTTGTTTTGTGTTTAAGATAGATCTTTTCTAATTTTACTATTTAATTTTAAAAGATATATGTTGTTACCAAAATTTTATTACAAAGTTACTGTTATTATTAGTCTTATGAATATATTGCCTATTTAAAATTTATAGTATTTGTTAATTATTTGTTTTATTTTTTTTATTATAGAATTCATAATTTTGTCTGACATTAGGCATTTTATATAGTAGTGTACAATATCAAACCTCTTAATTTATTCAATACAAAAAATATTTTAATGAATATTATGCAATGAAGATAAAATATTAAAAATATAAGTAAAGTAAGTGAGTATTAACTATTCATATTTGCATGACTTTTAGCATTGTTTGTAAATGGTTCATTATAAGAGATTGATTGAGACATTGAATTAGTATATTAAGATTATCTTGACCTACACTTATACAAAAAAAATACAAACTTAATATGTTGTAGATTATCTTAAAAGATTGTTAATCTTCTGTATTAAGATTTAATGTGTTTATATGTTAACATTTCACATTAGAAATTTATTATATATTTAATATTATTAAATTAATATATTTTTTAATAATAAATAATGTTACGTGTCTCATGATTATTATCATTGGCTGATATAATAGCATTTTTTTATAATTAATATTTAAAATAGTTATTCAATAAAAATTGATTCAGTAACTCATATAAACATGTAAAGCATTATCTATGTTTTTAATTTTAAAATTTGAAAATTATTTATCCAATCACTGTTTGTAATATTTAATATAATATTTAGATTTTTTATAAAATTATGACCCATTTTATCGTGATCAAATTTTGGCATTTGTTAAATTTTTAAATGGACAATAATTTTATAGTAAGAAGGATTAATTTTTATTTATGCCATGTATTTAAATACATGAGATGAAATATCAATATTTTTGTATTCTTCTTCTATCATTATGTTTGTATTTAGGTCAGATTTTTCCTGGTTTTATTTTAAAATTATAAAAATATATATTATTATCAAAATTTTAAAATATAAAAATATAAATTAAAATAAAAACAAAAAAAAATTAAATTAAAGTATATTAAAAATAATTATGTTACATTAATTTAACACAATATATAAATACTATTTTGATAATAAAATTATTATGTTTGACAACTTTTTGTAATTATCTTATAACGTAGTATTTTTATATATAAATGACTTCATTTTTTTTAATATAAGAATGCAAATGCATATTTTTTATTTTTAATATTTTATCTCAAGCATCTACATTAATTTGAAACATAAATATATTTTTTTTGTAATAAATTTTTATAATAAAAGTTTTAGTTAAGGAGTACTCAATACTTCTTTTTATAATTTAGAACAGTAAATTTAATTTCATTTCAGAGTTATTACTTTGTAAAATATATTTAATCACTCAAATTTAAAAATACACATGGTAAAAAATAAGCAATATGTTAATTTTTTTTCTCTTTATTCTATTTGTTATTATTAGTTTTATGAATACATTGTTTATTTTAATTTTTTAATTATTTATATATTATATGATAAAGATGGAATATTAAAAAAATTATTATTTTGTCCACTAAATTTATTTTATGAAATAAATTATGTAAGGATATACGAAGTCTAAAAAAATTGGATACCAAATTCTAGTAACTTTTTGTATTTTTTTATTAAGGAATGCTGTGTAATATGTAATTTTTTTTAAGTTAAATAATAAGCATAAAAGTGTATATTAATTTAATTAATTTTGTTATAGAATACCAATTAATTATGTTACTATGACGTCTGTTATTTTGTTATTGAAAATGAATCGGTATTTAAATTGAGTACGTATTAATAGTTTTTTTTATTGAAAGTGAATAAAATAAAAAAAATTTGAGTACCTAGTAACAATTTTTTTTATTGAAATCAGTTTTTAAGTTCTGTCGTGTGGTGGGATAAAGCTAGTTTCTAATAGAGAGAGAACAGGGGTAAAATAGGAAGAAAGAATTAGATACCAAAATTTCGTATCCCCATTATATATTGGTATAGATATGCTTGGAGATAAAAGAAGAAATTCCTCTAATCCAAATGAACACCGCAAAATTAGCACACGCAAGTGGAGAAACCAAATTTTGGAAGCATATTCCCCATCCTCACATGCCAACAAGTACAAAACATGAAAAGAAAAACCCATTACACAAAAAAAGGAAAGAAAACAAGTGGGACCCAATATACACTTGGTCAATCACTCAATTGGCACCAATAACTAATCACATGAAGCCACGTAGCACCTAATTAACATGTTTAAGCGGCGACGCGAGTGCTCTTCCACATGTTTAATTGAAATCGGAATCCCTCTTTTCCTTTCCTCTATTTTTCTGTGAAAACAACGCCTTTTTCCCCCAATTCCCTTCCCCCGCAACCTTCTCAGGTAAGAAAACCAACTCAAATTTCTTATATCCGTTTCCAAAGTTTCGATTTTTTGTCTTCCTTTGCTTTCAAACCATCATCTTTTATTATTTTTCAAATCCCGTCTTGTAGGTTAGCTTGTAGCGTTTAATTAATTAATTAATTGTTTAGTTCTGTTTGTTCTGGTGGGTTGGCTTGTTTGATAATGCTTTTGTTTATCTTTATATGAAGATGATGAGTTGATGTTTGTAGCTTGTGAATTGTGTGCTTTTGTCCTTTGGGGTTTTGACCCTAGTTCTGGGTTTTTTGGGGACTTTTGGATCCGTGGTTTGGTGTTTTGGGAATTTTGACATTTTGTCATGAGTTTGATCTTGATGTCCATTGAAGTATAGATTGTCGTTTTATCATATCTTTGATACCGATGTTCAATGACGGATTACTTTCTTGGACTAGGAAGCATCCATGTTTGATAATTTTTTAATTATTCACCCTTTTTAGTAGTTGTTGGTATTTTTTTTTTTTGTCTAAAATGATTCTATTTATTTAAGATTGGTGGTTGAGATCCATATTATTGGATTTCTATTTTTGTTGTCAGCTTAAGTTGTGCTTTGTTTATACTTTGTGGGATTACATTATGGTAACAAAGGAAGTTGCTTTTGTGTATGCCATGTCTCTCTGATTTTGATTCCTCCTTTTCTTTGTTGGATGAGTTTGAACAGATTGTGAATTGGATCTTCATGAGTTCAACAACCACTGGAGCATTCTTCGTTTCCTGTGACTCGGGAAACAACAGCAGCCTCCTCTTCTGCTGGATTTTGCTCTCCTTGCTGCCAAAATTCTTGGGAACGCCATTTGCATACATCAATTTCCTCCTAATTCAGGCTGTTGACAGGAAAGAATCGGCGGTTGGGTTCTTGGGGAACTTTGGAGTGATTAATCTATAGTCTTTATTAGTTTGGCCATCAGCATATTTAGATCCCATTTTAATTAGTGGGACAAAGAAATGGTTTCCTCTCAGCTTTCTGGTTTGACTACGGCTGGCACATATAAGCCTAAACAGGCTCAGTTGCTCTTTCCTACAAGTCTTCCTGAAAACGTAATCATAGATCACATTGAACTAGATTTCTCAGATGTCTTTGGTCCGGTTACAGTTCCACCCTCAGTAGAAGTAAATAATATTGAATCTGCTGCTGCAGAGTATTTCGAAGAATCTAGTGAGCTGGTTTATAATGAGCCTGAAGTCATTTACACTCGTTCACATTCTTTGGTTGGCCCTTCTGCTTGTGTTAGCCAATCACTGAAGCTTGGAAAGCTCACCATACAAGAAACTGAAGATTCATTGGAACTAGAGGTCCTAGAGGAGGATGTGACTGGAGAGAAGGTCAAAGACGTCAAAGAATCTTCCTTTCACAATGTTATCACCGAGGAATCGTTGCAAGACGGCGGGAGTCTCATGAAGATTCACAGAGTTAGCCTTGATGATTTTGAGATTTTGAAGGTTGTGGGGCAGGGAGCATTTGCAAAAGTATATCAGGTGAAGAAAAAGGGAACTTCTGAAATATATGCTATGAAGGTTATGAGGAAGGACAAAATTCTGGAAAAGAACCATGCTGAGTACATGAAAGCTGAGAGGGATATTTTGACACAAATAGAGCATCCTTTTGTTGTACAACTCAGATACTCATTTCAGGTACTGATTTTCAAATTGTGATAATGTTGTAGCTTCTTTTGTGCTATCATGGTGATATATCACTAGTGACATAATTTATCAAAATGGTATGGTACTTTTCTTAGATTCTGTCTTCTTTTAGTGCCTTTTGTTATTGTGTATGTTGCCCAAAAGGCCAAAATCTAAATGAAGAAAGTGTTAGTTTGAGGCATTGATGTGCAATTCTAATCATAACTACGTCGGGAATCATGCTCTCTGCTCATAAATTGGTTTCTTTTGTTAAATGGCTTGTATTATAAGACTGTCTTTAATAACATTCAGAAATTGAAAATGGATGTGTTCTATTCTGTTTCAGACAAAATATAGATTGTATCTTGTGCTGGATTTCGTGAATGGGGGGCATCTTTTCTTTCAACTTTATCACCAGGGCTTGTTCAGGTAAGTTTGGTCGAGTGTTGGTTTTTTCTTCTGCTTCTTGCATTAGTTCACAGGATAACACTCGGGTTCTATTGTTCTTTGAATATCCAGAGAGGATCTAGCATGCATATATGCTGCCGAGATCGTATCTGCAGTTTCACATCTCCATTCGAATGGAATAATGCACAGGGATCTAAAACCTGAAAATATCTTGCTGGATGCTGATGGCCACGTAATTTTTCCTTCTTCATGATTTTATTCAACCATGCTTTCTATGTGTAATAACTGTACTGAGATTTAGTTGTTGGTCTACTAGGTTATGTTGACTGATTTTGGTTTAGCGAAGCAATTCGAGGATAGTACAAGATCAAATTCTATGTGTGGAACATTAGAGTACATGGCACCTGAAATTATTCTTGGCAAGGGCCATGATAAGGCTGCTGATTGGTGGAGTGTAGGCATCCTTCTGTTTGAGATGCTTACTGGAAAGGTTTGCATCTTGTTTCTTGTAAATTTGTCTTTGCTGTTCATTTGGATCTACATACTGTTATTCAATGATACAAATTACTATGTGTAAGCGTGATTATATAAGTAATAAATAGTTTTAATCTAAATGGTCATAACTGCCATTTTTTTTTGTAGTTGCTAAGTTTTTGTTTTTTGTCATTTCTCCTCCGCAGCCACCTTTTTGTGGTGGGAACCGTGAGAAAATTCAGCAGAAGATAATTAAAGACAAGATTAAGCTGCCAGCATTTTTGTCTAGTGAGGCGCATTCTCTGTTGAAAGGGGTAATTTATCATATTTACTTACCGTACTGTATCTAATACATATATTCATATTTGTGTAAAATAGTGTCCCAGTGTGAAAAGATGATGAATAAAGCAGGTACTTCTGATGGTTTGACCTGTTCCAATGTTCTCCTGGTGCAGCAGCAGTGCAGCTGTGCCGAGACCTCTGGTTCTGGTTCAATATCTCATGATTATACCATCACAATCTGTTCACTGATTTATCCACTGTCCGTGTTTGTTTCTAATTTGGAATTGTAGATGCATGTTAGAAAAATTGTTCCTTCTGTTCCACTCTTTGTTTCATTATCATGGTAATAACTGTTTTTGTTTTTGATACATAATACTAATTCGTTAATTGAATTATAAGTTCGTTGGCATTTGTTTTCAAAAAATTTAGATAGTAATTCTCGCAATGCTGTAAGTAAATCAATTTACATTGTTGGTTATTTTGTAATTTCATTTTAAGCTTGTACTGAAATTAGTATTTCAGATGTTATTTGCATCCATTTTTATCTGCTTAGAACCTTTGATTCCTTTCCTTCTCCCCTTTCTTGTTGAGCTTTCTGCTTTCTTACTGTTGTATTCAAACCTTTGTTCTTCACTTTGAGATAAAGATAATTTGTGTCTGTTACAGCTTCTACAGAAGGAGGTGGGAAAGCGCTTAGGTTGTGGACCTAAGGGGATAGTGGAGATTAAAGGCCACAAGTGGTTTAAACAAATCAACTGGAGGAAGTTGGAAGCAAGAGAAATCCAGCCGAATTTTAGGCCGGATGTAGCCGGGAAGCATTGTGTTGCGAACTTTGAGAAGCGATGGACTGATATGCCTGTGGTCGATTCACCAGCTGCCAGCCCGAATGGTGCCAACCCCTTCAAAGACTTCTCTTATGTGAGGCCTGCAGCCTCCTTCCTTCAAAGGAATAGCCCTGCTTGTTAAAATTGCTGTAGCTTGCAATTGGTCTTGGCTCTTAAATCCACACCTTTTTTTTTTCTTTGGTATTTTTAGTAATTTTTTTATTTGGTTGGGTTAAGGTGTTACACTGGCACATAAATTGCCAACAGAAACTTTTTCTTAGGTTTCTATTTTGGCTTTTAGGAGTTGTGTGAACTTTCTAGGTTATGTTATTTGTGTGAATTGTGGCTCATTTGTGTTGAGTTGACTTATAATTTGTGTTATGCAGAAAATAAAATTGTTTAATTTTGTATCCTTTGTTTTATTCAACAACAACAAAGTCTTATTTCATTAAGGGGCTTCAGATATATGGATTAGATGTCATTAAATTTTATCATATATAATGATAAAGAGTTTATTTAATCTTTAATCATCTATGCCAATGTAAAAGTTAGAGTAAAGTGATAAACAAATTTTAAAATTTACACAATTTGAAGTATTTTGTTGATGTTTGTTATCTTAAAAGATTTTTTTGGTATTTTTTTTAGAGATTAATTTATTCAAAATATAAATTTTCAAAAATTTATTTATTATTCTACTCTAAAAATTATCTAAATCTTTTAAAAATAATTAGTCCGAACTATTTTCAGAGTTTATGCTCTTATATGAAATTAAATTTAGCAATTTGCATTTTATATTTTTTTATTTGATAAATAAAAAATACTAATACCCGTCAAAATTGAATACTCAAAACAACAAAAAGAATAAAGGGGTTATGAGAAACACTCAGTTTCCATTATCTATTTACTTATTTTTTTATTAAATATTTTGAACAACCAAATTGTTTGGACTTATGATTTCTTGGATGAAGTTTTATGTAATTTTGAACCAAGAAAAATACATAGAACATGTGGATAAAGTAAGGATGAACAGGTGGCAAAAGTGCTGTCTCTGCTGAATGCTGACATTAATGTATTTATTTATTATTTATATAAAAGAAAATAAAACCAAAGTCATTGTATGTAACAAGTAACAACATATCATGGTTTCTCTTATCAGCACAACTTCAACTACACTTCATCACAATCATCACAATATGTTTTTCTCCTCTGAAATCCACCACCCCATATACAATTTCCTTCTTAAGACAGCGTTTCATGAGTAACTACATTAACTCCATAAAGTGCAATGCATTCTTGGATAACATCATCCCAAAAGAGTTATTGTTGGAGTTGGACAACACTAGGAAAGTTCCAGAATGTAACTGAAGACTTATTAGGTTTACAAAAATGGGGGGTTTCTTGCTTTTGCTTGTTTGTCAGGGATTTACTTAACTGCAAGGCCTTGTCTTCTTGTTGGAGCCATTGATGCATATCTTATGGCTCCAATTCAAATAGTTTTGGATAGTTTATTTGGAAGGAGAAGTCTCCAAAGGAGTGATCTTGTGATTGGAGATAAATTAGGAGAAGGGTCATTTGGTGTTGCTTATTCAGATGTTTTGGTCCCAAGGAATGTAAATAATGTAGAACAAGAGAGGATAAAGAAGAGTGGCAATAAGGGGAGGAATGTGATAACAAAGTTGGATACAAAATCTAAGGACAAAGTCATTCTTAAAAAGGTATCCCTAGTTTTGATAGAGTACTCTGGTATAGTTTGATTCCTGTAGCCGATTCCGTCTATGGTGTGTATGCAGGTGAAAGTTGGAATTGAAGGAGAAGAAGAATTTGGTGAATGGGAGGAGTGGTTCAATTACAGACTCTCCAGAGCAGCTCCAGAAACGTGTGCTAGGTTTCTTGGAAGTTTTGTTGCTGATAAAAGCAATTCACTTTTCACAAAAGGTGGAAAATGGCTTGTTTGGAAATTTGAGGTGCTCTTATTTATGTTTCTGCTTGATAAAGGTTAAAATTTTGCTGTTAATCTATTTAGTTTTACCAAATTTGAAATTGAGTCGCTACACTTTAAAGGTTTTTAATTAGGTCCCTAAATCGATTTTAAATTTGTAATCACATTCTTGTCGTTCTAAAAACATTTAACTTAACCGTGGTGTGAGATGGATGAAAATGATTTTGCAACGTTTATTGTTAAAAATGATCTAATTACAAATCTAAAACTGATGTAAGGACTCATTTAAAAATTTTTAAAATGCAGAGATCTAATCACAATTTGAGAAAACTATAAAAACTAACAGTATTTTGATCTTTGACTATAGGCTAATGCAGTTTATTTGTGAAATTTACATATATATATATACTATTTTTTTCGAAATTTTTTGTACCCTGTACCTGTATTCATGCAACTTAGGTACCAACTATTCTATACACTAATTGCAGGGTTATGATGTCACAGGGTGGCCGTTCTCTTGCTGACTACATGACGGATCGAAACTTTCCTTCAAACTTAGAATCTGTCATGTTTTGACGAGTCTTGCAAGGGATAGACTCGTCGAAAAGAGATGCCTTGATCATCAAGCAAATAATGCGCCAAATGATTACTTCGCTTAAGAAGATTCATGACACAGGCACTGTTCACAGGGATATAAAGCCTGCCAACTTGGTGGTATAGAAACAACTAGTCTTCCTCCAGAGCCAATTGCAGCTTTTCGTTCACCAATATTGTGGCAGGTTTTGTTGCTTTGTCCTATTTATGCACTTCAAATTTTTTAAGGTCCTTCTGTAGGGGTTTGAATTTTGAAACAAAACATTATAGTAGGTTCAATAATCATATAAAATTAGCATAAAGTTTTGCATAGACACAAATTTAACACTTCATTTTATAGGTAATATGACAAACAAAGTGAACCATGACAACTTTTATCTAAGTGTGTCTAAAAATGATGTGTTAAATCTGTGTTTACACAAAAATTATTAACTAAAGAAGTTTGTCGGAAGAGATATGTTTAAAGAATCATACAAAGTATTAGAATCATTAGCATATCTCTGTACTTATTAGTATGATACTGTTGTTAATTCAACCATACAACCTTACATAAAAAAATTAACCACACGTATAAGATACATGTTAGAATACAAGATACAAATTGAAAATGTGTTGAAAACACATCTTTATACATAAATATATGGTAATTGAATTTTAGTGTGTACATATCACTTTTGTTGTTAATTATAGGATATTATGAATTTATTATTTTGATTTGTTCTGTACCTATAAATACTTTGTATATTTGTACATTATATCGTATTCTATAGAATTCAGGATAAAACCTTTTCCTCTATTTCACCTTTCTTGTTTCTAACAACTACAATGTTAATGAGTTTATTAACAGTACATGGACTCAATTAACTTCTTTGGTTAATGTTGCTATACTAGAAATATTTTCACTAGGATTGTAAACCACACTAAGTCTAAATTCCTCATTTTCCTATAGTTTTTGAATAAGCTATAATTTTAAAATTCTAGCACCATTTACTTAATACAGTTTAAAATATGCATGCATTGTGCTTTTTCCTTTACCTACTGTTTCTAGATACACATGAAAGGTGCTAAGATGAACCTCTATGATGATGATGATTACTATTGCAGTTAAAAAGTCCTGATCTATTTGACATGTATTCTGCTGGGATTATACTCTTGCAAATGGCAATACCAACCTTAAGGTCTAAATCTGCTCTGAAGAATTTCAAGTTGGAATTAAGGAACTGTGAATTCGACCTGAAGAAATGTCGGAGCTTTACTCGTAGCCGGTTTGATTTTCGAATCCTTGACGGGGATTCTGGTAGAGGTTGGGACTTAGCAACCAAGCTTATCTCAAAGAGGGATTCCCCGGCGAGCGGATACTTTGAGGCATCCTTATTTTCTTCTTGGTGGTGATCAGGCAGCTTTAGTCCTTTCAAAATTAAGCTTGAGCATAAAGTGATTTGATTAGCATTGTCAATTATTGTAAGTAGTATATTTATCAAATAATTTTGTTTTTTATTCCTTTATTTTTAAGGAAATATGATTCATATATTTCTGAATTTTGTAGAGTTTAGCTGAATTCCATATTTTCCTTCCTATTGTTGTTATCCTTGTTGGATGCTAATTGTATTCAGGGTTATTATAAGCTGAATTAATTACTAATTAAATTTGAATATGAAAACTCTTCTTCATGTTTGTAAATTAAAGCCTTTAAATTTTTAATGCTAATTTCACTTAAGGTTTTAAAGGCTTCTTAGGGAGTAAATTGAAGTAAAAAATTTCAATTATTATATCAAGTAGCTATTAGGCAGTTTAACTTGGCCGTCATCAATCTATCTTAGGTTCATGGATATGAAGTTGGAGAACCAAATTGAATAAATTAAAATTTCGGAGATCAAATTGAATCGTAAATGTAACTCTAGGATAATATGAGTATTAGTTCATTTAATAGATAATAAAAAAGTTTAAAATTTACATAATATTTGTTAGAATAATGATGATGTTCAAGTTTTATAAAATTTGGAACAAATGATAGTAATGATAAACAATTATTATCAACAATTAAATCGATAAAAAAGTATAAAAGAATATTCCATTCAATGTAAGTGAGATTCAGGTCGTATTTAATAAATTTACTATACTAATTGTACATAAAAAATTAACCATCCACATAAAATATATGTTAAAATATAAAATAATTTTTAGTATGATAATATTTTTTTCTATAAATATAAACCATAAATCAATACAATATTTTTACATAAGATTCTCTTGGAGTGCTCCAATGCATGCAAACATAGTGTTACATTATTTAATTCATTAAATACCACATGATATATACAAATGTACATATAAATTATTTATTCTTGTTTTAATTTGATACAGTGAAATATATTGTATGAGACATATTAATACATGGATCAGAATCTAGAATTCATCATGAGGATCATAGATGACTTTCTTCTTCTTACAACTCCACTGGAATTTAGAAGAACACATTGAATTGAACAAAGCAAGCCTTGAGGACTGAAGTGACACAACAGCAGAAGTAGAAGGAGACTTAGAGAGCACAATAGCATAGCCATCATCCATGTTATCAGTTCCTTCAGGAAACACCTGCCACAAGAGTGTTCCGCTGCCACTTCCTCCTTTCTTTGTGGAGTTTAAGATTGTTTTGTACACACTTGTTATAAGGTTGTCTCTGTATGTTGCATTGTAGCCAGGGTCCTTTGATGATACACCGAATTCTGCAAAGATTATTGGCATTCCCAGATGCTTTTCTGCGTCTTCTATGTGGGATTGCATCCATGATGCTATGAATTCCAGATGGCTTTCGGAAATTTGCTGTGAGATCCTTCAATTTTTGTAATTCATAATTAAGGAGTTATTACAAGATATACTATTAATGGTTTTATATATATAAAAAAAGGAATACTGAAAAAGAATACCTTCTCTTATTACCTATATAAATATATAAACACAAAGATAAATATTTTGACATAAAAATAACGGTTTTTTTACCAATCTGTTGTCTTTCTAATATTTATTATCAAAATATTATTTTTTTTTCAAATTATTTATTCAAATATTACTGTTTTGATATGGTGACTGCTAGTTTTTCTTGTACGTTGACTTTGCCTTTCTCAATAAAATAGCTAAACCAACTAGAGCATTGACGTCAGCATCTTCCTAAGTAGATGCACTAGTTGGTTTGGCGATTTCACAAGAGGTACATACTAATTTAACGTCTCTCAATCATCACACGAAAAAAATAGTTGTTATCATGATAAAACAGTGTCATATGAGTAAATAATTTAAAAATAGTGATATTTTAATAATAAGTTTTAAAATATGCCTCTCATTTAAATTAAATATTTTTTATATTTTATATATTAATTTTAGATCATATTTTTGTATTCACTTTAAACTTCTAAAATTTACAAAGAGATTGATTTGTCTTGTAATTTAAAGATTTAGAATAACTAACGGTTAGTAAAAAAAAATCAAGACTAAAATATAATCATGATTCAGAAAATGTTTTGCAGAGCAAATTGGGAGATGACATACCAAGAATCAGCATATATGTGAGCAGAAGCAAAGTCAACACCAAGAACCTGGTGGTTCCTAATGAAATCAGTTCCAACTTGTGTTGCATATGAATTTGGATTGAACTGAGTTCTGTGAGGGGTTGAGGGCCCATAAAATCCTTCAACTCCAATTTCTACTAGGTGCTTTGGATCAATCTTCTTCACATGGAATGCCATTTCTTGTATCCAATCCTGAAGCTTATCACCAGTTGGATCTGAGGTGCATCGAGGTTCATTCATCAATTCCCATGCAAATATGGTTGGATCTTCCTTGTATGTTATATTTGACAATGTGTTCACTCTATTCAACACCGTCTATAGAAACATTTAAAATTATTAATTCTAACGTTGCATTGTTTCCTTAAATGTTAATGTAATAACTAATAAGGTTAAAACTTAAAAAGATAATATTTTAAGTTATCACGTCAGCATTTACATTGACAAATTTTAAAAAATTTTACAATAGGATCAAAATATATATAATATAAAAATAAAATCATTTTTATAATAATTTAATATGGTGAGATCAAATTTAATAATATAATAATGACAAATAAATATTATTACTAGCCAATTGAGTTATAGTTCAAATGATACAATCTTTCTATACTCACTTAAAAGATTGTGCGTTCGAGTCTCTCTATCTTTAGTAAATAAATAAATATTATTACTATGTATTATTCACAATTCTTTTGAATTCTAGTGGGAGTATTTGCTAAGTAACATTATATATACATTCATCATCAACATTTGATTAGAAAATTAAAATAAAATAAGACATTTTAAATAATACTAATAAAATTTATCTATGTTAAATGTTAAAAGACTAAATGGTACTTTATTATTAATTAGAGGAATAGAACTTGCCTTAACATGGTTCTTGTAGTAGGTTCTAAGAGTTGGATGTGAGAAGAAGTCGTCATCAGAAGAGACATTGAGGCCAGCATCTTTTCCCCATTTCACATACTGTGCTTTTCCACCATATGCTTCCCAATTGTTTGCCAGTGATAATATCAACCTGATCTTGTATTTCTTTGCTTCACTTACCACAAAATCCAGTGCCTTTGATTCCATTAGAAATGGAACATTGTAACAAACAAAAAAAAAAGAAACATAATTTCCCATTGGCTCACTAGACAAAAGAATATGGTAACTAATCAATAGTGTTTTTTTCTATGAAATAATATTCATGTGAAGATACAACATTACAAATGATTAGATAGTTCAGTCAAATATATTCAATCAAACCTATTTAATAGTTTATTATATTATCTTCACGTGAAAATGTTTTGTAAAATTTATCACCTTAATTAATTAAAGAACATGTTTCTTGAAGACATCTTTATCATAAATATTATACCTCAGAAAAAAAAAAGAACATTATTTCTCATTGGTTCACTAGTTAAAAGAATATGATAATTAATTAATATTAATTATTTTTACGAAGACATCTTTATATAAAGATGATATTGCAAATAGTTAAATAGATTAGTCAAATATGTTTTATCAAATATATTTAACCGTTCATACTTTATAATATTATCTTCACATAAAGATGTCTTTATAAAAATAACTACTTTAACTAAATATTTTTCATATAAAGATGACATTCTAAACATTTAGATGGGTCAATCAAATAATATTCAATTAAACACATCTAACAATTTATAATATCATCTTTACATAAAAATATCTTTATTAAAGTAACCACCTTAATTAATTAAGGAGGATGCACCTTGAAGACATCTTCATCATAAACGGATGGAGATTTTTGTAGGGCCCTCCATTGGGCATCATTGAAGGCCCAAGTCCTACAAACGGTCATGCCAACTGAGGAAGCTTGTTGGAACACCTCAGTGACCTTCCCTCTTGTTGACTCATCCACAGCAAACACCATCAGCCAGTATGTGTTGAATCCATTTATGTAAAATGGTTTCTCATTCACCACAAATTGGTTCCCTCTCTTTTGCACCATTTCCCATTCATCTTCTTCCATCTCCCCCACCATTTCAATCCTTAATTATTAATAGTACAAATTATTCAATATACATATGTAATAGTTAATTATTAATTAACATGTTAGAAACAACAATAGAAAATTCTAGAGTAATTGTAGCATAATTAGCCACTATGGTCACTACTCTTTCCAATAAAGAAATATCTTTTAAGGTATGAGTTCGACATAAATTATTTCACCAAAGTTAAGATATGTCTACTTCAGACTCAATGAACGCTCAGGAAAATGTTTATAAATGAACTTTTTACTGAAAGAATCTTGTAGGAATGAAGATTTATTGAATTTACATCTTAGAGATATGTTACAAAGTTGTTATTACCACTTGTGCTAACCTCCTTGCTATTATGGGCACTATGGTATTATGTGTCATTTTCTTGAAGAGTCATGCACTAATAATGGATCATTGTATGTGAGTGACATTTTAAGGATTACCTTATTTCTAGTATACGTAGGTAGGGAACTCCAATATTATAATATCGGTAATGTTAGGATGAAAAAAAAAAGCCAGAATTTAAATAACTAACTATTTTTGACTAATTCTTTTTTATTATTAAACATTTTCGTTGATAATATAGAGTGGAACCTAAGATGACTATTATTATAATAGTCATATAGTAGTTACATCATTTTAGTAATATTTAAAAAAATATTAAAATTAAAATCATACTGTTTTATATTTTAATAATAATTTTTATTTTATTTTTTAAAATAAAAAAATTATCACATAATTAAAAAATTATTTTAATTTTAATAAATTTTTTAAATAAAAATATTATTAAAATTACATAACCAGTATAACTACCGTAATAACAGATACCATACACCATAATATAAAAGGAAGTAATTAATAAAAATTATCTTCCTTTTAGTTTGGCATCTTTCTCCAAAAGAAAAACAATTCATCATAAGATTAATTTGATAGAAAATAATTAATTTCTAATTCATACCCATAACTTGAGGTAGAATTTGGAACATGATTTTGCTCTTCCTTGTCAGATTCTTCATTCTTAACACTGTCATCTTCTACTGCATTGGTAGTTGAAGATTTTGTAAGAATAATCAGAAGAAGGACCAAAGAAATTGTGCCTAGTTGCAATCTCTTCATTGTGATTGGTTGCCTAGGTAGCCACAATACTCGTGCTCTTTTTGCACTACATTATATATGCGAATATCTTAATAGTTTAATAGACATGAGTAGTGTACAAGTGGAGATCATGTTTTTAACTCTAGCTTTAAAGCAAAGTTTAACTACATTATTGAGCAAAATGTATAGACAAATGAAGGGTAGAAGTAAAGTTGCAGAAATTTAACTTGATGGATCCCCCCTAAAATAGATGCTATAGTGGGTTCCAATATACCAAACTATTCGATACAAAGAAGCTTTCTAAATTTGCAACTAGCTCGAATTACTATTGTACGAATGATATAATCTGAATATATTAACATGGGCTAGCACAATCAATGTCATTACAATCACACTTGTTAGAAAATTCAAACTGTAATATTCAATTCGATTTGGCTTCCAAATGGAACAAAAACAAGTGTGAATAATCAGCAAATACACTGAATCACAAATGTATGAACAGGTCTGGTTCCAATATCCGATTCAGAAGATACAAACAATTCATAATTAACATTCTTTTAAAATCAAACTAAAAGTTCGAATTAAAAATAGAAAAAAAAAACATCCCGATACATAAACATTTCACATTAACGTAGAATCTGGAAAAGAACCATATCTAAAGAGTGTAATATACACAGCTTAACCTGATAATTATATTAGTGGTTATTTCAACGGTTTAAACCCATAATATTGAAGTCACACGAAGACAAAATAATATAGATGTGATAAGTAAAGAACTATGAGTGACATAGTGTGGTAACTAAAGAATCTAATACTGAGCATGAAATTTTAAAGTTAAACTTGTTATAGTCAATATTTCAGTAAATTGCTGTTTGTAACTATGAAAAATTTGAGCTTATAATTCTAACTATAAAAGTTATAAATTAATTATTAATTATGCATTTTAACTTACAGAATGCTCATAGACAATGAGATTTTTTTTAACCCAAGTATCATAGATCTATTTACCGGAGTGTTAAATTTTAAACTATTTATCTCATTGTTATCTTTTGACAAGATAGTATATTTTGTATTATTTTTTTGCCACCTAAGGCTCCAAATGTGCAACTTAGAAACATAATATTGGAATCAATGGAATTAGGATACAAAAGCTAGTGAACTTGAATAAATTGTACGGTATGAGATCGAAAGAGAAGAGAGAGAGGAGAGAGAGAGGGAAACGAAAAGGGGATTTGTGAAGCTGAATTTCATTGAACTTCACTTGAGAATCATAGAGTACACTCACATCAGTGTTTCCAGAAAGGTCCAAAACCTTTGATTGGCCATACCTACAGAGTAGAAACATCAAAAGATTAGATGAAAAGACAAAGAAAGGGGACAACAATTTTTTACGTAAACAAATATTACCCTCCAAAATAGCCTGTGCTGAATAAGTCCATAAGGAACAGCACCAAAATTCCTTGAATCATTGGATTTATATGCATTATCACCCTGTATCCAAACGTGACCCTTTGGAACCTAAATAACACAGACATAGACAACATAATCTATATATCCATTTTGTAAGGGTGGGGAACAAATCAACACAAGAAGCTATAAATAAGGTGGTCGAGGCCTCATTTGCCTCGTGAGCAACCACACCCGGGTCTGAAACTTGATTGAGACCAAGTAGTGGATAGGAACTCTTAAAAGTGTGTGTGTGTGTGTAGTGTGCATGAGTTTGTGATGTTAAGTTGGGGCTATCCAACTCATCTGACTGAAAGATATATATATTAAAAAAAAAAAAAGAAGCTATAAATAAGCAAATACCAAGCCGGCAATTAAAATGATGAACCAAAATGAACCATGCCTTAAACCAATTATTCAGAAGAAAAGGCAAACTCATACACTACCAAACCAAAACCAAAACTCAAAATCAAAAGAGAATAAAATCTATGATACATTGACAATGTAAAGTTGTTTTGGTGCATAGAAATTAAATCCTAATTAAAACCATAGAACGAAAAACACTAGAAAAATAAGAAATCAATCATACCACAATAGTTTCCTGCTTATCAGGCTCATCAGGGTTAGAAATGTATGTAACAGTATCATCCTCCATTCCAGCCAATCGTTTAGCAATAAGCTTCCTAGGGTTTTGAGGGGAGCGAATAATCACAATATCTCCACGAGTAACTTTACCAAATCTAGTTGAGATCCTTTCACCCAAAAACATTGTTGGGATCAAATCTATTGTGGGAAGCATGCTGGGACCAGATGTCTGATGCATTGGAGCTGATTAGTTGCTTTTCATAAGAAACAAGTGATGCCCACATTACTCTCCAATTAACTCAACTTAAAAAATTCTCTGAAATTTTGTAAGAGTAGGCAGTAATTATAAGTCTAGGCAATAGAGGAAGAGTCAGATTAGAATATGAAGAGCAGAATTACGGAAGGGAGAGTAGGAATAGAATAGAAGGGAATGAGAAACATAGAAGTTGGAAGGTATAAAAGTGATACTCTCTCGGTCTTTGATGAATCCATTGAAGAACCAATTACGGAAAGTAGATAACAAGGTAGCATTCGAGCAGCTACCAGCCTACCACTCTCCTAAGATCCTGCCCGGTCTAAAATCCCAACTTTGGTCCTTTCTCTATAACAGAATTACCTCTTCTCCACCAACCTTTCCAGCTGTCCTATTTGTTACATTAGTTGGCCTTATTTTCATTTTCAACTCACTTTTCTTTCACTTTTCTATTGTAAATAAAAGGTAAAGGTGCTATTTTACCACCATCCTCTATAACTGACTTAACTGCTTCCCTTCCCTCCTTGTTTTTCTTCACTTGGGCACTTAACAGATTCCTGATTGTTACAATATCTTAATTAAATTAATACAGTCAGATTATTGTCATAGCTAAGTGTATTTGTGGAGATCCATTTTAAAGTGACGGAATACAGTTAATCACCTTTTTTTTTTCTTTTGATTTATAATTTCAAAGAATCATATGATGGAAGTTTGTCATGATCAATTTGCGAGTTTCTTGAAAAAGGAATAGAATTTTAAGAAAAAGCAAATAGATACCACATGCTTACCACAACAAAGGTGACCAAATAGGTGTCGGTGACATGTAGAAAACAGAAGAACTTTCCAAGAGAGAATGCTTTTTCCAACCCCTCTTTGGCAAATGATCCAAGTAGCCCCAGGTTTCTAAATCCCATGGCTTTGCTCAGCATTAACAAGGGAAGAATGTGTCAAATTTAATTTCAAGAAAAAAGCTTATTCAATTGCGGAAAGAGTAGGATAGAGGTCGAAGATGATTAATCTCAGTCCTTGTTATATGTAGAAAATCAAATCAAATCAATTCAATACTTAAATTCCACGAGTCTATTTTACTCCTCGTTCCTCAAATCAATTCAAAAGTTTATGTTGATTGTATTGTCCGGACATGGAGAAATAAGACTTGACAATTTTCTTCAAATATTGACAATTCTGAATTCTGATTAAGACCCAAATTTAGTGCAACAGCTTATCAAAGGAAAGCATGCAATCTCAAGTGAAATAACCCGTAAAGATGCAGCAACTCCTTTTGCACAGCACACATATTACAAGTCGTTAGGCATTTAAAATGTTATATGTCCAAGATCCAAAAAGGAACAAAAGATAAATCAAGAACTGCAAACAGTTACATGCAAGGCACTTATTACATAGTGTTTAATGAATATGCATTAGTGAACCTAAATGGCAAGCAAAACAGAAGCAAATTAAGGCCTATCTCCTTCCATTTTCTTTAATTAAATTCAAATGACAAGCAAAACAAGCAAATTAAGGCTCCAGAATGTTAATTAGTTAAAGTAACAAGGTTTAATCATACACAAGCAAATAAAACAAATTAAGGATCTATCTAAGCAGACGATATCACAAAGATTAAAGAGCTCCAGCTGAATTTAATCAAGCTTAATTAGACACTGTGTTTTCACCTCATAAAGAGAGGCAAAAATCCAAGGTTTTGAGAACCGGAACCGGTCCGGTCATCGAACCGCTCTAGTCACTGGTTCACTAGTCTAACCAGTCCAACCGTGGTTCAACCAAAAAAACCATTTTAAAATAAAATAATAAATAAATTATAAATAAACATCCTAAAATATAATTATAATCTAATATAAATCTTAAAATATCTTCCAAATTAATAATTTACAAATTTGTTATCAAACTTTACACCAAGTGTTTCCAAAAGATCACTGACTTCAATACTAAAGAATGATATTAGAGGCTAAAAAAAAATCATAAATACAGTTTCATACCCTCTAATATATGTGCATACAAGCATGAGCATTTTCGCAGTTTTGCTATCATCTTTGTTTCTTTTCATTATAGCAGTAATTTCTTTTTGCTTCTGATTTGTGATTTGTCTGTAAATCTTTTATTAGAGAACTCAAGTTACAAGTGTATTGAATACATTAATATAATTAGGGGTGGTAAAGCTGGGCTTTCTCATTGTCAAATAGGGATGACAACTGGAACTGGAGTGGAAAGCATATATAATACAAAAAATTTTATTATTAAATCAGAGCAGCAGCAGCACAGCAGAGCCAGAAATCAAATAATCATTCAACCAATAATCATCCATAACTGAAATAAATAAATCAACATCACAGTAAAAAACAGCAGCTCTCATTAACACAACCAAAAACACCAGCCGCACAACAGAACCAGAAATCAAATAAATAATCAACAAAAATTCAAAAACAGCAACAAATAATCAACAAAAACCATGAAATCAATAAATCAACAAAAATTCAAAAACAACAGAGCCAGAAATTCAAAACAGCAGCAGCAGCATAGCAAAATCATTTTTTATCAATAATTTAAAACACAAAACCCGTGTAATCTTATCCATGATTTCACTTCCAGAAACAGAGTTAACAACTAAGAACAAGCAGGAATGAGGGTATCAATTAATCATCAAGCAGTAAGCCAATAACAGAGTTAAAATTCATTATCAAGCAGTGAACAAAGCCAATCAACCAAGAACGAGCAAGAACAAGTCAGTAACAGAGTTAAAATTCATTATCAACCAGTGAGCAAAGCCAATCAACCAAGAAGAACTGAACAATTCTAGTGCATGCGAGGCATTACCTTCGGCGAGGGCAGGGAGCGGAGATTTGACGGAGATCGACGGACGACAGGAAGCTGGCGACAGACGACGGGAGCTGGCGACGAACTCTGACTTGGATGAGGATGTGAGGGAGGACTGAGGAGCTCCAGAAACGAGATGCTGCTGAAAGTGGCTGAATGCGAAGAGGAGAATAGGGTTACACGGTTAGTGGGTTACCGTTTCTCCTTCCTTTTTTCTTTTTAAGAATGAATTTTTTATATTTTTATATTAACTTATAACTTCAAGTCACCAAAAATAAATATAACAATATAATTTATAATGTGATTAATATTTATAATTTATAATGTAACAACTAATTTTATAATTTGATTAATATTTTTAAATTTTATAGATAAAAATCAATAATCTAATCAAAAGTTATTTTAAAATGTGTAAAAATTAAATTTATTTTTTACGTAAATAATTTTAATTAATTATAATTTAATATAACAATATACATAATATTTAATAATAATTTAATATAATTATTTATATTAATTATAATTTAAATAATTAATATAAATTATTAATTAATTACAAATATAATTATTTAAATAATATTAATTATAATTTAATATAGTTATTTATTTAATTATAATTTAATATAATACAAGTTACCATTTGGATATCAAAAATCTGTTTAAGGAAGAACTCTTTTCTCTCAAATTATGTAAAAGGACTCATTTTTTTTCATCTCCAACTAATGGAATTGCATCTTATACAAAAAATGGGTTGAAAACTCACTCATTGAAGTTGCTCTTAAAATCAACATCTTACATTGAAAATTCAACAATTAAATTTATACATTAAAGAGTAATAAAAAAAAGTCCAAGTATGGCGGGACAATAAATCGCTGTGAAAGTGTGCGTATTAGTTCATCTACCTTTAAGTAAGCATTATATTTCTATTGGAATAACTGTGAAAAGGAGAATGTCCAATTAAATTAGGATCAATACAACTCAACAATAATATTTAGAGAGTAAAATGAAATTTTCTACTTTTAATAGTTTCTCTTTCATATTTATTGTTGATCCCATCTATAAAATTAATGGTGAGAGATTACACTTTACTCTCTAAAGTGAAATTCAAACTTTAGAGGATTCAAATTCAAAATATATTGTCATTCTTTTGGTTTTTTTTTTCTTATAAAATAAACAATAAAACGCTACCTCAAAACAAAATATTTAATTAAATCTAACCAAGTTGTTATAACAATTTTTTAAATTATACATCACTTTCTCTTTTTCTGTTCCTTTTTTTTTCTCCTCCTCCTCCTTATCTTTCTTCTTCTTCTTCTTCTTTTTCTTCTTTTAAAATTGTACACATAAATTATTCTTCTTCTTTTTCTCCAATATTGTGTCTTCTTCTTTTCCTTTTCTTTTTTTGTTATCTTTTTCTTTCGTTATCATCATCACTAATAACAACAACATTTTGCTAACATCTTTATCGGTTCTGATTTTTTTTATGTCATCATTAAATAATTTCGATTCAATTTGTAGTTTATTTCAGATCATTTGTGTGTTAAATGAGATTCAGTTGAAGCTACTGATAAGTATTGAGTATTGACCAAATTTTTTATTCCTTAAATAATTTCGATTCATTTATATTCAGAAATGAATTCGATGTGTTTTTGTTAATGATTGAGTTTTTTTATTATTTGTTCAAATCTAAACTAATTTCAGTACATTTATGTGCTAATTGAGATTCACTTGTTGCTATTGATAAGTATTGACAAATTTTTTTAACAAATAAGAATGGAATTATTCATTATCACTTTATTCAATGGCATTAGATTCCATTCCATTCCATTCCATTCAATTAGTTTAGTTTTGAACAAGCAATCAAAAAGACTCAATCATTAATAAAAATACATCGAATTCATTTCTGGATCCAAATGAACTTCAAATAAACTAATAAATAAACCGAAATTACTTAAGGAATAAAAAACTTGGTCAAAACTTAACAGCAGCATCAACTGAACCTTAATTAACACACAAATGAACCGAAATTAATTCAGTTTTAAACAAGCATTAAAAACGACTTAATCATCAACAAAAACACATACAATTTATTCTGTATCCAAATGAACCTCAATTAAACTAAGAAATGAAGGAAAATTACTTAAGAAATATGAAATTTGGTCAATGCTTATTAGTAGTATCAAGTGAACCTTAATTAATTTACAAATAAACCGAAATTAGTTTAATTTTGAATAAGCTGTCAAAAAGACTTAATCATCAACAAAGATACATCGAATTCATTTTTGGATCCAAATAAACCTCAATTAAAAGGGGGAAAAGAAAAAATGCAACAATAAAAGAATGACGATTGAGAGAAAACATGCGAAGAAGAAGAAGAAATGCGAAGAAGACGAAGGAGAAAGGCGAAGAAGAAGAAGAAAAAGGAAGAACGCGAAGAAGAAGAAGGAATACGAAGACGAAGAAGGAAGAAAACGAAGAAGAAAGAAGAACACGAAGAAGAACGAATGCTAAGATAAAAATGAAGAAGCGTGTTGAGTTAAGAAATTAACTAACATAATTGATTATGACAAACATTAATTTTATTGGGCCAACTACCCAATTAGTTTTGATGAATTTGTTCTAAGTGATGCAGGCTAAATTTCAATAATGTAACAGCCAAAATAAATGGAACAAAAATATGAACTTTCAAATAAAGCCCAAATTAATTTAGAACAAAGAAATATAGTTGCAGCAGCCCAAAATGATGGAAATCAAACCAGAAACAAAGTGGGTTATAAAACACTAAAAGTCCAAAGTTGCTAAGTAAAGAAAGCAGCCCAAAATGATGGAAATCAAACCAGAAACAAAGTGGGTTATAAAACACTAAAAGTCCAAAGTTGCTAAGTAAAGAAATCGCTTGGGCTGAATATGAAAAAAGCCAACCCAAGCCTAAGTTGCTTACCCAAGTTGATCCCACCAAACTTCTCATACAAGATTGAAGCCTCCACTCTCCCTTATTGTTTCGGTTAGCAACAAAACAAAAGAAAGAGAGATTTGTTCCTCCTGGTCATTTTATCAGAGAAGAAAAAAAGAGAAAGCTTAATTATAAAGCAAAGATCTAATCACCCACATCAATCCATAGTAATCTGAGTCATAAATTAAAGGTGATTTATTTTCATTTGCATGCAACTTACTTTCTTCACTTCATCTCAAATCTTCTGCTTTACCATTTTTGGATAAATAAAAAAAAAATATTCTCTGTTCTACACTGCTGTGCATCTACGGTCATAAGTGTGTCTTGGGAACCAAGTTATTTTTCAATGGCCAAGATATGGATTTACCATTGAAAATCTGTGTTTGCTGCCCTGTGGCTTTTGGTCAACAAAGAAGGGTCAGAACCAAAGTTTCAATTTGGGGATTAACTGGGAAAAAGTAAAATGGTAAGTTGGTTACACAGCTCAAGAAGTTGACCTAGGGGTGAGCAACCCAGCAACATGCAAGGAGATAAAAGAAGATTTTTTTTATTATTTAAAACCAATGAGAGATAACTAGAGTTTGGTGAGTTGTGTTCTGAGAAGAGTTTCCTAAAGAAGTTCATCTACTTGGACAGTGCTTTCTTTCAAAGAAGCATTCTGCCAAAAATAAAGAACTGAATTAGAGACATGCAAATCTGGTTTATCACATAGCAAAGAGGCTGTTGAAGAGTCAATCTCCTTCATGTTTTACAGATTGTACTTTACTTTTCAATGTTTATCTTTATGTAATTTCTTGAGTGAAAAGGCATATTGAGAGAGCTCAAGTAAAAGCCAATGAGTGGAAAAATGTTGAGTGATACACTTGAGTGAAAAGGCTAGAGTTATTTCAGATTTCTTTAGGCAAGTATGTGTCTTGTATATTGTACCTGTGAAGTATTCCTTTCTTAGTTGGGTTAGCACTAAGAGTAAAGAGTTAGGTATTAGCATCGCCAATGTCAAGTTAGGTTAGAACTTGAGTGTGAAAGGATTGTGTCAATCCTGTGGAATTGGTATATGTAATACTTTAACTATAATGGAAATTCCACCACTGTTGTGGTGGAGACTAAACGTAGGTTGCATAGCACAAGGCAACCAAACCAGGATACATTATGGTGTTAGTTTTTCTCTTCTTTGTTCTGTCATGTTTTCTGATATTTATGAGATAAAATAAAATTGTCTTATAAATTTTTCGCTGCTAAGTTCAAACAGATTCATACGACAAGTTTGTTTAAAAGGGTATGTTCATTAAATTAAAAGAAGGTCATAGAGTCAACCCCTCTTTTCTAAGCCTTCTACAACCTTTAAAGTGTTATTGAAACGCGTGGGTATACATGCTGGTGTAATGAAAATGATTTTTATTGAGTTTTGGTCAATTTAGTTGGATTTAAGTGCAAAAATACTTGAATGTGTAGTTAAACTCTAAAATAAAATGATAAAATGTAATAAAAAAAAAAGAATTTGTAATGTCCATATCCATATACAAAAGATGAATTTAAATGATAGATAAAAAAAATATTTTTGTTTGATTTCAAAAGGCATTAAGTTGTTTATATGGAATTAACTATCACATCAAATAAAAGAAAAGGAAACTGTTAAAAAGATAAAAACACAAGTAAAAAGTTGCGGTCTTCATAAGGTTGGTAAAACTTAAAAGCATATGAAAATTCCTTGCCATAATCTTTGGATTTTGTTTACACTTTACACCACCAATCCTTCTTCCTTGTAAGCCAAAAAGGGAAAACAATCGCTTTTGGTCTATCAAAATATTCGGATGTCCTTATCAAGTATATTTCAACCAAACATGTAGAGTCAAAAAAGAACACAAAAGTCACACGTGACTTTGTTTTGTCATCTTCATAACCTGCAATTAATTAATTAATTAATTAATGATGGAAATTTCTTAAAATAGTTAAGTTAATTCCATCACAATTATCTCTATAGTTCTAACTAAGGAGTTAAGTGGAAAACATGGTTGTGTTTCAAAAGGAGAATAGGAAACATGGATATTCAGTGCCCGTTTGAATTTTATTAACAAAAATTATTTTAAGTAAGCAATACATCCCTTTTCAAAAAAGAAATTTTAATTAATTGTTTATTTTTTAAATTAATTATTTATTTTTAATTGTTTATTTTCAAATTAATTGTTTAGCAAAAATTAATTGTTTATTTTTAAATTTTTATATTTTTAAATTCAAAATTTTCTTTTCAAATAAAAAATAATTACAAAAATAGAATAAATTCAAACTCATCCTTTAAGAGATTACACACATCTTAACTAAGGCCAAATCTTATTTTGGTTTTAAATAATTTTGTTTTAATTTATATATTTTCTCTTGAATGTTGTAATCTTTATTGATTTATCATTTTCAGTGAACACTTATCTTAGAGATGAATGCCGGATAAAATATTTACGAGAATTGGTTAAAATTCAATTTTGTATTACTCACAGATAAGAGTGAAGCGAATTTTAAATAGATTATTGTAAGATATGGCGGGATTAAATAACACAAAATTCTATTCTTATCCGTCTTGTTGTCACTCTTATTTATTTAAAAAATCATAAATAATATGCTCGTGATAATTTTGAATTTGTATTTAACATTAATCATTTAATCTTACATTATTCTCATTAAATAAATAATGATTATGTTATATAGACTCATGTTAATAATCAATATTCATTATTCAATGATGATAAATGATTTATTTTCACGAATATAAATAGGTGTTGGATATTCAAATCTTATTTTATATATATACTAATTTATTAACTAATAATAAACTCTTAAATAAAATTTCGATCCACGACAGATCAATTCTTACTTTGTTGGGTTAGAAAATACTATTAGAAAAAAAATTATTAAACTCTTATACAAAATTTATTTAAATAAATAGATTACAATTTTATTTTATTAAAAAGTGATTATAATCATAATTAACTAAATAACAAAATAACAAATATTAAATTTAAATCTAAATCTAATCCTAAAAATAAACAAATCAATTTAAATTTGAAATTTAAATTTAGATAATGACAAATTTATTATATATATATCTTCGAGAATGATAATGATTACATAAAACACTAACCTCTGACAAAGGAACACGTTATTGTACCCTCTTGATCTACAATAAATCAATAATATAAATAGATAAAGAAAACACACACTAGTTCACTAAGTAAAGGATAGCAGTAGTAAGTAGTAACATAGTAACATAGAGTAGTTGCTGAAGTAAGCAACAATGGAGAGAAGGGTTGGTTATGAGATCTTGGTGGTGGTGGTTTTGGTGACCCTTTTGAATCTCTCATTGAGTTGTGTTCATGCTTCAGCCAACTTTGGTAATGTGGTGGACCAACACAGAAGAAGCCTTCTTGCTAATGGCCTTGGAACAACTCCTCCTATGGGGTATGTATAATCTTAAATCTTTGTTTTCTTCTTCTTTTCATTGCAATTCTGTTACTTTGTTATATACTTTCTTTTGTTTCATTCTCTTTTATAATTATTTTTTTTTATCAATTATTGTCATTGGTATATATGATTGGACCCTTTCATGTTCAACTGTTTTGGATATATGCATTAAATGATTGATGATGCTGATTGATTTGTGAAAACTCTTTGTGCAGATGGAACAGTTGGAATCACTTCAACTGTCAAATTAATGAAAAAATCATCCGGGAAACTGGTATTTGATCATCCATATCTTTAATTTGTTCCATGTGAATTTTATAAGTACTTGGCATTTGAAATTGTGAATTAATGTTTCATAGAAGGCACTGTTCTGTTAGTTCTGTATTCAATTTTGCAGTTCTTCCCCAAATTGGATTTCAAACCTATCATTGTTTGCATTTCAATTTAGTCTTTATTTGTATACAATCAAGAATTGTTAAGGCAATGGCCTGATTTATAGATTTTCGATTGCAGCTGATGCGCTTGTTTCGACTGGTCTTTCAAAGCTTGGATACACTTTTGTAAACATAGGTACATATGAAAGCAACTAAATTTTCAAGTTCTTCTATTTTGATTTCACTTTTTACAAAGCAAAATGCTGTAACTATAATCATACCATTCATGCAGATGATTGCTGGGCTGAGCTACACCGTGACGATAAGGTCTTATACCTATGGTTTTTCTTTGATTTTCTTCCTTCTATTCTTTTTATCTTTGAAAGTTATTGCATTATGTCAAAAAACAATTTGTTCCAAATAATCTTGCAGGGCAATTTGGTAGCAAAGAAATCCACATTCCCTTCTGGAATCAAAGCTCTTGCAGATTATGTTCATAGCAAGGGTCTTAAGCTCGGAATTTATTCGGATGCAGGGTACATAGACTTAGCCGAATTCCCAAACAAACTAGTCCAATTTTCTCATTCAACCATTGATTCTTTAAACTAAGGTTTCGTTCCGCGATTTTGCAGGTATTTCACTTGTAGCAAAAAGATGCCTGGTTCACTTGGTCATGAGTTTCAAGATGCCAAGACTTTTGCATCATGGGTAGCAAACATTATCTTAATTTTTAAGGAACATACATACATATCAATCGATCGCTATTAAATAAGTCGTAACAATGCCTTATTTTGCAGGGTATTGATTATTTGAAGTATGACAATTGTAACCATGATGGATCAAAACCAACTGATAGGTAGTTGAAAGTATATTTTCACTTTACCTCTTATGTTTTCCTTTGATCATCATTCATGAGTTTGAAAACTTTGCTCTTCTTTCTTATTCGCAGATATCCTGTTATGACTCGAGCATTAATGAACGCTGGTCGTCCAATCTTCTTCTCTCTATGTGAATGGTAAAACTCTTATATGTTCCACAATTTGTGTTGTTCTAATTTTAGTTTCTTCCTTCTAATTGCAATTGCTTTGTTTGTTTAGGGGCGACATGCATCCGGCTTTATGGGGCGCTCGAATCGGAAATAGCTGGAGAACTACAAATGACATCAATGATTCATGGGAAAGGTGCAAAAATATGGATTCAATTTTTTCTAATTCTAGAAGTTTTTGTAATTGAATTTGGAATTTTATGTAACTAGCCTCTTTTTACAACAGTATGATTTCAAGGGCTGATATGAATGAAGTTTATGCTGATCTCGCAAAACCGGGCGGTTGGAATGGTTAGAAATTTAGAAATTTAGATTTCACTTATCAGTAGCTTTGTCTGAATTCTGAAATTGAATAAGTTTTCTGTTGGATTTTATCAAATGAACAGATCCTGATATGCTTGAGGTGGGAAATGGAGGAATGACAAAAGATGAATACATTGTTCATTTCAGTTTATGGGCCATTTCCAAGGTATGAAGATGCATGCTTGTATCCCAGTTCATGTCATAGTTAGTAATGTTCATTGGGAGCATTCTTGTTTCTCATTACAAGTTTTAGTGCAGGCTCCTCTTCTTCTCGGTTGCGACGTTCGAAACATGTCTAAAGAGATTGTGGAGATAATCACAAACAAAGAAGTTATTGCAGTTAACCAAGGTGATTTGATGCGATCATCGCATTCACATTGTTATTCTGATCCTATCTAGTGGGAAAAGGCTTAGTAGTCATCGTTAACTTGTTATTGTGTCACTAACAATGTTAAATTCGTACCGTGTTAGATTCGCTTGGTGTACAAGCCAAGAAGGTTAGGATGGAAGGTGATCAAGAGGTAATTAAAACAAACAAATATGATTGTGTGTGTCTAGTCTCAAAATAGCAAGAAGGGTTGATATGCATGTTTTTGGGTGCAGATATGGGCAGGTCCTCTTTCAGGGTATAGGGTAGCTGTTGTGTTGCTTAATAGAGGGCCTCTGCGCAATGCCATCACAGCCAATTGGGATGACATTGGCATTCCCCAAAACAGTGTTGTTCAAGTAAGAGACCTTTGGGAGGTATGTTTTCTTTTTGTGGAGACTTTGATGCAGTTGTCTTTATGTGAAGTTGATAGTTGAAAATTATTAGATGATTTGACATGTTTGATTAAATTACTATATAATGTTTTTCAACTATCAACTTCACATGAAGACAATTGTTTGTAAATTTTCACTTTTTTTTCCATACTTAATATACGGACTTATTGTATATGAGTAATGATTCGAAGTCTTAATTCATCTTTCTATTTATCCTCTTAATACTTACACAAGTAAAAATTCAAATATATATGTTATTTTTTTTAAAGAAAAAATAAGAAGATAGTTATTCTTATCTTTTTACTATTTTAATATTAAGAGGATAATTAGGAGAATATATTAGGATTTTTTTAATCATTACTCTTAGTGTATATTATGTTTTAGTTTTGATCTCTATAAAACTTTTTTTCTGTGGAAACACATTTTTGAAAGCTTATATCTTTAGAAAATGAAAATCAAAATGAAATAGTAAATTTAACAGGGATTAGACCCAAATCCCAAAATATAAGGAAAAAAAAAGTTAAACATGGATACATTATCGACTAAGTAGAAACTCAAATCAGTTGTCTTAGTTGAGAATTATTGGATGATTTAAATATTTGACCAAATTATTTTCTAATGATTTTCAACTATCAATTTTATATGAATACAACTGCACGTGAATTTTAAAACTATTTGGGAAATTACTGATGTTGTAAGGTATGGTTTTGAATGAATGCAGCACCAGACATTGAAGAAACTATTCGTGAATAAATTGAGTGCTACAGTGGATCCACATTCTTGTAAAATGTATGTCTTGAAGCCAGTAGCTTGACTTCTCCAACCACCCACAAATAAAGCTAAGGACTGTACCTTCTGGAGTTTACCTTATTTGAATAACTTTCTTTTCTTCCAAATAAAAAGAAAAAGAAAGTTATTTGTAAAGATAAACTATATGTGAAACAATGAACCTCTATCAGAGTAGTACGTTTAAGTGTGAATTATGAACTATAAATTTTAGAGTACCGTGTCAAATAAATTCTAAAGATTTATATTTTGGATATATTAGTTCTAGGAAAAAAAAAAGTATTAGTGAAGTCTTCTATAATAGTAGACGCGGAAACATTATAATAAGTTTATGACAAATAATAAGTTTATACATATATATTTCTTCGAGAATCATCTAAACCAACTCAATATCACAAGTTATATATCATACACTTTCATACTTTTTTACTACGTTCATATCATCGTGTCACATTCATACCATCACATAGGAGGAATTACTTGTGTTTTTTTTTCTTTTGTTTTTCATCATGTCCTATTCTTTTTTGGATCCATCCAAGAATTTAATTAGAATTGAGTTTTAACTTTACTCTTAAATGTTCTTTATAATTTTTCCTTTTTTCATATTTGAATTATTACTACTCTTGATTGACCTGTCTCACCTTAAGTTGAAAGGCTACAAACAAATAAAGTAAAATAATAATGAGTGAGAAAAGCAATTTATAATGTTGTTATCTCAAATATATCTACATAATCGATATTCAAAAATTAAAATTTAGTCATTTTTAGATTTGAAGAGTCTGAATTTAGTGCATTTTATTTATGAGTATCAAGTGAGTAATGAATTATAAAAAGTAATAATGTATATAATGTTATTATAGCAATAAATGAAATACAATAATAAATATGGTAATATTCTACTTCCACACCTACATATATGATTTCTGTGGTCCAATACTATGATGTTCTTATTCAGTGACATCAATCTCACATCATTTTTAGCAGCATCGTGTTAAGATACAGCTGTTCAGAACTTAATTCAAATTTTTATCCACACATGGATGGTTAAAACATTTATTAACATGCTTTTGAATTAGCACCACCACTGATAAATTGTACGTGAACACTACAAAAAATGATAAATTGCGGTTTTTTTTTTCTAATTTGCGGCCATTTTTTAATTCCTGCAAAATATGTTAACACATTTTAGAAAAATGATTTAGTTTTGTATCCTACAATTAACTTACATGGATTTTATGAAATTGGCGCTATATGAGGAAATTATTATTTTCACTCTTTAAAAAAAATTAATTTTTTTTAAAATAGTAAAAAAGTGAATATTTTAAAATTTATTTTATTTTATTAAAATTTTTTTTAGAAGAAAAACTTACTAAATGTTATAAAAACATATTTATACTTTGTATTGTGTAACTTGAAACTGCAGCTGTGCAGCATACAAATCACTTATGTTGAACTAAAAATCTCTCATGGACTCAGTATTATGTTTGTTGAGTTAGAGACTGGAACTTAAATTTCTGTCTCCGTCTTTAAAATTTCAGTGTAGGGACACTGGAGACAGAAAAATTTAAAGACGGAGACAGAAATTTTAATTATAATTTGTACCTAAATTACCCCATCCAAATTTTATAATTTCAAAATTACCCTTATGTAAATCTAGGGCTTCTTCATCAACCATCGTGAGTCATCTTCTCATTCTTCTTCACTACAGCCACTGCACGCTCAAACACTCTTCTTCAAGACTCGCCACCGCGTCGCCGCTGGACTCGCCACCGCTAGGTAAGTAATTTGCCGCTTGCGAGTTCATCTTCGTATCCCCCATCTTCTCATCTCCTCCTTTTCTCCTTCACAGTAAAATCGAAGAGCGAAGTTGCCTCTCCCCAATAGCTGTCCACCTCAACCATCAACTCCTCCTCCAAACTGCTCTGACCAGGTTAGTTTTATGCAAATGTTATTTAATTTACTGATTCCTTTCATCCTTTCTGTTGTGCCGTAATCTTTAATTTGAATTTGTTCGTGACCTAGCATTGTACTCAGAACCTCTTTGCTTGATTTGTAATTATTTTTGTTAATAGTGTGTAGTAACAGCATTGAAGTTAAAGCAGTTGTTTGCCTAGTGTGAATTTGTTCGTGACCTAACATAACCCATTTATTCCAACTTTATGATTAATGAGTTTATGATGTTTACTTCGTTGTAAAAGCCACTGATTGGATGATTACTCAATTTATTAGCCTAACAACATCTATTTGTTGATTTCATTCTGGATTATACTATTTTTTTCCCATTTTTTCGTGTCTGCGGCTACTATTGTTCCATGTCTGCACAGAGCTCTCATTAGCCTAACTCAATTGGACCTTATATTGTATGATTGAATGTGTAGTACAAATTTGCAAGCAAACTGTTCTTAGTTACCTTGGTTTATTCTATTACAATGCACTTGTAAAACATTTCATGGATAAAGCTGATTTGGTTCTAGACCTTATTAAGGTTTCTCATAGTTTGAAAATCATAGTCTGATAAAGCAATTGCTGCTTTTTTATGTAAAAATGGTCTAACTAAATTTATTTATAGAGTGCTTAATCAAATTTAAAGAAGAGGGGGAATCAGTATAACTGAGTGTGATTCATTTCCTAGACATAAGATTTGCAGTGTTTATTTTGAATGTGTAACTCTGGAAAATAGGAAAACGTTTTTTTACAACAAGCTTGTTTTTAAAAGCATAGGGGAAAAATGTAGATTTTCTATATCTTTAAAATCTTTTATGCGAGTGTTTACTTCTAAGACATAAGGATAAAATGTTATTTGCTAATCTAGAAGTGTGTATAAGGTTGTAAATTGTAATTCTTCCTGAGTAAGAATATGTACTAGTTAATATATGCTTTACGCATGCAAATGTGGACCCACTTAGACTTGAGAACAGAATTTGCTATGAAGGCAGAATAAGAAGAAGAATTTTGCATCTAGCAATGCAAGTTTGGTATTTTACCTTTTCACAATTAACATATAAACCAAGATTCCCAGTTCATGGGTAATATTTGCTATATGGCAATTGAAGTTTCTAATGATATAAACAGTAGGAGAATCATACTCTCACAAAATTTGAATATATTCTTAACAAATAAACTTGTTTTTCATTATTTGGAAAAGAGTGTATATTAACCCTCTTTCATATATATACAAATTTTACATTGAAATGTTTAATCTATTTATTTTTCTCTTAATCTTGTTGAAACAAATATATCATTTTAAAGAGTAAGATTATTTTATGACATGATTAGGAATTTAAAATATACGAAAATGCTAGAAAATGAAATGGGATATAGTAATTTGCGCAGGATCAAATGCTTTAAATTTGGGAAAGGAATTACATGAAGATACTAAAACCCCATTGCAAATAGAGTTAAAGAACCCAAATTGTTTATGTGCTTCATGTTCTTCTCAATTTAAACCCAAATAGGTTATGTACTTCTCATCTCCTCTTTTTTCTCCTTCTTTTTGCCTTTTGGAAGAGTTTGATGTGCTTAAAGTACCTGACAAAGTTACTTCCAGTATATGAAATGAGAGAGAAAAATCAATATTATCATTTTTGTTATGTTCTATTGTATTTCCTATTTGGAGAAGTAAATACAGTTACATATTTTTTTATTCCAGTTTCTTATTCTTGTTTTTTGTTCTAAGAAGATATAGCAGATTTTGCATGAATAAGTGTCAGATTTATTTGAATGTTTATGCATTTTTATTTCGCGAGTTCTGCTCTGTGGATTTCGTTATAGAAATAATCTGGGCTTTTTTCTCTTCACTTCGATTTGGTTATTTTTTGATGTATAGATGCGTATATGTTTCATGCCTTATTTGTTTAATTTCGTTTGTGATGTGCTTCTTATGAATTGCTTTTGGTCAGATTGGTTATTTAGGTTTTGCATTCTTATACATTTTTTTATTCTAAATTCTGGGTTGCTCTGTTTACCTAATTTATTTCTGTTTGATGTGAGATGTGTGAATTGTTTTGTCTTATTAATTAAACTAGGAAGTATTGTGATTCCTACAATACCAGAATTTAAATGAGACTTCCACTGTGAGAATAATAAGTATCTGCGTCTCCTTAGCTTTTTGTGTATTAAAACATTATATTGTAGCTTATGTTTTGAAGTTTGCCTTCTATGGCATAGGCCAAAATAATAGTATTCTGATGCAAAAATAATAATGAGATGTACTGATTTAAAATACAATCTTGGTCCACAATTATCAAGAATCATCACTGCATGATCAGTTTGCAAATCAAAAAATGCTAGCCATAACTTTCCATGCATAGAGATTTGCCTTCTAGTGCTGGTGTTGCTTAAGTTCTGTCTTGGTTAAGGTGTGAGAATTTTGCATTCATGACCTGCAAGATGTCTTGGGTGGATATTGAGATTTGTATAAAAGTGTGTGAGGTATAGTCAGGTTCGGTCAAAACTCACCTTATTTTACCTATTTCTATCCTTAGTGGCTGCCAAGAAAACTGAGATGATACCAAAAATACAGGCAAATTAAAGGAATGAGGGATAAGTCTAAACTCCATTAACTATAATTTTGAAATATTTGATAAATTCATACAGCACTACAGCAGCAGTTTTGTGATAGTACACAGGATGAATTCGGTTTATATTATACTCTCTTTAAATATTATTGATTCCTCTCTTCTTTAGTGTTTCCTTTAAACTAGAAGTCCGGGAATCAAAATGTCGCGAAGATATGATAGCCGTACAACAATCTTCTCCCCTGAAGGACGTCTTTATCAAGTGGAGTATGCAATGGAGGCTATTGGAAATGCTGGTTCTGCCATAGGGATCTTATCAAAAGATGGTGTTGTGTTGGTTGGCGAAAAGAAGGTAACATCCAAGCTGCTGCAAACCTCTTCATCCACTGAGAAAATGTACAAGATTGATGATCATGTTGCATGTGCTGTTGCCGGGATAATGTCGGATGCCAACATCCTCATCAATACAGCTAGGGTCCAAGCACAACGCTACACATATGCCTACCAAGAGCCCATGCCTGTTGAACAGTTGGTTCAGTCTCTTTGTGATACTAAGCAAGGATACACCCAATTCGGTGGTCTTCGACCATTTGGGGTCTCTTTCCTGTTTGCAGGTTGGGACAAAAACTTTGGCTTTCAACTCTACATGAGTGATCCTAGTGGAAACTATGGCGGTTGGAAAGCAGGAGCTATTGGTGCAAACAACCAGGCGGCTCAGTCAATACTGAAACAGGACTACAAGGATGACATTACGAGGGAAGAAGCCGTGCAACTTGCATTGAAGGTATTAAGCAAGACTATGGACAGCACAAGCTTGACCTCAGAGAAGATAGAATTAGCAGAGGTTTTCCTCTCACCTTCTGGAAACGTCAAGTATGAAGTTTGCTCCCCAGAGGCATTGAATAAACTATTGGTGAAGTTTGGGGTGACTCAACCAGCAACAGACACTGCCTAAGTGCCTAGTTTGCTCTGCTCTTCCATTTCTGATGCAGGTTTAATCAATGACAATGCTTTTATTTTTGTAATGCAAGTGACATTGTATTTGCTACACTGTAGTTGACTTTCAACACAAATTGATGATATTTGCTTTCTTGTTGTTGACCTATGATGATTTGTTGAACTTTCAATTATGTTAGTTATTGTGTTGTATGACTTTAGTGTGTGAATTTGTGAAATTAAACTTGTTTTGGTATTTTAGTGCATATTACTGGTTTAAATAAGATAGAACCCTTTTAGTAAACGGATTATGACTAGGATAGGTTGGTTTTTTAACTAGTTTAAAAACCAAAAAACCAAACCAATCCATTTCAATACAGTTCGGTTTGGTTGGCTTCAGACAAAAAAACCAAACCAATTGAATTCTGTACGATTGGATCAGGTTGTTTTTCCTACCAAAACCAAACTAAATCGCACCACGGACACCAGTAGTACCATGCAGATGAACCACAATAAACTGAAAGGTCAGTGAATAATTAGTCTTAATCATATTGTTTGCTATTTTCAATTTCTTAGCAGTCAATTTGGTAATTTCATAACCTTAGATTTGCTATTTGGCAGTCACTCTAAGATTATATATCTGTCTAAAGAGTAAAGATACCAAGAGTCAGCTAGTGGTCACTGAATTAAGTTGTCACTTGTCAGGGTCCTTATGGATTGTTTCACTCAAACATAGAACAAATAATCAATTAATCAAAAGCTTTAGCAATTCAATTACTATTTTTCCTTGGCCACTTGCATTTTTTTTATGTCAACTAATGGTTAAAACATGCTTTGCTTTTCCATGCAGCAAACAAGGTAATGTCATATTGTCATGCTTATTCCAAGGAAAGAAACTTAGGTCCGTTTAAAAAATTTTAAAAGTTATTTTTTTGAATTTTTTATTTATAAAAAGTAGTAGTATTAATATCGGATATAATTTTTAAAATCAAATTATAGTTTTTTAAAATATTATTTAAGTGCTATGAACAAGTAAAAAAAAATTACTTTTTCATAATAATTTTTTTTTATCATATATTTTTTTTAAATAAATATTTTTAAAACTAAAAAATTAAATATAAATATTTATTATTTAAATTATTTTTTTAAATAAAATTTAATTAAGATATTTATTCAAATTGGCCTTAATATATAACACAAAATCAGAAACAAAGACAAAATATAAAGAGTCACTAGCACGTGTGATATTTTGAGGATTAGGAGAGGCAATATGCTTTACACTTATACTCCCCTCAAAACCAATTAGAGAGGGGGGTAAAAATAAAAAAGTAAAAAGTAAAACTCTAATGACCATATTGCCATTGCATATTCCAAATTTCTAAGTAAAACTCTAATGACCATATTGACATTGCATATTCCAAATTTCTATAATCAGTTTTTGGTCATTGGTGGAAAATATAGGCATAGAGAAGCTCATTCTACACTATAGCATTTGCCTATGTTTAAATCATGATAATGATTGGTTTATTTCACACTCTATAGTTTGGCTCAGCATAATCAGGAAAAGCGCGTTTGATATTAAATAAACAAAAACAAAACATAAACGCGTCAAATGTCATGTCCTCCGCTGTTTTAGATACTGCTTTTTAGTTGTTCATCCAAAAACTGATTTGTCATCCAATCATGAATCATCCCATGGGTCAAAATTGTCATTTCAATTTGTTGGTGGTGAGTGGTGACTGGTGACCACTTCAATTCAACTAAGCTTAACAGACAATTAAAATACATTATTATTATTATTTTAAAAATATTTAGTAACTAAAAAATTAGTTAAAAATATTCAAAATTTATTTTATTTAATATTTATTAATTATTGTTAAAATTAATAAATATTAAATAAGATAAATTTTAAATTTTTTTTGTCTTTCTAATATTATCATTATTAATTATTGAAGTTTTATTAACTTAAGAACATAAGTTAAGTCTACTATAAAAAAATAATTTATAAAAATTATTGTAATTTTTTTTCTTTTTTTAACGTATTGAATATATTAAAAATATAAAAAAATTATTATTATATTTTTAAAAGGTATCTTTAAGACACAGGTTAGTTAAATCTTAGTTATTATTATTAATAGTAGTATTTAATTATCATCAGTATCATTTAATATATATGCAAGAACCAAGAAGGATTATAAATGGTGGTCGCAACTAACCATACCCACAAAAAGTCAAATATAGTGGAAGTAAGTGGTGAAAGTGCTGGAATAACTTGCAACAGTAACAACCAATTGTATAGACACTAGTGTTCACACACACAAATGTGGAATTAATTTAGTTTTCATATACACAATAAATCAATGGTTCAGGAAAAAAATTATATTTAATTATGCGTGTGAAATCAATAAAAATAATTATATTTTATAATAACTATATAAATAATAAAATGCTAATTTGGCATTTATAAGTCAAGTAATATTCAATGATTATGTTAAATGATCATATTGATATTAATTTTGAAAGGATATTAGCATTTAAATTTATATTATTATTATTATATTTTTAGTATTTATTTTGATCAATAATTACATAAATATTAAGCTTATTAATAAAAGTAACAATATGAAAATATCAAATTAAAATATGAATACAAAACATAAATAAATAATAATAGATTTTTTTCTTTTGTTAGTTTTTATTTCTCATGCATTCAAGTAGTATGAAAATTGTAGCATAAAATAATTTTTTTTAATATCTCTCCGTCCAAATTTAAGACCTTTTATCAAGTAATGTATGATCCACTTTTTTATTAATTAGACAAATCTTAAATTTTTGTTTTATTATTTTTTATAAAATTGTTAGAAAAAAATTTAAAAAGACAATTTATTAACTATGACTATTTCTCTATTAATTTTCAAATAAATTACATATATTTTCTTACAAGCCCGAAATTAAAACACATAACATGCTTTGTATATTACTCAAACAAACTATTTAGACTTTTGTTGTTCACTCACCGCACCAAAAGATAAAAATAATAAAAATAAAAATAAATAATTATTTTCAGGAAAAAAGAATCTTAGTTCCCATATTTAATGCAGTTTTCTGTTTCATGTATTTTTTTTCTCATTTCCCTTTCTTTCCCTTTCTCTTTCTTTCTCTGAGCTCTAATTCCAACTGCAGCTCAAAACTCGCAACTCCAGATCAAATCAAACTTCCCTATATACCCGGAATCGTTCCGTTTTGACTCACCGAGTTGCCTCTTCAAGCTCTCTTCTCACTTCTCATGGCTTAAGGTAAACAAAACTTTCCACACTTTTCTTTCCCCATTCAATTCTCTTCATTAACACCATCATTTCTTGATTATCTCACACCCTCTGATTCGTTTACCCCACTGTTCATTAATCCTAGCTCATGTAATCGAAATTCCATTTTTTTTCTCTCTCTCTTTCTTGGATCATACTCTGCTGACTTTGTAATCTTGTGGTTTTCAAGCTTATCATTTCCAACCACAACCCCCCACTTTCCTTTCCTGATCTGGGTGCTGTTAAAACTTGAACTTTTCCCATAAAAATTAGATCTTTTGTGCAAATTTAGTGTCTTTGTTTGATTTCCACTTCTGGGTGTGCGTGCTAGATCATAATCCAATAGAAATTGCTACAAGAAGGGACAAAAAGGAAAAAAAAAAGGGTTGTCTTAGTTTCAGACTTAAGGGTCATGAGGAGCATCAATTGCTATGTTCCATTGTTTGTTTGCTTCTTGTTGTTAGGATTCTTAGATACTAAGGTTGTCCTAGGACAAAATTATAAGCCTGCAGATAACATTCTATTGAGCTGTGGTGGTCCTCAAACTAGTAAAGATTCTGATGGAAGGGTATGGCATAGTGATGTTGGTTCCAAGTTTGCATCATCCAAGGGAAACACCAGCACCTCGCCGGCGGCGACTCAGGACCCTGCTGTCCCTACTGTGCCATACATGAATGCCAGGGTGTTCCATTCGCCTTATACATACTCCTTTCCGGTGGCGTCCGGTTGGAAGTTCCTCCGGCTGTACTTCTACTCGGCATCCTACAATGGACTCAATGCCAGCGACGCGCTGTTCTCGGTGACTTCGCCGTCCTATACCTTGCTCAGGAACTTCAGTGTGGCGCAAACCACACTGGCTCTGAATTATGTCTACATTGTGAAGGAGTACTGCATCAATGTTGATGGGGATACCTTGAATGTGACTTTCTCTCCATCGACCAACAAGTCGAACGCTTATGCGTTTGTTAATGGGATTGAGGTTGTGTCCATGCCTGATATTTATACTGAAACTGATGGTTCAACCATGATGGTGGGTACGAATTCTCCTATCACTGTTGACAACAGCACTGCACTTGAGACTCTCTATAGGTTGAATGTGGGTGGAAATGATATCTCGCCTTCCCAAGATACTGGTCTGTTTAGGTCTTGGTCTGATGATGTGCCCTACCTATTTGGGGCAGCGTTTGGTGTGACCGAGCCTGCTGATTCGTCGGTCAAGATTCGGTATCCTCCAGGCACACCAAGTTATATTGCTCCACTTGATGTCTACAGTACAGCCAGATCAATGGGGCCAACTCCGAACATCACCATTCAATACAACTTGACTTGGGTTTTCTCTATTGACTCTGGGTTTACATATCTTGTGAGACTCCATTTTTGTGAGGGAACATCAGTTATAAACAAGATCAATCAGAGAGTATTTGATATATTCCTCAATAATCAAACTGCTGATCCCGCGGCTGATGTTATTGCGATGGCACAAGCAGAATACGGAACTTCATATACAAATGGAGTTGCAATTCATAAAGATTACGCTGTGTTTGTTCCCAATGGAGAGCCACGCCAAGATCTGTGGCTTTCATTACATCCTGATAAAACTATGAAGCCCAACTATTATGATGCAATCTTGAATGGAGTGGAGATATTCAAAATTAGTGATGCTAATGGTAATCTGGCTGGGACAAATCCTATTCCTCCTCCACTGCAAGACAACATTGACCTCGCTTTGGTTAGGAGTCATCATGCTACATCGAAGAATCATACAGGAATAATTGCAGGAGGTGTTGCTGGAGGAATTGTTGTAGCACTTGTCATTGGACTATTTGCTTTCTTTGTATCCCGTCGTCGCAGGCAAGGAAAGGAGCCTAGTTCAAGTGAAGGGCCATCCGGATGGCTTCCACTTTCTCTGTATGGCAATTCGCACTCTGCAGCTTCGGCCAAGACCAACACAACAGGAAGTTATGCGTCCTCTCTGCCATCGAACCTTTGTCGTCACTTCTCATTTGCTGAAATCAAGGCCGCCACGAACAACTTTGATGAGGCTTTGCTTCTTGGTGTGGGAGGATTTGGTAAGGTTTACAAAGGTGAAATCGATGGCGGGTCAACCAAAGTAGCAATCAAGCGTGGGAATCCATTGTCTGAGCAAGGAGTGCACGAGTTCCAAACTGAGATTGAAATGCTCTCTAAACTCCGCCACCGCCACCTTGTCTCACTGATTGGTTATTGTGAAGAAAACACTGAAATGATTCTTGTCTATGATTACATGGCCCATGGAACACTCAGGGAGCATCTATACAAGACACAGAAACCTCCATTGCCTTGGAAGCAAAGGCTTGAGATATGCATCGGAGCTGCTCGGGGTTTACACTATCTTCACACTGGTGCCAAACACACTATCATCCACCGTGATGTGAAGACAACAAACATCTTACTTGATGAGAAGTGGGTGGCCAAGGTCTCCGATTTCGGCTTGTCAAAAACCGGCCCAACATTGGATAACACACACGTAAGCACTGTCGTAAAGGGTAGTTTCGGATACTTGGATCCAGAATACTTCAGGAGGCAGCAACTCACTGACAAATCCGATGTTTACTCATTTGGGGTGGTTCTCTTTGAGATACTCTGTGCTCGTCCGGCTCTAAATCCGACCCTTGCCAAGGAGCAAGTGAGTCTAGCCGAGTGGGCGGCTCACTGCTACAGAAAAGGCAATCTTGACCAAATTGTGGATCCTTACCTCAAGGGCAAGATAGCTTTTGAATGCTTCAAGAAGTTTGCCGAGACTGCGATGAAGTGTGTGGCCGACCAAGGTATCGAGCGGCCGTCCATGGGCGATGTCTTGTGGAACCTCGAGTTTGCTTTGCAGCTGCAAGAAAGCGCCGAGGAGAGTGGCAAGGGATTCGCCGGAATACTCAACGAGGAGGAGCCGCTATGCGCGGATCCTAAAGGGAAGAAGGACTCTGATGCATTGCCAATGTATGATGGCAATACTGATTCAAGAAGCAGTGGCATGAGCATGAGCATTGGTGGTAGAAGCTTAGCAAGTGAAGACTCTGATGGATTAACACCAAGTGCTGTTTTCTCTCAGATCATGAATCCAAAGGGTCGTTAAGTCCAAATCAAGAAACTGAAATTGAAGTTTAAATTCCAGGCACAAAAAACTACTCAAGTTTAGTAGTTTTAATGTGTTGCTTTCTCATCTGTTAATTACACAATGAGTTCAAATTTGAAGGGCTTTTCTCTTTTCTTTTTTTTTTTCATGTTATTAATTTTCCTAATATTACTACTATTCCTTTGTACTGTTGTATCTGATTTATTATTTATTATTATATGTTTATGTAAGTTGTAATGCTGCCACTGCATCAAAGATTAACGAGCAAACATGTTGTAACGAGGTTGTTATTATCAATAACTTTTAGAAGATCATTCCTATTATTCCCTACATGAGATCCTTTTCTGATGTTATAGGAAACCATAAAATTTGTGTTGAAGACAATTAGGGCTTGTTTGGATGAGCTTCTAAGAAAAGATCTTTTTTCGAGTTATCTTTTTTTAAAAGATCTTATAGAGAAGTAAAAGTAATGTAAAAAGGTCTTTTTATCTATCAATTATGTTTTGGTATAACAATATAAAAGTACTTTTTTGTTTATTTATTACATGAAAAACATCTTTTTTTTAAGGAAAAAAGATCTTTTAAAAAAAGATGTAAATTACAGCTTCTCAAAAAAGATCTTTTTTTGATTTTACTAGTGCTTTTACTTTTACTACTAGAAATTTGCCAAACACGTTAAAAAATAAAAAAAGATCTTTTTTCATTGAAAAAATATCTTTTTTTAACAAAATAATGGCGCTCAAACATGCACTTAGTGTCATATAATACCAAAAATATTAACACATTGTCTAATTTGTTATATATATTTGTAAGAACTATCTTATTCATACAAATATAAATTAGCTAAATGTGTATGTGCGAATTCATAGTGTATGACAATTAAATCTTATATTGTATATTAAATTTTAAAAGTGATTTTATATTAAATAAAATACAATATTGGAAATAGGAGGATGAGCAAGCAAGTGGAGAACGTGTGTAAGAGTTAGATAGGAGGAATTATTATTTATTATTTTATTTTTTTTTTCAAAATTTTCCAACTTATCTTTGTATGGCACCATGTCATATCTGGCTAGTGTTAGGTGAACAGCTGTATTGTGGTGTACAAATAATCAAAAAGAAGGGATCAAATTCCATGATTACATTTTTGAATGTGACACTTATTAGCACCGAACTCCCACTACCATATTTGTTTATTAATTTAGTGGACTATATAATATGTAGTAGAATATATATAATTGACATAAACAGCTTATTAACGTGTGTGTCTTTTTCCAGTATTCATACCGTATATTAATTGTTGTTTCTAGGTTGATTATGACACAAGTATGAACAAAGCATCAAGCATCAAGCATTTGACAAGAAGAAATAATTTTTGAATTTTGCATGAATATGATTGATTTGGTTGATAGCTAGTGTAGTGGTAGGCCTATTTATGTCCCCTTAAATTTGGGGTGATACACGGAAAAAAGCTGTATATGGTTAGTTCATTATGATTTTTGGAACAATAATATTACTATTTGAGTACATATATGTTTTATTTTAATAGAAAGATTTAAGTATAATATTAACTTTAGTATCTAAAATCTGATGACAAATTAGCTTCTGAAAATTAAAATATACTCTTCGGATTTTATTAGTGCCCATTTTTAATTATTCACTTGGATTTAGAAGATAATTCAATTATAAAATAAAAAGTGAATTAGAAAATTAACAATACTACTTATACACAAAAAAAGTCACCAGTAAAATATAAATATATAATGACTGATTTAATAGTTGATTTTTAGTGTGCATATATTACTTTTATTACCCAACAATATTATCCTTTATAATTTTTTTATGTTCTACTGACTACTCAACCAACTTAAGTTAGTTAAAATATCAAATAATTGATTATATTTTTTTTTGGTAAGTAAATAATTGATTACATTATCCTTTTAATTGTTATTATGGCAATGAGATAGGCCCATTAGCCCCAAAAACGGCATATGGCCCAATAAGGATCCAAGAGTCACTTTCTAAGTTCATCTCACACTTGTTTTCTATTTTTTTTTGGCTAATTTTTTTTATATTGATTAAATATATATGTAATACGTTGTTATTGAAAGATTAGGTATTTCTCTTTAATATGGTATTATTTTTTTTTAATTAACATTAATCAAATCGAAATGTCCGATTTGTTTGAACAGAAAAAATAAACCACAAATCGGAGAGTTCGATTTGTACTTTTAATTTTTTTTATTTTAAAAACAAAAATCGGATGGTTCGATTTTAATATTTTTATTTTTTTTATTTTCAAAAACTCAAATCAAACCATTCGATTTGTGATTGCTTATAAAAAAAGCTTAACAATATAAAAATTTGGAGGCACCGATTTATGTATCCCACACCAAGGTAAATCACTTCTCTTCTCACGTGATTTTGTGATACACATATCCATGTAACACAGAAAAAATAATAAGCGTTCTTTTTTTTTATTGACTTAGGCATTGGATTTCTTACAAGCATAGTTATTAAAATTGAATTGGACAGGCCGGTTCGACTACAAAACTGATACACTGGTGGTCAGATCTGTTGAAAACTGATCGGTTCGTGCCTGGAACTGTTGTTGATCCGCATGGGTCCACGATGCACCTACGTGCCGTGAACCACCGAAGGAGCTCCGCATGTCCAGAAATTCATCTCACACTTGTTTTCTATTCTTTTTTTGGCTAATTTTTTTTATATTGATTAAATATATATGTAATACGTTGTTATTGGAAGATTAGATGTTTCTCTTTAATATGGTGTTATTTTTTTTAATTAACATTAATCAAATCGAAATGTCCGATTTGTTTGAACAGGAAAAATAAACCACAAATCGAAAAGTTCGATTTGTACTTTTAATTTTTTTTTATTTTAAAAACAAAAATCAGATGGTTTGATTTTAATATTTTTATTTTTTTTATTTTCAAAAACTCAAATCAAACCATTCGATTTGTGATCGCTTATAAAAAAAGCTTAACAATATAAAAAAATTGGAGGCACCGATTTATGTATCCCACACCAAGGTAAATCACTTCTCTTCTCACGTGATTTTGTGATACACATATCCATGTAACACAGAAAAAATAATAAGCGTTCTTTTTTTTTATTGACTTAGGCATTGGATTTCTTACAAGCATAGTTATTAAAATTGAATTAGAGAGGCCGGTTCGACTACAAAACTGATACACTGGTGGTCAAATCTGTTGAAAACTGATCGGTTCATGCCTGGAACTGTTGTTGACCCGCATGGGTCCACGATGCACCTACGTGCCGTGAACCACCGAAGGAGCTCCGCATGTCCAGAAATTAAACTCAAAAATGTTGGATGGAAGGCTTGAACAGGCAACTTTATTATTGTACATGACAAAAGATAATTATATAGTAACTTTGAATGAATTTTATTTTTACTTTTTTTTTAAACATGGATTCACATAAATATCAAATTTGATATATTTATTGTAATATGTTTTTCTCTTTCTCTTGTTCATTTAAATTGAAAAGAATTTTTGCATTAGTAATTAATTTATTATCTCTTTTGCGTCATAAATTATATCTAGAAATTGATACTTGATTGTTATTAATATATTTGTAAAAATATGTATTTTAAGCTTTAAGTTTTAATTTTATTTTTATAATCTTATATTTTTATTTAATTATGACCAGATCAACCGGATAAATCATCGACTCACCGGTTGACTCAATGATCCAATCATATGATCAGGTTAATTATCGGTTTGGTTCTAATAACTATCCTTACAAGTGAATGTAATTTTATATATTGCATTACCCAAAAAATTAAGATAATCTGTGTTTACTAATGTGACAAATAGTGAATAACACAAGTTTCTTGCCCCAAGACTAAAACCAGACAAAACCAAATGCCACCAATCAATTCAATAGAAAGGAACCACATTTCATTTAAATTTGACAACAAAGTCGCAACAAATTTTGGTATTACCAATTAGCAAAACAAGCTTGTTACAATACAGCCACATTACTTTGAATCAGAGACAATTCAAATGAAACATCTTCTATTTACACCCAAGGAGAAAAAATTTGAAGATATTCAAGTCACTGCAGAACATGTAGAAACATTTCAGTCACTGGAAAAAACACCTAGATCACACTCGGTCTTGACCTCGAAGTTGTGACTTGCAAAAAGGAGAACGCACACGGCTTGTTTCGTACAAGAATCGATGAACAAAACAACAGTTACTGCCACTTTGGAACCGAGTCGGTAATGGCAGCAATCTTCTTCTGCAGCTCTGGCTTGTTTGCTCCTACAAGTTTGTCAACTTGTTGTCCATTTTGAAAAAAGAAGAAAGTTGGCGTGGCTTTGATGTCCCATGTAGCGGCGAAGTCCTGCAACAACGAAAACCATGTTTCAGTAGTGAAACTAACTGAAATTGGATGTATTTGCTAAACTTTAATTTCAAATTGATAATATGAAATAATAATGTTTAATGCCTTTGTCACTTACGCTTAGTTCATCCACATCGACTATTAAGAACACTATCGATGTGAATTTCTCAGATAACTCGCAGTAATACGGCGCAATCATTTTACAAGGACCACACCAAGTAGCACTGAAGTTCAGGATCACCTGTTGAACATTGAGCTTCAGTATTAACTTTGAACCAAGAGAAAATAAATTATATACTTCAAAAATTGAGAAGAGTGAGAAAATATGCTGAAATATCTGCAAACAATTTCATCATATATATTGTATCAGAAATGGGAGTGAGTTGCCTTTAAAGTAAGAAAATAAGTGTGTACACCTATCCTTATGGGGATGAAAATGGAAATAAAATTTCATATATCAGTTTTCATAATGTTTCCAAATAAATCTAATGCCAAAAATAAAAACCCATTTTTACCCTCATATGGAATTGATGCATTTAACTTTAGAGATAAGATAAGTTTCAAGGAACTATATCCCAACTTCAAAGTGCATTTTATGTGCATGCGTGTCAAAGAGACAGTAATGGAAGTTAGGGACAAATTCTACGCCACTACCATACTAGCCAGCGCAAATTTAAGTTCAAAAAGAGAGAAGGTATCTTAGCAAGGTGTAAAAATGGATCCTTAGATCTCCTACCCTAATATCGAAAATAGAATCTTGGGCACAAGGCTGCAGAAGGCTTCCGATTAACATGTAAAGCCCTTCCAAATTCTTGATGAAATTGAACAGCAGGGAATCAATGATAAAACTCGCTATCAAATTTGAAAATAGACACTACCATCTCGATTAGCTTGTGACGCATAATTGCAACAGAATAGAAAAATTTTGCTTGATAATAAACTACATGCATTACAATAAACAAAACACAAAGTGTGGTGTGTCTCATTAATATGGAGCGAGCTTAAGAACTCTTTTCAAAGTTATTACAACTCAAAATTTCTAAAAGCATTAGAAACACTATTTAGAATCAAGTGCAAAAGATACCTATGTTACAACAAAGTAAATAAGAACGAAAACTTACAGTTTTGCCATCTCTCGTTGCTTCTTCCAACTTTTGCTCCCAAGCTTCGGTGCTGCTAATAAGTTTCACATTTCCAGAAGCTAACTCCACGTGTTGATCAGAATGTGTATCCGTAGATTCATCCTACAAATATCAGAAACATGAGATCTTTTTTGTTAATTGACTGATCAATAAATGAGGTTAAATGATACACTAGTAAGTTCTAGCAGCATAAAGAACCACAAAATTTGCAAAGAAGTATACAACAATTGATCCTCATCCCATTAATTGTGGTCAATATGGATCAAACACCACCAAACTAAGTTCCCTATCATAAGTCATAATTGTGTATATTGTGTTTAAACCATTTGTATTTAAATCTCTTTTAAATTTTAATAGTTTCCTCTAAAGTCTTTTTTAGGTTTCCTTCTGTCTCGGCTACATGACTACCCATTATCGGATCCACACTTCTAACTAGAGCCTCAACAAACCTTCTTCTAGTACGCAAATACCAACTAAGACAAGGAAAATTCTACTATCCCTATAATCAATGCTAACGAAAATCCCTCTTTCATGCCATCATTCTTAATCCTATTTGGTTTAGTGTGTCTGCTCATCCATCAAAACATCCTCTTATCCAACACAACATTAAGCTTATTTTAATGTTGGCTTTCTATCACCAACATAATTTGCAGACTTATCACATATATTTCTCTATTTTTCCTTTCTAGCCGCTATTAATGTGGAGGAAGGAAAACATCAAGAAGCTTGCAGCTGGAGTAGCCAATAAGAGAAGAGGAAGAATAATGTTGAGGAAATGAGCTATTATTTAGAAATATCTGGCATAAAATAAGTATAAACACATCATTACCACATAAAATACAATGTTATAGGTTATCAACCATTCACCTCTGAGAAAATAAAAGTAAAAAATAAAATTGGTTATTAACATGATCTTCCTGACCTAACTGATAGCTATCTACAAGCTACAACAAGAAATTTGTTTTCGTTAGTTGCCTAGGCAGTGTAATCGGAACCATTGATAATTTCTAATATTTAGATCTTTTTGAACAGTTGAGAAAACATAATATATTGCCCTTTTCTAATTCTTACATAGTTTTTCATCAGTTGTTGCATCCTACTATTTTTTGTCCCCATTCTTGCTTATTACCCGTCTAACCTAACAGCTACAGATCCTATACAAGCAGGACGAGTATTCGAGAGTTAATATTTCAATGCAGCTGGCAAATAAGTAGGTCTTGGACATACTAAAAAACCATAGTCAAACACTAACACTTTAAAGTTACAAGCACAGCATAGTTAGAACTTTTTGTAAGAATATGCTATATATATTAAAGGAAACAGTTCATCACAGAAAACAGGAGAAAATTTCAGGCTTTTCAACTTTTAATCAGCATAGCAATGAAGAATCTCATTTATTTATCCTAATATTCTTACCTTATCCAAACAGTTCCCCATATAATTGTTCAAAAGCCACTAATTATGAAGTTTGAGAGGAAATACCACCAATTTCTGCAAGGCCATAAAAATAAAAAGGAATTAAGAGAGGTACAGAGAACAATAGCCAACTCAAATGAATGTAACACTTTATTGGTTGGCTTCGAACCGGTGAGTTACCCCAATGCCATAGTGAAAGAAAAATTAAAGCAACATAAGAAAATAAATTAGTAGTCTATAAGTGTTCACTTAAAAAGAATATCAGGAATTAGCACACATCTGAAGAAGGACACATTAAAAACACAGGTGCAAGAAACAGAAAACTTATTATTGGCTGACTAAGCAGGAGCAAAAATCAAGTGAAGGAAGAATACTATTTCCTTAAGACAAACAACAACCATGCATTCTCGACACTGAAAGGAATGGAGCTAAACCAAAATAAATATAAAAACAATGTGCACAAGGGATTCCCCATCATCTATGGACTAGTGGCAGCTGGGGTTTCATAAATAGTACAAACAGTCACACACACCCAACTTAATGTTGTCGATCAGAACCTTCTCCAGCAGACCCAATCGGACAGGCAGTATTCTTTCGTCAGCCCAGCTTCTCCCTTTCTTGTCTAGTGTATTAGACTCCATTGTAGGTCATTCAGAAGGTCTCCGTTTCTATTTTAGGGCATATAGCAACAACCATGACATGGTTTCCTCAAACTTGAAGGTCGCAAGCATGGTCTTGAACTAGCATGGGAGCTTGGGTATGCGTCTCAGGCTGTGGCTGCGCATGGGAGCTTCTTCAACTATCCTGAAGGTTGCTCTTGATCCCGACGTCAAAATCTCAGCGAAAAACCTCTCTGAGTGTGACCAGAATGTGTCCGGGCAACATTTATTGCTTAGCACCAATATGGTTGCTGACTACATGGCTCACACAGGAGCAACTGATATCTTTTGACTCCAAGCTGTGGCAAATGATGTCTCCAAGCTGAAAGAGCAAAATAACAACTACAACGGTGCGAGCAAGAATAGCACCACAGCAATAAAAATTCCTTCATACCAAGAAGTGCTCCAAAGCTCTCAACCAAAATCGACTCCACCCTCACTCTTTCTCTCCCAAACATTCTCCCAGGCCTTTTTCCTTCCTCAAATCCTCTGAGTTCTACTCTCACCCACCCACCGCCTCCTTTAAGCTTCTTAAGGATGATTTGGTTTGCTATTGTCTTTTGTGTTTGTTTCAGCATTTCTTCCCGCAAATAGATATGCACATGATCCAATTCTAAATTTCTAACGCATTAAGAACTCTATTAAGTGTTCCCAATATGCAAAGCACAGTTTCTTTTTCTCTTTTAAATTGCATAGGTTTCTCAGAACTCTGTGATTACAGAACAGACTTTCTATATCTGGAATTTAAAGTTGCAAGCTTTCCATAAATTTGCACATAATAAAGAGAACCCCACGAAAATCATGCATTAAAAGAAACAATAAATGAAGAGAAAACAAGGGTTTATTTCTGCAATCGGAACAAAAAAATAGAGAAAACGGACAATTAAATTACCTGAAACAATTGAAGGGTCTAAGTCTGAGATAGTTGAATTGCTGCAGATAGAAACACTGAAAGGGTTAAGAACAGCAAATTGAATATTTAAAGGGGAATTTGAGAAACTATCACTACTTTTCGGAGAAGATAAGGAGCAAGAGTCATGTGCTGGCGTGAATAAAATTGACGTTGTTTACTTGTTTTTGTTGACACATAAAAACAGAAACAGAAACCAAAAACCAAAAAAAAGGGGGGAAAAACCAAAAAGAAAATAAACAATAAATAAATAATTAATAGGTTATTAATGAACAAACTACTTATTAATTCAGGTGAAATTGTTACTGCTGGTAATAAAACAGATTAAAAAGAGAACAAAAAAAGTTGAGTATCGTTATTTGTACATCTAGAATCTCCACACCCCGTAATACAGATGGGGAGAGGGTGTTAAGAGTGTAGAAAAATAACCCCTCTCTCTAATGGGCAAGAGAAATTAGGGTTCTTATTAATAATAATAATTTATCTAATTAAAGAAGAAAAAATATTGGTTAATAAAATAAAATATTAAAATTATTTAAAGCATAATCTTTTATCATAAATTGGGGAAATGATATGGTTTTTAAAAGTTGTTTTTTTAATCATTTTAATTATACAAAAAACATAAATTTAAAATTTAACAAGTGATACAAGTATACAACATTTCATTTTTTAAAGAAACAATTTATAAACACAAGAACAGTAACTAACTCTGTGATCATGTGTCATTAATACACAAATTAAGAAATTAATTTATCTTAATTATATATTAAATATATATTGAGAATCGTTTATGTAATTTAAGCTAAGGACAAAAATTGGATAAAGCTCTAGTAGTAATTTATGGTTTTATAAAAAAAAACATTTTGATTAAATGACAGTACAGAATATTTTAAACTCTAGTATATCAAATTAAACTCATAAATAACTGAATAAATGTCACAAGAGAAATAGTTTAAGAGACCAGGTTTTATTCTATTGATTAATGTTAGAGGCAGATCTACTTAATAAAAAAATATGATTAATTAATAGTTGGTGGGATTTGGGAAGGAGAATGAGCAATGTACGTAAAAAAAAATGCAGATTACTTAAAAATAAAGTAAGACCAAATCGAAGCTCAAGATGCCAAGAAACCAATGTTGATGTTGTTTTTCTTATTAATATATTTCCACCGTCATGTCACTAAATTTGAAACAGAAGATTCATATTGATAGTCTACTTGATTATTTAGAACAAATTTTTTATTAGATCTAAAATGACTTAAAAGGTTTTGTTTATGATGACTAATTGAGTAATTGACTATTATTATGGTAGTTATGATTATTGTACAATTTTAATAATATTTAAAAAATATTAAAATATATACATGAGACATGTTTATATGATGACTAACTAACTACTGTTATATAGTGATGATAATGGTTATACTACAATTTTAATAATATTTAAAAATATTAAAATAATGTTTTTTGATATTTGAAAATATTCTTTAAATTAAAATATATTATAAAAAATGAAAATTGTGACATTAATTTTAACCATATCTTTTTAAGTATTTTCAAGTTCGTCGTTGCTAGCAATATTCCTTCCAAAAAAAAAAAAAGGTTTCTAACAATATTGTATGCAACATGGTTAAGAAACATATGTATTTCACATGATTAAAATGTGTAGCAACTAGCAAAGGTGAGAAAGTTGGGGGTCTTTCAATGTTGGCAGGCTGGTGTGTCCATAATATAGTTTATTAATTTTAGTTGTATTCACATGTGTTTGTTAAAAACACCAACCACCATTGGGCCACAACAAAAGCTAAAGGGCAAAACAATTGGCCGTTGATAATAAGCAGTTACATGTGAATCCAACTTTAATTTTCTGTTGAGCAACCATAATGAATGCTTCACCAAGGTTGATTTTTAATTAAGATGTGCTGTATTTTTTTAATATTTAAAAAATTGATTATATTGGGAAAAAGAGAAAAATTGATTATGTTTGCAATAATAATGATTTTCTTGGTAATTTTAGGTACATGTTAAATTGTTAATGGTTTGTTCTGGTCAAATAATCAAATATGCTTTTTATATTATAATATTTTTTTTAGGAATAAATATTATTTTAGTTATTAAAATTTACGGTCAAATTTAAAAAATTTTCTAATTTTTTTTAGTTCAAAATGATTATCAACATTCTATTTAGAGAAAAATACCAAAACGCCCCTGACAATAACATAAAAAGACAATGAGGTCCCTAGAAAAAAAGAAACTCCTATCCGGCCCCTATTTTTTAACTCTGTTAGACAAGTTAGTCCTTCCATTAATAATTTGTCTCTAGAGCTGATTCACCATGCCTACGTGACACGTTAAGTTAATGACGTGACAGTTAAATGCCAACTTGGATGGGCAGATTAATGGGCCATCCAATCCGGTCCCTAACAATTCCATTTAAGATAAACAAATTTCATATGTGCTGACAAAGAATATCTGAAGTAATATCTACCACCTTGAGATCCAATTTCGTTTTGATTTTTCAAATTCAATTCCATCTCTAGCTCCTTCATTCTATGTTCTACATCCTTCAATCTCCTTTCCATTAAAATAGCATTGTTAGAAGTAATATCCTCATCCATATTTTCGTGAACTAATACATCTAGCCATTTAAAATACTTACATTGTAATTAGGGCATCCCAAGAAGAACCTATCCGGATTAAGTTCTGTGCAAGATTGGAATAGAATTGCATGGACCCATAGTAACATTTCAGAGATATGAATTTCTTCTTTCTTGGCTGCCCAACTCTTCCAGAAGAAAAGGTGCAGCATTTACTCTCTTCGCCAACACTATAACCACGCATGTTGCGACTCCTAGTTTCCGAAGAATGATCTCCATGGCTCATGGTGGTAGACAGTTAGGGTTCTACACAAGAAGGAAGGAGGAAGAGGCGTTTTGGGCTCATCATGTTCTGTAAAGTGCAGATAAAACACGAAATTATATTTTCAAAAAATTGTCAGGGACCGGATTGGGTGATTCATTAATATGCCAATCCACGCTGGCACTTAACGGACACATCACCATCTTAACTTGTCACGTATTCACGTTCCATTAACTCCAAAAATAAATTATTGACGTAGGGACTAATTTGTCTAACGAAAAAATTTCAGGGGCTGGAATGTAGTTTTTTTTTCTAAGGGCCTCGTTGTCTTTCGCAAAAATTGTCAGGGACCGGATCGGGTATTCACTCTTTTATTTAATATTAAAATTAGAGTAGAACTCGTGCGCGGGCATGAACAAAATAATCACGCACTCCCTCTATTTTTTTTTTGGTGACTAAATAGAAAAGAAAGAAAAAAAAGTGACAAAACCAAATTAATTGGCTAGGGTCATATCTAAATCTATTAGATGTTGAAGCTCACTCCATGGTTGGCTCCAATTCGAGTGAATGTCCGCGACAGAAGCAGCTGCTTTAGCCATACAATCTGCAACACTATTTGCAGTCCTCTGAATTAAAAGAATAGAGACTCTCCAATTTCAATTCATAACCTCCTGAATATGCTTTGCCAAATCCCATTTCGGAATATCCTTACTAAGCATTCTTTGGTTTACCAAGAAAAGAGCTTCTAAACAGTCAAATTCACAAATAACCTCACGAAATCCACTCTCCCAAGCAAGAAGTAAACCTCTCCAAATTGCATACAATTCAGCAAAAAGAACACTGCACACTTCGACTTTTCCAGTGCAACCTTTCAACCAACATCCATCAGGATTGCGAATAATACAACCAAAACCAGCATAGTCAGAAGGAGCAAACCAACTAGCATCACAATTCAATTTAACAGAATGAACTGGAGGTGGAACCCAATGCAAACAAAGTGAAGGAGGAGACAGAGATTGATGCATAGCAAAAATAGTGTGAAACTCCCTTACTGAACTACGAATCAAACTCACCACTTTACTAGCACTCTATGAATCATCTATATTAAATAAGTCATGATTCCTGCTTCTCCAAATCCACCAGATGGTCGAAAAGAAAAGAAAAGCATCTCCACTCCTTGCACCTCTGTAGAGCCAATCATGTAAATTCGAGTTATCTAAATACAGGCCTAAAAGGGTCCAGACTTCCTTGGCACTAGGGCACTCTCGAAGACAATGAAGAATGGATTCAGAACCATTCTGACACCGATGACAGGTGCTAGATAAAGCTAAACCACGACCCAAACGAAACTCTGCCGTAGGAATAGCATTATGAAGACTGAGCCAAATCAAGAACTTATACTTCTCAGGAATATGCAGACGCCATACCCACAACCAATTATCATGCTCATTCCAGTCAAACTTTTTTTTGGCTAGCCAACTATACCCACTCCTAGCTGAGTAGAGTCTAGAAGATGCCACACCCCATGACCAACCCGAACTCTCTCCAGCATTCAAATCCGGATTATAAGCATTCAAACGCTGTTTGACATCTTCTGGAATGATAGAGAAAATATCATGGAGATTCCATTGACCATCTTTCCAAACGTCTCTAATAGTTAAATCAGAGTCAGATATATGTACAAAAGGAACATCTTGAGCAATTGGGCCCTCAATACTCCAATTGTCAAACCAAAAGGATTGATCAAGTGACCCAACGCACCAAGAGAAGGCATCCTTAAGAGCACCAAAAGCCTTTGAGATACTCTTCCAAACATGAGAAGCATTGCAAGGGACAGGGCCATCTAAAACTCCCTCATTCCTCAGATGCTTCGCCCTCAATAGAGCAACCCAAGGCTTGTCCTGACAATGAAAAAGTTGCCACACCAATTTACCAAGTAAAGATATATTAACACACGCAGGGTCTCTAACACCCAGGCCACCAAATTTTTTTGGAGTGATCACGGTCCTCCAATTAACAAGAGAAAGACCTCTACCATCAACTTGACCCTTCCAAAGGAACTGTCTCATCATAGAAGATAATTTATCGCAAACCCAATTTGGAAAAAAAGATACCTGCATATGATAGACAGGAATGGATGCTGCAACAGAATTGATCAGGCAAAGTCTCCCTGCTTTATTTAGAAGCATTCCTTTCCAATTAGCTAATCTTCCCCTCACCTTTTCAATCACCGAATGAAAAGAAGCACTACTGGTACGGGAATGATTAAGGTTAACTCCAAGATATCTTCCTAAGTCCAAAGCAAAACGTATTGAAGAAACACTAGTAAAAATATCTCTTCTACGAGCAGTCACATTTTTAGAACAAAAAGTTTTAGACTTTTCAAGATTCACTTTCATGCCAGAGGCCTTGCAAAAAATGTTAAGAGAATGCATGACCATTTGGACCTGACTTTTTGTAGCCTGGCAGAAGAGTAAGAGATCATCTGCAAACATCAAATGAGAAAATTTTGGGCCACCCCTAGTGACAGAAACTGGTTTCCACACACCCTCGACCACCTTATGAGATATATAGCAGGCAAGTCTTTCCATACAAAGCACAAATAAGTAAGAAGACATTGGATCGCCCTGTCTAAGCCCCCTTCTAGGAGCAAAACTATCCAATCTATTCCCATTCCACATAATAGAAAGAGAGGATGCACAGACACAAGTCATAATCAAATTAACAGTGATGATAGGAAAACCAAAAGCAATGAGAGTACTCTCCAAAAACCTCCAATCCACCCTAACGTAAGCTTTTTCAAGATCAATTTTAAAAGCAAGAGTACCTTTCTTGGATTTTGTGTGCTTCATGAAATTCAAAATTTCTTGGGTCACAATAATATTATCAGGAGCACCACGACCCGGAATAAAAACTCCTTGTAAAGGACTAACAATATCTGGAAGAAAAGGCCGAAGTCGGTTAGTCAATACTTTGGTGATAATTTTATAAACAACATTACACAAGCTAATAAGCCTGAAATCCTTCATAAAGGTAGGATTATCAATTTTAGGAATAAGCACAATCAGAGTTTCCATGATGCTAGGATTTAAGAACTCTCCCAAAAAAGCGCTTCGGACAATATTCCAAATCTCAGTGCCTACTATCTCCCAATATTCTTTAAAAAAATAAGCTTGAAAGCCATCTGGACCAGGAGCCTTAAAAGGGCTCATACTGAATACTGCTGACTTGACTTCCGCAAAAGAGACAGGGTCAATTAACCTAGCACAAGCCTCAATGCTTATAGTGGGCATCGGAACATCCCCTAAACAATCAATCTCAACCTCTTCCGTTGTACCAAAGAGATTCTTGTAAAAAGAGAGGGCTTCTTCCTGGAGAATATCTGGATCAGTAGACCAAGACCCATCTCTAATATATAATCCATGTACTCTATTATGGTTTCTACGCACCAAAGTCTGAAGATGAAAAGTGTTTCTACGCACGCCCTCTATTTAAAAGCCAATTAAATCAATATAATTATATAAATAATATATCTTTCAACAAAAAAGTTGCATTCCATCGCGTAACAATTACATGTTGTTTTGAATTAAAATTCTAAGTCTTTTTCTAAATTCGACTCCGGACAGAGCAAATGTAACAACAAATAATGTTCACGTTATTTGCTAGACTAATAATGATTCATTAAGGAGATGATATATCATATATACTACGATAATGTAAGTTATCTTCATAATTATTAATTACTATAATATAAAAAAATGTAAAAAAGAATAAAAGCTAAAAATTTTTTATCATAAAATAGACAACTTATCTCATCAAATGTTTAACATCCCATTATGATAATTTATTCGAATCTCTGGGTAGAAACTTAAAAACCATCAATCGCATATACACGGTTTTATCACATCTATGGTTACATTTTTAATACGTTTTTTCCATGTTGAGAAATTACTAAAATATTTTTCAGCTTCTTTTACATCAATCCTAAAATTATTCTTCAGAATTTTAAAATTCAATTCTCTTAATCTCCAATCCTAATTAACTTGTTATTTTCTTGTTAATAATAAAATAAAAATTTTGACAGTTAATCACATGTCCCAAGAATAAAATAATAATAAAACATTGGTACAAAGCCTTTTTTTTTAACTCTTCTAATTTAAAAATAGAATAAATATGCAAGTAAAAAGTTCCATCAAGAAAAGGACTAAATAAAAAAGAATTAATTAATAAAGTTAGATCACCAAAAATTGTTTTCAATAGTAGAGATTTAGTACTCCTAAGTATAACAATTAACCCTTGTCCCTCCAAATTATAAACCTTGTTTGACAAAGCTATAAACTAATAAAATCTCTTTCAAGGTTAATCATTCAATTTCCTCTAGAATCATTCTTCTAATTTTCAAATTTTGGTAAGGAAAACAAATTAAATTTAGAAAAAAAACTAATACTCAAATAAAATTACGGTAAATAAATAAAATTAAGGAAAAATAAAAAGTAATATAATAGAGACTAAACCACCAAAAGTAACCATGAAAGATTGATTCGCTGACAAAAATAACCATAGAAGATCAAAACTCCTCAAATATCCACAATTGATTAGTTTCGTTTGTCAAAAATAGCCAAGTCTGATGTAGCCTTAGCAGAATGGCATACATAGACTGTTTATGTTGACGATTACACGTATTGGTAGGCATACGTCTACTTAGTACTATTTAGGGTCAATTTAAACCCTAATTCTTCGTTCTTCTCAGTTGGAACCCAATATTAGTAGGGTAATCCGAGCACAGGCATCCAAGGTAACTACAAGCGAAGAACCCTAATTCCTGAATTAATTTATGCTCATAGAATTTGAGCAATATCAAGGAGAGAGGTAACTACAAGCGAAGGAAGCAGATTTTCAGGAGCTTCACATTCAAAGATGAAGAAGAAGAAAATTATGGATGGAAGATGTCACTGTGGTGAGTATGTTGTCTTGTTGGAATCTTTGACGGTTACTAATCCTAGAAGATGGTTCATTCGTTGCCCCTTTTCGAAGGTATGAGACATTATTTATGATAATTAGACAAGTATAGGGTTTCTCTACATCTTTGATGTTTTGATTTTTTGGCTTCTGTAGAGTCGAGATTGCCATTATTTTGTTTGGGTTGATGAAATTGATGGGGGATAGCAAAGTTTGGCATGGTAAATGTGGTGTTGCTAATCAAGATGTGTCAATTGCTCCAACAGACCACAGGAAGAGAAATGTCAACACGGCCACGAAGGTTGAGAAGAAGATTGAAGGTGAAATCAAAGCTATGAGAGTATAGCTTGTGTCCGTGTCTTTAGGATTGTTTCTACAGTTTACGCCTTTTTGTTTGTTTGTAATGGTCATGTACAAGTGATTGGTAAGCATTGAACCTCAAAGATATTTCCAGCATCATCTCCTGTCCAGAATGGCCTCCAACTACTATTCTGTTTCTTATTTTTCTCCAATCTACTCTGTTGTACTGGACAAAGCCGTCCATTGTATCCCCTCAACTCCTTCTTATTTCTAGCCAAAATTCTCATAACATAACACATTATCTCTTCTAGGAGGATAATGATTAGCTTTCCCTTAAACTTCTTACACTTAGAGTTAAAAACTTCACTGTTGTTGTTGGTGATATTATCCACCTTTGGCCATTCACTAAAGTGGGATCTTGACCATTATTTTGGTAGAATGCGGCTCAGATACTCCCAAGCATGTGGGTTTAGTTTTCTGATTATTGTCATGGCTGCTGCAAAGTCTTGGGGTGGTGCTCCTTGCACACAACTCTTATAACTTAGAGGTTACAATCATTGAATGACTTAGTTCATAAAAGTATTACCTCGTAGAACCTTTAAGTGTGACAGAGTACGCCTTTAAACACAGTACGTTAGAGAAGCAGCAACCTCCTTCTCCAATGTCGTCACAGGAATAGAATCAGAGTACAATGGGAGTACGCTAGAGAAGAAGAAGATGAAAAACTGCTCTGTTAGGGCATGATTGATGTCGCGCTCAAAAGGGAGGGGTAACACCACTTTCTGTTCTTCTAATTTCAATGCTTGAAAGAGTAACGTTTTTTTAATAAACTAAATAAATGCAATTTTAACAAAAAAAATTAATCCACGTAAGGCATTCTTTTGTCACGTTGCAATGGATGTGGACACATTGTATAATTTAACAAAATTTTATTAACATTTGGTCACATTTGACAAACGGAGCACATCAATTGTGGGTATCTGAGGAGTTTTGATCTTCCATGGTTACTTTTGTCAGCAAATCAATCTTTTATGGTTACTTTTTGTGGTTTTTTTGGTGACTGAAATAAATTAAACAAAGAAAAATAAAACAAACAAAACAAGGAACTGCTTAAATAGAGGGGCAGTCCCATTTAAGACTACTCTTAAACTATTCCCAAGGTGAAAGAAGCTCCACATGCGAAAGTTGTAACTTCATCGCCATCTTTGCCATAGTATCTGCCACCGTGTTTGCATCTCTCATAATCAAACGAAAGTCAACACGCCAATTCCAATGCATGATATCTCTTATTTTGAGCACCAATGGATCAATAAACCCAAAACCATCTTGAGTAACAAGATTAAATGCTTCCACACAATCCGTCTCACAAATAACATCTCGTTGACCCACATCCCAAGCTAAGAGATATCCTCTCCAAATAGCAAACAATTCTCCTTGAAGAATACTATTACTCTCAATCATTCCCAAATACCCCCTTTGCCAACTCCCATTACAATCTCTAATAACACAAGCAAAACCAACACTATCACCCGAACCAAAATAACTAGCATCACAATTAATCTTAAAAGTACCAATGGATGGGAGATTCCAAAAACCATTTAGAGTAGAGGGAAGGGACATACGTTGTAATTCAAAAATATTCCTAAGCTTCTTTTCTGAAGTTAATGCCAGACAAATCACTTTTTCCGGAGGCCAAGTTTCATGGGGATTAAATATGTCATTATTCCTTGCTCGCCATATCCACCAAAGTTCCGAAAAGAACTTGAACGGATGCTCTCTGCTATGATACAAGAACCAGTTCTTCAAATCCAAAGGATGACAAGAAATATCCAACCTATGCCAGACAAGCTGAGCTTTTGGACAATCCCGAATACAATGTAAAACTGATTCCTGGCTAGAAAGACATCTTGGACACCTATCCGATGACGACATCCCTCTTCTAAAGCGAAAACTTGCAGTAGGAAGAGCCTCCTTAAGACACAACCAAGCCAAAAACTTATGCTTTTCCGGAACAACCTGACGCCAAAGCCAAAGCCAATTCTCCCGCTCCTCCCAACCAAACAGTTTCTTACACAACCACAAGTAACCATTGCGTGAGTTATAGACTTTGGCAGCAGACCCACTTCAATACCAACCCACTTCCGGACCTGCTTGTTCATCTGGATTGTAAGAGAGAATATTACCTTTCAGATTTTGAGATAAAGGAGAATAAAGAGTATCCAAATGTCACCTACCAACCGGCCAAATATCTTGTATCCGGAGATTCGAATCAGAAATGTGAACGGTTACTTTTGGTGGTTTAGTCTATAATAGAGAATTCTAAACTTTTAAACGAAGAAAATTATTAAAGAACTTATTCAAACATAAATAGTGTCTCATCAACATAATATTTTTCTCAGTATAACATAATACTTTCAAAGACAAAATGATAGGTAACTTAAATAAATATAAAATTTTACAAACTTATTTTCTATCATCTACAAAGGTAAAGTATTCCCTTAAACTAAAATAAATAAAAATAATTAATACATTTTTTTGCGCCCAGAAACATAACAATAAGAAAATTATATTATGGCATCTAAATTATACTCCTTTCGATGAATCAAACATATAATTACAGAATTCTACTGAACCTCAAATCTCATTATCGACACACATGAAAGTAAGTAGAAAATTAAGATGATTAAACTATATCGTCAATCAACTCCCAAAACTATATGAGGATTGATAATGAATGAAATTATTTTCTTCCACTCCAAGGTCTCTTCCTTCACCATAGCAGCTACTTCACTCATCCTCTCCAAAAATAACAACATTTCAAATTCATTAACAAACAATAACAACTACTGTCAGAATCTATTTCACAATTAAAATTAAATTACGAAGCTCCATTACCTCTTCATCATCATAATCATCATTCACCACAAATTTTGACTTATTAAAATCTCCACCCTCATTCTAAAATATTAAAAGAGCTCAGCCATAGGATTAGTATGAATCAAAATATAAGAGAGAATAAAAACATTGAGTTAAAGCAATTACGAATCTTTTGTTGTAGGCTGTGATATCCTCCTCATATGCTAGTGTGTTCTTAGCATTTGCTTGGTATGGAGTTTTTTTCCTGAAACATGATAATATAATGAATTAGAGAGTAAATCGTGAAACAACAACAAAAGCGGAAATAATTGTTAATTGAAGAGAAAAGAATAATAAAAGAGAATCAGAGAACAGGTTTACTTTGCTCACAACATCGGACATAGACTTCCATCTGGCACCACCAATTTTTCCAACCTAATCGGATTTCAAGAAAACATTAGCCTATGAAAATAGTTAACAGCATTGAAAATTTGAAATATCAGAGAAAAGAAAACGATAATAGAAAATAAATAGATAACAAAAAAAATTTAATTCGAAGAGCTTGATTATATGGAATCGAAAATAGGAAGAGCTTTTCATTGGATTTAATTGGTGCATCAAGAATCCAGAATGAAAAGTAACGATATCGTGTTCTAGTCCTTCGATCCTGCATTCTTGATTATTCTAAACAAAATCCAACTAAAATTTCACCTTATTTTAACAATAAACACGTGAAAGAATACAATTTGAGCATTATTTGGGAAGAGCAGAACTCAGAGAATAGTAACCAAGGAATGAGTGGATCAAAGAGTTGAATAATCAAAGGAAGCAAAAAAATAGAGAATCGTTGTTAGAGGATTTTTGCATTGAGACCGAATTATACTGAACCAAATCCACACCTATTATAACATATACCATCTAGGTGTGGAAATTTCAAAGAGAAAGCTGAGGGAATCAAAACTCTCTGGTATGTGAATCAATCTCAAAATTAATTTGAATTAAAAAATAAAAACAATAAATAAAGCTCGAAGTATATTCCATTAAATATCACCAACTTAAAAGAGAAATCCAAGAAGAGGAGTTAGTATATACGTACCAATTTGTTTCTTCTGTGGTTGAGCCTTATGCGGAACTAAAATTGAAACTCAAGGTTTGGTTTTGTATTTCTGTGTGAAATCTTCCTTTGTATTTCTGTGTGAAATCAAAAGGAAGAAAAAACGTTATGAGATGGAAAGGAATGTATTGGGAAATGAGAAAATGGAAATTGGGGAAGAGCAAGAGTGAGGAAAAAATAGCACATATTAATATGATTGAAGAAATAGCAAGATACAGATAATGTTAGTGATGAGCAAAAAATTAAATCACAAAAATAATATTAATGCATTCATATACATTCAAAATTCGGGTCACAAAGGACAATTAAGGATAATGGAAATCACATTTACAAATGATATGGTAAATGACAAAAAAAAAGGGTAAAACAATTAAGAGATTATTATTTTTTGAAAAGAATGTGAAAAAGTAGCAATTGGGTAAAAAATCACCTGGATACTGTATAGCATGATACTTGGAGAGGAGCGGTTCTACGTTGCAGAGGTAACGGAATGTGCTTCACAGATAAGATCACGTAAAGTTGCTGAAGATCATGAAATCCGCGGCTGAATCATTGGAAAGTGGTGAAAAAAAGCATGAAGAAAATTGTGAGATCTCACCGCTATGTTCTTGAACTCCACTGCATATCCATCACCATATCCACCACCACTACATTGCTAACCACCACGAACTCCACTGCCACCACCACCACCATAGCAAAGTTTAGTGGACTCCATGTGATGACCAAATCGGCACCGCGTTCTTGATTCCTAGTCCTAGGTGCGGCACCACATTGACGTCGTGTTCTTATCGCCGCTTACAGATCGAACAACGCTTTCATCATGATCTGAAGTTCTAGCCTCGTAGCCATATGCTTCAAGATCCTCCTTTTGACTTCTGCATGCTGGACCATCTTCTTGTTCCATCCTGGATCCAGATGCTAGACTGCTAGAGTGAGGAGCAGACAGAATTGGAAAATTGATTTATATTCAATTTTAGGTTCTAGATCAAAATTTAAAATTTGAAATTTTATCCTCCTTGATGAATCTTATTCGTAAATAAAAAGACAATAAGAAAAATACAAAAAGAAAATACCATAGATAAAGCCAAGTCTCGCTTGCTGCATGTGCTCTCTGTGCCTGCCGCTCAGTTTTTTCTTGGATCCACTCTCTTCTTTCTCCTCTGTGCCCACCACCACCACATTAATAACCACCACGAACATTGCAACCACCACCGCCAAGCCTCTTCCAAAAACTGCCAACTGCCATCACCGCCGGTTTGCTGCCGAATTCCATAATTATCACCATCGATCATCTCGGCAGTCTCACATAACGACACTGCAACACCATTCTTGTCCTCATCTGAAGCCTGGATGGTGGGTGAAACTGTGGAAGAGACCCATCTCCACGGGTTATAAATTAAAAGGGGGATAATGCATATGATGTATTTGTCTAAGAATTTAAAATTTGAAAAATAGGTAAACTTCTCTGTGTGTTCTACTTCCAGTTTAATGAGTAAAGGATAAAGACCTTCTGATTCAGAGAACGACCAATCAGGTGAAACTTCTATGCACGCTACTTCTAGCTTCTCATTCTTGAGGCAAAGAAAGGGGAATATAGCATTAAAATTTGAATAAAAAGGAAGATTAATGAAACTGATATAAGGTAAAAAAAAATTTAGAAAACAGGTTAAAAACAGAGAAGATGATTAGATGAAATGAAGAATTGAATGGTGAAAAGAGAGTAAATTTGAAATTTGAATTTAGCATGGTGTGTGTATGAATGCCTGCATGATAGAAATTAGAAAGAACATCACATATAGCATAATATCACTGGAAGAGACAGTGTTGTAAGTAGCATGATGATGGTGTATGGATATACATGTCATGAACAGTAACACCCCATCTGAGGAGCTTGACACGCTGGAATTCCACTAAATTGAAAACTCTCTATTAGAAGGATAGTATTAGATAATATTTTTGACAATTTTAACCCTTTATAAAATTTGATAATTAAAAAATCCTCTTTATCCCTCATCAGTCATAATCCTCCATCATGACAAAGAAAATGACGACAACGATAAAAGCGTATTTTTCCATCATTTTTGCTCCACCGAAGGAAATCTAGAATTTTTCACTTCTTTGCTTGCGATAGTGACGAAGTTCGATCATGTCGAATTGCTCTTCTTACATCTATTTGGCAAGGCTTGAACCAAATTCGGAGTCCACACAAAGTACTTCTCTAGTGAAATTCCATCCAAATCGTCGTCTACCTTTGACGAAGACGACGACGCCGTTGGAGGATCGCGGCTACTCCAGCGAATTCTCCACATCTTTGTCGATCAATAAATCCATTGCCGTTAGATCCACCGCCGCACTCCGACGAAGTTCTAGCAAAGACTTGGTTGAAGATTGGGAAAGAAGACCATTGTAGCGATTAAAGTAAATGTCATTAGCAACCTTTTGAAACGCTATGAACTCAAAAATCAGTATTGTCGTTTTGGAGATGGTCTTGGTGGTTGTCGTTTGGGTAAATATCTGAGTCTTTTCAAGGAAGAGAGTAGTGCTCTCGTGTAACTTGATCAGCGATGTGTGCGAGTTTGTGAGAAGAGTAAGTGCTAAAGCTTGGGCTCACAAACAAGTACTCCTCAATCTCTTCTTCATCTTGTTTCAATAATTCTATAAATTTTTCAGTTTCTCAGATAGTGTTGTTAGTGGTGACTATGGATAAGAAGGTAGTGCTGGTAGATATAGGATGAGAGCTGATACAGTAGTAGGAGTATTTTTGTTATTTAAAAATTATTTTCAAAAGGACGATTTTAATACTAAATAGAATGTTAAGGATCATTTCAAAAAAAAATTTAAGGACGATTTTAATTTTGATTCTAAATTTTAGGGACAAGTACTTATTTTTTTTAAGTATTTCATCTATTTTTAAATTAATCCCTCTTTGTATTTTTCCAATCTAATTTTTTTTTCAAAACTGTTTCTATAGCATCTCACATTCAAGCTTCCAAATAAATTTGTGCCAACAACTGCTTGCTCTATAAAAGAACTCCAGATATACACGGGTGATTGAGAACTTTACCAATCAATTCATGTATTTACAAGATATTGAAGCTAAGTGGGTTGATGCACTCTATGTTGAAAGATGACTATTCCGATATAGAATAAAATTAAAGTAAGACGTACGCGATGACATGCAGAGAGACAAATTATTTAACTATATGGTATATTTTTTAAGTGTTATATTATTTAAAAATTGATTAGATAATATGTAAAATAATATTGAATTTAAAATATTTTATATTAAAAATATTTTATAGAAAATTCATTTGACATTTTTTATATCATTCTATATAATTATTCACTAAAACATAACACAAATTGAAATTTAGTTTATTGTTTTAAGAATTTGAATTTTTTTATTTTTAAAAAAGACAAATTTTCTATACTAGAGTTATACAAAGTTACATCTTCATTTGTTATTTCTATTTTTATATTTGCTTTAGTTACGATACTTTATCTTCTTATGCAATATTCTTTAGTTTGCAAACAATTACAGAAAACTGAATGAATGAGAATGAAAACATCAAAAGTATAATATAAAATTATGAATGCAATCATGATATATTTGAATGTATCTAATAAAAAAATGTGTTAAATTTGAACTTATTAAGAGGAGTTTTTGACATTTTGTATGAGATATTAAGAAATAAATAGTAATAAGAGTCTTATGCAACATGAATAAATATATCAAATAGTATAGTAGTAAGAGTTTTAACATATATAAGTTGTAGAATTTGAATATTCGTAACTAAAATTTTGAGTAAAATCTCACCCCGATCCTTGACAATTTCCCGAAACCCCTATCCGCCCCTTAAAGAAAGTATAATGTCATCGCGATGTCTACCATCACATTTGTTGGACATTCTAGCCCTTGTGTGAAACTCTCCGGCAAGAGGAGGTGACGATGTTCCTACATGCTAGTTACAGTTTCTTCGGGACAGTTTGCTCCCTAAACGACTTTTTTTTGTCAGACAATTAAACTCTTAAAGATTTTTATACGTTACTCTTAAACCCCTGTCAATTTTATATAAAGACACTTAAAATCACGAACACTATAAACTTAGGTATACATAATACCTACTGCTCAGCTGGCTGGACTGGCTGCTGCTGTCCTGATGGATTGTTAGTAGCCTCAGTAGTTCTTTACTTCTTTCTCTTTTATTGCCATTTGGAATCCCTTGGAGCTCATTTGCATGTTTTGTAATAGTGACCTTTTTTTCTCATACTGCATTTAACCTGGAATAGCCTATTCACCTTTGTACCATTATTCTCAGCCAACAGACAAGATACTTTGTCCACGTTTCTTCTTAGTTTTAGAAGTCCAAGAGTTCTCTTGATCAAAGGTGCTCGTGGCTTATAATCAAATGATGATATCTCTTGTCAGTATTCTTCAATGTTCACAGTCTTGGTGGTGATCTCATAGGTCTATATCCAACTTAGAAAACTTTTAAACCTTACCATCCATGTAGTTGAGCACACCATCTTCATCTCTGTCAAACCATCCTCCATGGTGAAACACATGCACAATTGCATAAGCCATCTGTAGCATCATAATAGTAAATTAAACTAAACTCTAACAAAATCAATTTTTAATTTACTCACAATACTTCACTTAGCGTTAATAAAAAATTAATAATTTATTTTCAATACTTGATTTCTTTACTTAACCTTAAAACAAAAAATATTTGTCGCACTAACAACTAGACAAGTCACTAACTCCAAATTGCATGCAATGGATTTACAAAGGAGGACCGCCTAGTAGGATCACACTCATAGGACCATAACCAAATAGATAAAAATGCTAGAAAACAAAGCAAAGAGCCTACCTTGTGTTCCTCGAACAAGATGTCATTGCACTGTTAGTCCTTCGTCATGATGTCTCTAGTTGGTTAGGATTTTCTATAATTGTTGGTGTCAATAAGGGAAGAGTTTACCTATATAACGCCTGCTGTTGTGAGAAGGAAAGAGTTTGCCTATATAACGTTGCTGTTGTAAAGTGCAGTATTTTGGTCTCATCAAAATGCTAATGTTTTGATTACTGTATCAAGGACCGATTTGTCCCAGATGAAAATTGTCCAATGACACGTAAGATCATTATCTTACACGTAGGAACGTAACCTTACACGTAGAATTGGCTCCGCCTGCTGTTGACAAAAACTTTGACAGAAGGGCCATAATGTCGTCTAACAGAAGTGATGGATAGGGGTCGCGATGTCATTATACTTTTCTTAAGGGATGGAAAGGAATTTCGTGAAATTGTCAAGGACCGAGGTAAGATTTCACTCCTGAAATTTTTTATAATTATTACTATTATGATACTTTTAATGTAATTGATACTTTACGTTTTAATTGAATAATAATAGTTAAAAAAATTTAATTTTTTAAAAATCTTCTATTAAACTCGTTATAAAAAAATTAATATAAACTTTTGTATATTATAAATAGACGTACAGAGAATACACAAAAAATTAGCTTTGATTTGAATTTATTCAAAGGGTATGAGTATGTCATCTCTCTTTACATGTTGGGATACAATCTGTTAGTATGAAGAAGATTCAAAAAACTTTTTCCATAAATATGATGATTTTGTTTAAAATCCAAAATGTGCGATGGTTATTTTCTAAAACTTCCAGACTTGTGGTTTGTTTTGTATTAACAAAATTATTTATTTTATTTTGTAATTTTTGTTGTATTGTCTTGACCAATTAATGATAGTTTTTTTCACAATACATAGATGACGAATAAAAATATTTGGGAGATAATAAAAATCAGTTTAAATCAGCTTAAAGTTATCTTATTTTATTTTATTAATTATTTCTAAAATAATTAAATAATATTAGGTTTAATATGTATGTTATTTTAATGTCATAGACATGAAATTATAAATGTTAAGTTAAATGAGGTAACTTTGAATTATTGTCTCCTTAGCATAATTGCACTAGTATTATTTTTAAAATTTAATTTACCACCTTTCTAATTGCCTTTTTTTTTTCAAGTTGAGTGTTTGTTTTAATAGGTTTGATCATTGGCTATTACTATAGTTAGGCTTGGTTTGGTAAAATTTTTACTTTTTAAAAGTTGTAATATCTATATTTAGTAAATCACATTAAAAAATAAAAATAGTTTTCAATAAGCATAACTAATAACAAATATGTTTAGTAAATAACTATTAAAATTTAAAAAATACTAAAATAGACATAAATATAAGAATTAAATTTGAGAATTAATGTATAAAATTATATTAGACTTTTTAATTTTGATAGTTACAAGTCATCTTTAAAAAGTTTTACCTTAGATATTTTCAAAAGTACCCCTAAGAGTATCCTATCTTTTAAAAGTTTCAAGCACAAATACATAGTCCTTTTTATTTACCAAACTCAAAATAAATAGCTTGTGATTTTGAAAATACAAACACTTTTTTAAAAAGTTTTACTAAACCAAACCTCGGCCCTCAATAAACACATATGACATTATTAACAATATAATCAAGTATTTCGTGGACAAGGTTGTCATTGAAAGTTTAAGAGAAGAGAATGAAGAAGACAAGGTTGCAAAAGTCGATACCAAAAGCTGATAACGAGGTTGAAACCTTTGATAGGAGATGCCCTTCCAGATCCGTTGCTCATATCTTAATTGACTAAGGAAGATATTATGAAATTGGAATTTAATTGTGAGGTGAAGCCATAAAAGTTTTATGTCATGTATGGGAGGTATAATGGTTTTGGTGTCAAGAAAAAGCGATGCTATAATCATCATCGACAAATTTGTATCTTTGGATTTGGTTTTACCTGTTGATGAGAAGATTAATTCTTGATATTAAAGAATTTTTTGGATGTAATGGAGAAGAAAGTGCTCAATATTTGTGGTGATGGATGGTAATGATTCTTTGAAGGAGGCTCTCAAGATTGAAATTTTTGGAGTCACCCATCAACTATATTTGTCCTTGGTATTTGCAAAAGCATGTTGTAACAAACATAAAGAATAGTGAGTTCTTGAAGCGCTTTCGTTAATGCATTTATGAAAAATTTTGATATTGATAACTTTGAACAATATTAGGCAAAGATCGTTGAGATATTTTAGCTAAGATAATTATTGGGTACAAAATTTACCTATAAAAAAAAGACAAGTGAAAAAACTTGTTTGAGAGATAAATTTAGTGCGATTTTAGAATCATTTCACGGAGCGAGGGCATCAACTCCTTTATCAAGAGATTTATCAAGTCTAGGTTCAATTTGTTATGCCATATGCAAAAGCTTGACATGGAGTTCATGAATATAGGAAACAATGAGATAGTAGTTGAATGTTATTCCACATATTGGGATCTTATTCTATCAACAGGTTTGGAAGCAATTAAGAACACAACATATAAAGCTTACACAAGAAAAATATTTAAGGAGGTAAGAAAAGAGATACAATGAGTTTCTGCGTGGAATGTTAAGCTTAGCAAGACAATATCTATACCAAAGTGTTACAATGTGAGTATGTTTTGGTATCTAAGAAGAGTATATGATCTGTTGCTTAATAGTAACAATGATAGATTGGATTGTAAAAATCGACTTTGACATAGTAGTAGAATTATAGGTGAGAACATTGTTGAACTGCCTAAGCGACTTATACTAAAATTATTGAAAGTAAGGGATTTGGTATCGAAGATGATGAAAGCAGGCATGAAAACTATAAAGGGTAATGTTATAAATAGTGAGAATAGGTAGTTATAGGTTGTTAGAGAGTTTGTTATTTGTTAAAGTGTGGTGGTTTTTGCTAACTAGTACATATAACTATAGCACCTTACCTCATGCTGATATACTAATATATGCTTTCATTCCTTCAATAGCAAATTACAGTCATGTTCTCTGCTTCTTGTGCTACCCTTGTATCTAATATGGTATCAGAGTCACAAGATTTTGTTCTTGATTTTTTTATTCCTATCTTCAATCTTTCAATCATAGCATTCTTTGTTGATGCATCATCCACCCATAAGCCTCCACTTGTTCCAATCTCAGAGAAACTTGATGACAAGAACTTCAATACGTGGCAGCATGGAACGTGGCTTACAATTCAAACAATTAGAATAGAATATCACCTTGATGATTCCAAAATTTCACCAAGATTTGTTAAATTAGGGCAATGAAAATCTCCTACTACAGTTGAAAGTATTACTTTCACTACCTCATCAGAAAATATTGTTGATATCTCTACACCTTCATCTACAACAATCATAACAACTCAAAAGACCACCGTTGCTTCAGATTTCACAACAAGAATCAGAGGATTATAAAGAGTGACATCAAAATGATTTTGCTCTCACCACACGGTTAGTTGCATCAATGAGCAATACCTTCAAGAATAAGGTTGTTCACTGCTCAAGATTCTCAGAAGCATGATTCACTATCATCAACTACTTCGTTGTGACTTTGAAGACACACGCTCAAAATTTAAAATCTCAATTGAGATCCGTAAAGAAGACTAAGAGTGTCATAGAATATTTAACAAAAAATATACGCCAACTAGTAATTCTCTTCTTGGAATAGGATATCAACTTTAGGAAGATGACCACATACTAGCAATCTTATATTACAATGGCTACATCTCCAATATCATGTCTCAATTGAAAACTTTACTATAAATAAAGATGGGGCTTCTTGTTAGTCTATAAAGACATGATTAATTGGTTCAAAAATTCTTCTAAAAAATTATGATTGCAAATTTTGCTCCAAACTTCTTTCCTGGACAATTGTTGTTGTTGATGTTATTGCTACTCTTGTATCTAATAAAAAGAAAACATTATTTGAAAGGCAAGTGAAAATTAATCATTGTTTTTTATGAAATATGTCTAGGATAGTGCATTAAAAAAATTAGCACATGGCCACATGTTAACACAGTTAAATTTAATATAAATATTTTAATTTAATTATAAATGATATATTATTATTAATAAATAATTTTATATTTTAAAAACAAATAAAATTATTATTTTTTATTTTTATTATTTTAATATTAAAAATAAAAAAATTTAAATTTAATTAAGTTTATAAAAATTTTATAACAAAAATTGCTATACATATCTTTATTTAAAAATTTCATTTAAAAAAATATTTTATATATTTTTATATATTTAAAAATTTCAAAAAAAAGAGGAATATGAGTACATATATTAGTTATTGGTTGTTTCAAAATTACTTCTTTTAATTTGAATTTGAATCATTTATAATTTAAATTATAATAAATAAATAGAATAAATTTATTATTATTTTTAACTGTAGATTTGATTTTATTATTAAATTTCTAAGAGAAGCTTTCAATAAGAATATTTATAGAATTTTTATGTTATTTATTATGTTAGTTTTCTTTTTTCTCTCTCTTTTTTCTTTATGCTACATGTTCTTTTCTCAATCTTTTTCTATTTTTTTCTTTTTAAGTAAACACACACTACAGAAAAAGGTTAAAATGACATTTATATTACGTTGTTTTCCATTGCTGCCATAATTAAATTTTGGATTTGTGGCGATTTTGATAATTATAGCAGTTTTGAACCGCCATTATCACTTAGGAATAAAAGAAGAATTATCAATCCCTAATTTCAGAAATCCTTACTTCTTTGAAACACTACGTCGTGACGTTGTTGCTCCTGGATAGCTTGTGCGACGATCTCCGATCCTCTTGTGTTCTCCGATGACATCTCCTCCGGCATCGATCTTCTTCAGTGACATTTCCTACAACGGCAATTTTCTCCGGTGATGTCTCCTCCAGCTTCCTTTCCTTACCGTCCTTTGTGTCTTCTCCGCCAAAATCGTCAACGCTTTCCTCTCCGACGATCTAGGTCAGCTTTCTTTCCTTCCTTTCCTCTCCTTTTATTCCTCTGTGACGAGTCTCTCTTTTTAGGCCGTTTGCGAGGATTCATCGCGAGTGGAGAAGTCAGTTCCGCAGTTTGTGCCACCGACAACGTTCTTCCGCAATTTGTGTTCTGCTGCTCTCGTTGCGCTGTCGTCACCGATGTTCATCCATTCTTCTACTTCGTGCCTTTGTCATCGTCCCTCGCTCTTCCAAAGGTATCATTTATGTTATGTTAGGGATTGTATTTTCCGTTTCAGTTTTCATCCATTTGTGAACATGAGTTTTAGTTTCATCCATTCTATACTATGTATTATTTGTTCATGGTTCCTAGATTGTTGTTCTGAATATAAACTTGGCTCTGTTGTCGTGTGCTGCCGCTGCATCCTCTGGGTGAGAAACTTACTTAAATTGTTTAGACGATAGTGTTCTGTGTCATGAATAAAGGAGCTTGGTATACGTTCAATTATTTGTTTGTTATTTATGAACATCATTTATATCATATTCAGAGGTATCGAGACATTCCGCACTTTAAAGTATGGTTCTTCTAGTATCTTATGAATGTTAGGTATGTTGTGATTAGCTTTGATTTCCCATTCGAAAGTATGTTACGTGCTATAATGGAATCTATTTGTTGTAGCTGAATCATGATTTATGGAACACGTGGAAGAGTAAATTTATATTTATTAGGACTTATATCTTGTAATGCTGATTGCATTAATTTAGTCTTCCAATTACACTTTTCTTGTATATAAATTGTATTTGGAGCCTATTAGCCGTATTTCATATTATTATCTAATCCATGTAGTCCATTTCACCTTGGAGGATATGCTCTGCTCTTAATTTTTGTATCAGAAGTATTTTACTTGTGTCAAAACCTCATTGGCAAAATAGTTTTGTCTATTTTGAGATGGTAAAAAAGGGCTGAGAGTAATGCACTTCAGGACAAGAAAGCAAAAAGTTTGTTTCTAAGGATCTTGATTGTTATTAAATTTTTATTTGCATATATCATATAATTCAAGTTGATATTATTCTTTGCCTAATTAGTAGTTTAGTTTATACCTAAGTGGTAGTTTTGTTTATTTTACTTGTTTATCTGTTCAGGGTGGGTGATTTAGATTTTAATTTTTCATTGTTTATGATAGCCAGAACATCATGCTAATGACCTTGAACCCGAGCCTGTTATGCTTGATGCAATCCCCACTTTGAAGTTCAACCAAGAGGCCTTCAACCAAGATACATAGTTAAGTTTGGTCTCTCGGTTTCAACTCTTGAATAAAATTATGAAATATTCATAGTGATTTGACTTTGCCCTAGTCATATATCATTTTCATGAGATGGACCTTGATTTTCATTTCAATATATGTGTGTGTATGTGGTGGATGAAATTGTGATCAACAATAATGGCTCTTTGGCATGTGCCTAAAAACTAACTCAGCACTTTCTTTCCACAACTCCGTTCAACTTAACCAGCAAGTGTACTGAGTCATCCAAGTAATACCTTACGTGAGTAATGGTCAATCCCACAGAGATTGTTGGTATGAAGCAAGCTATGGTCACCTTGTAAATCTCAGTTAGGCAGATTAAATGGTTGTGGGTTTCGAAAATTAATAATAAATGGAAAATAAAAAGGGATAGAAATACTTATGTAAATCAATAGTGGGAATTTCAGATAGGCGTATGGAGATGTTGTGCTCCTCTCGTATCTCTACTTTTTTATTTCATTCATCCAATCCTTCTTACTCCTTTCCATGGCAAGCTGTATGTAGGGCATCACCATCATCAATGGCTACTTTTCATCCTCTCGGGAAAATGGTCCTATGCGCTGTCACTGCACGGCTAATCGTCTGGAGGCATCACCCTTGACAATGGCTACATCCCATCCTCTCAGTGAAAATGATCCAAATGCTCTGTCACTGCACGGCTAATCGTCTGGAGGCATCACCCTTGACAATGGCTACATCCCATCCTCTCAGTGAAAATGGTCCAAATGCTCTGTCATTGCACGGCTAATCATTTGTCGGTTCTCAATCAGGTTGGAGTAGAATCCATTGATTCTTTTGTATTTGTCATCACGCCCAGCCTTCAGGAGTTTGAAGCTCGTCACAGTCATTCAATACCGGAATCTTACTCGGAATACCACAGACAAGGTTAGACTTTCCGGATTCCCGGGATCCTACTCGGAATACCACAGACAAGGTTAGACTTTCCGGATCCCCATGAATGCCGCCATCTATCTAGCTTATACCACAAAGATTCTGTTGGGGAATCTAAGAGATATGCGCCCGGCCTAGAGTAGAACGGAGGTGGTTGTCAATCACGCGCGTTCATAGGTGAGAATGATGATGAGTGTCACGGATCATCACATTCATCAAAGTGTTGTGCAACATATATCTTGGAATAAGAATAAAAGAGAATTGGATAGAAAGTAATAGTAATTGTATTGAAACTTGAGGTACAGCAGAGCTCCACACCCTTAATCTATGGTGTGCAGAAACTCCACCGTTGAAAATACATAAGTGAAAGGTTCAGGCATGGCCGAATGGCCAGCCCCCTAAAACGTGCTCAATGGCCCCCTAAGATGAAGAATAAAACAAAACTGAGACCAAAGATGAAATGTGGTGAAAAGACGACTAATACATTAGTAAAAAGTCTTATTTATACTAAACTAGCTACTAGGGTTTATATGAGTAAGTAATTGATGCATAAATCCACTTCCGGGGCCCACTTGGTGTATGCTTGGGCTGAGCTTGATCTATCCACGAGCTGAGGCTTTTCTTGGAGTTGAACTCCAAGTTATAACGTGTTTTGGGCGTTCAACTCCGGATCATGACGTGTTTCTGGCGTTTAACTCCAGACAGCAGCATGTACTTGAAGTTCATCGCCAAGTTACGTCATCAATTTCCGAATAAAGTATGGACTATTATATATTGCTGGAAAGCTCTAGATGTCTACTTTCCAACGCCGTTGAGAGCGCGCCATTTGAAGTTCTGTAACTCCAGAAAATCCATTTCGAGTGCAGGGAGGTCAGATTCCAACAGCATCAGCAGTCCTTTTGTCAGCCTTTTTCAGAGTTTTGCTCAAGTCCCTCAATTTCAGCCAGAAATTATCTGAAATTATAGAAAAACACACAAACTCATAGTAAAGTTCAGAAATATGAATTTAACATAAAAACTAATGAAAACATCCCTAAAAGTAGCTTGAACTTACTAAAAACTACCTAAAAACAATGCCAAAAAGCGTATAAATTATCCGCTCATCACAACACCAAACTTAAATTGTTGCTTGTCCACAAGCAACTGAAAATCAAATAGGATAAAAAGAAGAGAATATACTATAAATCTCAAAATATCAATGAATATTAATTCTAATTAGATGAGCGGGACTTGTAGCTTTTTGCTTCTAAACAGTTTTGGCATCTCACTTTTTCCTTTGAAGTTCTGAATGATTGGCTTCTCTAGGAACTTAGAATTTTGGATAGTGTTATTGACTTTCCTAGTTAAGCATGTTGATTCTTGAACACAACTACTTATGAGTCTTGGCCGTGGCCCTAAGCACTTTGTTTTCCAGTATTACCACCGGATACACAAATGCCACAGACACATGACTGGGTGAACCTTTTCAGATTGTGACTCAGCTTTGCTAGAGTCCCCAGTTAGAGGTATCCAGAGCTCTTAAGCACACTCTTTTGCTTTGGATCACGACTTTAACCACTCAATCTCAAGCTTTTCACTTGGATCTTCATGACACAAGCACATGGTTAGGGACAGCTTGATTTAGCTGCTTAGGCCTGGATTTTATTTCCTTGGGCCCTCCTATCCATTGATGCTCAAAGCCTTGGATCCTTTTTACCCTTGCCTTTTGGTTTTAAGGGCTATTGGCTTTTTCTGCTTGCTTTTTCTTTTTCTTTCTATTTTTTTCACCATTTTTTTTCGCAAGCTTTTTACTTTTCACTGCTTTTTCTTGCTTCAAGAATCAATTTCATGATTTTTCAGATCATCAATAACATTTTTCCTTGTTCATCATTCTTTCAAGAGCCAACAATTTTAACATTCATAAACAACAAGATAAAAAATATGCACTGTTCAGGCATTCATTCAGAAAACAAAAAGTATTGTCACCACATCAATATAATTAAATTAAATTCAAGGACAATTTTCGAAATTCATGTACTTCTTGTTCTTTTGAATTAAAGCATATTTCATTTAAGAGAGGTGAAGGATTAATGGATTTTATTCATAGCTTTAAGACATGGTTACTACATACTAATGATCATGAAGTAGAGACACAAAATATAGATAAACACAGCATAAAAACCGAAAAGCAGAAAGAAATAAGAACAAGGAATGAATCCACCTGAGTGAAGGTGGCGCCTTCTTGAAGGTCCAATGGTGCTTTTTGAGCTCTTTTCTGTCTCTTCCTTGCTTCTGTTGCATGATTCCTAGTAATTTTGGTGTTCCTATCCTTAGTTGCTCCCAATAATTGTGTGGAGGACAATTTATCCCCTGAGGTATCTCAGGGATCTCTTGATTTGCAGTCAAATGTTCTACCACTGAGCTATAAACCCTTTACATGAGTCTTTCCATCTCCCATGACTCAGAGGTGGAAGCTTTTGTCTTCCCTTTTTTCTCTTCTTCTTCTTTTTTTTTGGATGTCTCTGGCCTTAGGTGCCATTAATGGTTATGGAAAAGCAAAAAGCTATGCTTTTACCACACCAAACTTAGAAAATTGCTCGCCCTCGAGCAAGAGAAGAAAGAGAAGATGAAGAATAAGAAGAAGATATGGAGGAGATGGAGGGATATGTGTATTCGGTTATATGGGTGGGAAAGAGATTTTGAATTTTGAAGGTAGGTGGGGTGTTTGGGGAAGAGTGGATGGATGTGAGTGGTGAATGGAAAACAGAAGGGATGACCATGAATGGAGAGAGAGAGGGCGAGGTAGGTGGGGATCCTGTGAGGTCCACAGATCCTGAGGTGTCAAGGAATTCCATCCCTACACCAAATAGGCATGTAAAATGCCTTTGCACACCATTCTGGCGTTTAAACGCCAAGTGGTGCACATTCTGGGCGTTCAACGCCTATATGTAACATGTTTCTGGCGTTGAACGCCAGTTTCATGCTTGTTACTGGCGTTCAGCGCCAGCTTTTCCTCTAGGCACATTCCTGGCGTTCAAATGCCAGAATGTTGCTTGTTTCTGGCGTTCAGCACCAGATTCATGCTCTGTTCTGGCGTTGAACGCCAGCCAGATGCTCCTTACTGGCGTTGAACGCCAGTCTGTGCTTCCTCCAGGGTGTGATTTTTTTTCTGCTGTTTTTTATTCTGTTTTTAATTTTTATATTTTTTTCGTGACTCCACATGATCATGTACCTAATAAAACACAAAATAACAATAAAATAAAATAAAATAGAAATTAGATAAATAAAATTGGGTTGCCTCCCAACAAGCGCTTTTTTAATGTCAATAGCTTGACAGTTGGCTCTCATGGAGCCACAAAGGTGATCAGGTCAATGTTGTATAGTCCCAACACCAAACTTAGAGTCTGGATATGGGGTCTTAACACCAAACTTAGAGTTTGGTTGTGGCCTCCCAACACCAAACTTAGAGTTTGACTGTGGGGGCTCTTCTTGACTCTGAACTGAGAGAAGCTCTTCATGCTTACTCTCTTTTGTCACAGAGGGATGGCCATGTGCCTTAAACACAAGGTAGTCCCCATTCAATTGAAGGACTAGTTCACCTCTGTTGACATCTATCACAGCTCCTGCTGTGGCTAGGAAAGGTCTTCCAAGGATGATACATTCATCCTCTTCCTTCCTAGTGTCTAAGATTATGAAATTAGTAGGGATGTAAAGGCCTTCAACCTTTACTAACACGTCCTCCACTATTCTATAAGCTTGTCTCAATGACTTGTCTGCCAATTTTAATGAGAACAAGGCAGGTTGTACCTCAATGATCCCCAGCTTCTCCATTACAGAGAGTGGCATAAGATTTATCCCTGACCCCAGATCACATAGAGCTTTTGCAAAGGTCATGGTGCCTATGGTACAAGGTATCAAAAACTTGCCAGGATCTTGTTTCTTTTGAGGTAGAATTTGCTGAATCCAGGTATCCAGTTCACTAATGAGCAAGGGAGGTTCTCTTTCCCAAGTCTCATTACCAAACAACTTGGCATTCAGCTTCATGATAGCTCCTAAATATTGAGCAACTTGCTCTCCAGTCACATCTTCATCCTCTTCAGAGGAAGAATAGTCTTCAGAGCTCATGAATGGCAGAAGGAGATTTAATGGAATCTCTATGGTCTCTATATGAGCCTCAGATTCCTTTGGATCCTTAATAGGAAACTCCTTCTTGCTTGAGGGACGTCCCAGGAGGTCTTCCTCACTAGGATTTTCGTTCTCCTCCTCCCTTGTGCATTCGGCCATATTGATTATATCAATGGCCTTGCACTCTCCTTTTGGATTCTCTTCTGTATTGCTTGGGAGAATACTGGGAGGAGTTTCAATGACTTTCTTACTCAGCTGGCCCACTTGTGCCTCCAGATTTCTAATGGAGGATCTTGTTTCACTCATGAAACTGAAAGTGGCCTTTGACAGGTCAGAGACTAGATTGGCTAAATTAGAAGTATTTTGTTCAGAATTCTCTGTCTGTTGCTGAGAAGATGATAGGAAATTCTTGCTATTGCTCAGCCTATTGCCCACCATTGTTAAAGCCTTGTTGAGGCTTTTGTTGATCCTTCCATGAGAAATTTGGATGATTTCTCCATGATGAGTTATAGGTGTTTCCATAAGTTTTACCCATGTAATTAACCTCTGCCATGGCAGGGTTCTCAGGATCATAAGCTTCTTCAGAAGCTGCCTCTTTAGTACTGTTGGATGCATGTTGCCATCCATTCAGATTTTGAGAGATCATGTTGACCTGTTGAGTCAACACTTTATTCTGAGCCAATATGGCATTCAGAGCATCAATTTCAAGAACTCCTTTCTTCTGAGGTATCCCATTATTCACGGAATTCCTCTCAGAAGTGTACATGAATTGGTTGTTTGCAACCATGTCAATGAGTTCTTGAGCCTTTTCAGGCGTTTTCTTTAGGTGAATAGATCCACCTGCAGAATGGTCCAATGACATTTTCGAAAATTCAGATAGACCATAATAGAATATATCTAATATGGTCCATTCTGAAAACATGTCAGATGGACATCTTTTGGTCAGCTGCTTGTATCTTTCCCAAGTTTCATAGAGGGATTCACCATCTTTTTGTTTGAAGGTTTGAACATCCACTCTCAGCTTGCTCAGCTTTTGAGGAGGAAAGAATTTATCCAAGAAGGCAGTGACCAACTTATCCCAGGAGTCTAGGCTATCCTTGGGTTGTGAATCCAACCATATTCTAGCTCTGTCTCTTACAACAAAAGGAAAAAGCATGAGTCTGTAGACTTCAGGATCAACTCCATTTGTCTTTACAGTCTCACAGATCTGCAAGAACTCAGTTAAAAACTGATAAGGATCTTCAGATAGAAGTCCATAAAATTTGCAGTTTTGTTGCATTAAGGCAACTAGTTGAGGCTTAAGCTCAAAATTATTGGCTCCAATGGCAGGAATGGAGATGCTTCTTCTATCAAATTTGGACGTTGGCTTTGTGAAGTCACCAAGCATTCTCCTTGCATTATTATTATTTTCGGCTGCCATCTCCTTCTCTTGTTCGAAAATTTCTGAAAGGTTGTTTCTGGATTGTTGTAATTTAGTTTCTCTTAGTTTCCTTTTCAGAGTCCTTTCAGGTTCAGGATCAATTTCAACAAGAGTTCCTTTTTCCCTGTTTCTGCTCATATGAAAGAGAAGAAAACAAGAAAAGAAGAGGAATCTTCTATGTCACAGTATAGAGATTCCTTTATGTTAGTAGAAAAAGAAAGGAGGGGAAGAGTGAAGAAGAATGGTTCGGATTTTTAGATGAAGAGAGGTGAAGAGAAGTGTTAGTAAATAAATAATAAAATAGAAGAAGAAAAGAGAAAAAGAATTTCGAAAATAATTTTGAAAAAAGGGATTAGCAATTTTCGAAAATTAGAGATAAGGTGTAATTGAAATTAAAATTTAAAAGAATTAATTAATTAAAAAGAATTTTTAAAAAAAGAGAGAGATATTTTTGAAAATTAAAGAGGAAAAAGTAGTTAGGTGGTTTTGAAAAAGATAAGAAACAAACAAAAAGTCAAATAGTTAGTTGAAAAAGATATTAAAATCAAATTTGAAAAAGATAAGAAGATAAGAAGTTAGATAAGATATTTTGAAATCAAATTTTGAAAAAGATAAAATTTTTGAAAAATATAAGATAAAAAATAAAAAGATATGTTTGAAAAAAATTTAATTTTTAAAATTACTTAACTAACAAGAAACTAAAAGATATGATTTTAGAACTTAAAGATTGAACCTTTCTTAACAAGAAAGTAACAAACTTCAAATTTTTGAATCAATCACATTAATTGTTAGCATATTTTCGAAAATTTGATATAAAGATAAGAAAAAGATTTTGAAAATAATTTGAAAAATATTTTTTAAATTTTCAAAAATGATAAAAAAATGAAAAAGATATGATTTTTGAAAAAGATTTTAAAAAGATAAGATTTTTAAAATTGAAATTTTGACTTGACTTGTAAGAAACAACTAATTTTTTTTTAAAAATGTTTGACCAAGTCAACCCAAAATTTTGAAAATTTGGAGGGAAATAAGGGAAAGATATTTTTTTATTTTTGAATTTTTAATTATGAGAGAGAAAAACAACAAAAATACTCAATGCATGAAATTTTTAGATCAAAACAATGAATGCATGCAAGAATGCTATGAATGTCAAGATGAACACCAAGAACACTTTGAAGATCATGATGAAGATCAAGAACATAATTTTGAAAAATTTTTTATGCAAAGAAAATATGCAAAACACCAAACTTAGAAATCTTTAATGCATGGACTCTAACAAACAAAAAATGCATATGAAAAACAACAAACAACACAAAACAAGAAAACATCAAGATCAAACAAGAGGACTTACCAAGAACAACTTGAAGATCATGAAGAACACTATGAATGCATGGATTTTTCGAAAAATGCAAGAAAAATTTTTTAAAACATGCAATTGACACCAAACTTAAAAATTGATTCAAGACTCAAACAAGAAACACAGAATATTTTTTATTTTTATGATTTTATGATTTTTTTTGGATTTTTATTAAAAAAATTTTCGAAAATATTTTTTTGGAAAGATGAAAAATAAAAGAAAAATTTTGAAAAAGTTTTTGAAAAGAAAATTACCTAATCTGAGCAACAAGATGAACCGTCAGTTGTCCATACTCGAACAATCCCCGGCAACGGCGCCAAAAACTTGGTGGACGAAATTGTGATCAACAATAATGGCTCTTTGGCATGTGCCTAAAAACTAACTCAGCACTTTCTTTCCACAACTCCGTTCAACTTAACCAGCAAGTGTACTAGGTCATCCAAGTAATACCTTACGCGAGTAAGGGTCGATCCTACAGAGATTGTTGGTATGAAGCAAGCTATGGTCACCTTGTAAATCTCAGTTAGGCAGATTAAATGGTTGTGGGTTTCGAAAATTAATAATAAATGGAAAATAAAAAGGGATAGAAATACTTATGTAAATCAATAGTGGGAATTTCAGATAGGCGTATAGAGATGCTGTGCTCCTCTCGTATCTCTACTTTTTTATTTCATTCATCCAATCCTTCTTACTCCTTTCCATGGCAAGCTGTATGTAGGGCATCACCATCATCAATTGCTACTTTTCATCCTCTCAGGAAAATGGTCCTATGCGCTGTCACTGCACGGCTAATCGTCTGGAGGCATCACCCTTGACAATGGCTACATCCCATCCTCTCAGTGAAAATGGTCCAAATGCTCTGTCACAGCACGGCTAATCATCTGTCGGTTCTCAATTAGGTTGGAGTAGAATCCATTGATTCTTTTGCGTTTGTCATCACGCCCAGCCTTCAGGAGTTTGAAGCTCGTCACAGTCATTCAATACCGGAATCCTACTCGGAATACCACAGACAAGGTTAGACTTTCCGGATTCCCGGGATCATACTCGGAATACCACAGACAAGGTTAGACTTTCCGGATCCCCATGAATGTCGCCATCTATCTAGCTTATACCACAAAGATTCTGTTGGGGAATCTAAGAGATATGCGCCCGGCCTAGAGTAGAACGGAGGTGGTTGTCAATCACGCGCGTTCATAGGTGAGAATGATGATGAGTGTCACGGATCATCACATTCATCAAAGTGTTGTGCAACGTATATCTTGGAATAAGAATAAAAGAGAATTGAATAGAAAGTAATAGTAATTATATTGAAACTTGAGGTACAGCAGAGCTCCACACCCTTAATCTATGGTGTGCAGAAACTCCACCGTTGAAAATACATAAGTGAAAGGTTCAGGCATGGACGAATGGCCAGCCCTCTAAAACGTGCTCAATGGCCCCCTAAGATGAAGAATAAAACAAAACTGAGACCAAAGATGAAACGTGGTCAAAAGACGACTAATACATTAGTAAAAAGTCTTATTTATACTAAACTAGCTACTAGGGTTTACATGAGTAAGTAATTGATGCATAAATTCACTTCCGGGGCCCACTTGGTGTACGCTTGGGCTGAGCTTGATCTATCCACGAGCTGAGGCTTTTCTTGGAGTTGAACTCCAAGTTATAACGTGTTTTGGGCGTTCAACTCCGGATCATGACGTGTTTCTGGCGTTTAACTCAAGACAGCAGCATGTACTTGGCGTTCAACGCCAAGTTACGTCATCAATTTCTGAATAAAGTATGAACTATTATATATTGCTGGAAAGCTCTGGATGTCTACTTTCCAAAGCCGTTAAGAGCGCGCCATTTGGAGTTTTGTAGCTCCAGAAAATCCATTTCGAGTGCAGGGAGGCAGATTCCAACAGCATCAACAGTCCTTTTGTTAGCCTTTTTCAGAGTTTTGCTCAAGTCCCTCAATTTCAGCCAGAAATTACCTGAAATTACAGAAAAACACACAAACTCATAGTAAAGTCCAGAAATATAAATTTAACATAAAAACTAATGAAAACATCCCTAAAAGTAGCTTGAACTTACTAAAAACTATCTAAAAACAATGCCAAAAAGCGTATAAATTATCCGCTCATCAGTATGTATAAGTATGTTAATGTCACGCAAGCTCGAATATAAAGGGAAGTTAGAGAGATAGTAAATGCATGCAGCTAATTAATGGCTAAAGCCTAATATATAATAACACTATTCATGTTCTGCCTTTTTAAGTAATTAACTATCTTTTCTATGGATTATGTATTTCTTCATAATGATTCTCCTTGTAAGTTTGGTTTCATAATTTGATCAAGTGGTTAGTTTTGTGCTCTTTAATCATCAGTGGTTCAGTTATTGAATTGAGTATCTATTTAACGGTGCATATAAATAGCATAATTATTAAAAAAATGTCATGCCACGCATTCTATGTACTTACCACTCGTTGGGTATTGAATTGGCTTTTTGTATGTGGACTTGTTTCATTCTTAGCTGATCGTGCAATGCCTATACTTGGGCAGAAAGGTCACAGTATTTGTGTTCCAATAATTATGTACTTGTCATATGGATCTTATCTCATATGTATTATAATTTTGTTAATATTTTGCAGTCTCTTAAACAATATAAATCAACTAAATTGATTCCAATTGAAGCTGGTTGCTGCGGACCACCTTCTAAGTAGGTTCCACCTTCTAAGTATTGAATTTGGTGCTAGAAAGATTTTGTTAATTACCTCAATGTACTTTATACATGAACTTATTAATATTTGATTAATTTTTATATTTTAGCATATGAAATACAATTTAATTAATGTCTTAACTCTTAAATATATTTTCAACGTTTCAAATAATAACTTAATCATATTCAAAAGTAAAAATATTAATACTTTTCTTGAAGTAGTTCATATTCTTCCCATGCATCCACATCTATTTTTCCTTTTTAGTTTGAATAAATTACCATTTATATCCATAAAAGATACAGATGTTGACAAATGTACCCATATAAGAATAAAATGACAATTGTAACCACAGAGGACGGCATCCGTGTGCCAAGAGTACCTAGACGTTGGTTACGTAATTGGTCCGTTAGAGTACTCTTGGCACACAGAGGCCATCTTCCGTGGTTACAATTGTCATTTTATTCTTATATGGGTACATTTATCAGCGTCTGTATCTTTCATGGGTACAAATGGTAATTTATTCTTTTAGTTTTTATCCTTTTAAGTATTTTTTATTTTTTATTTTTTCTCCCCAAATTGTTTCATTATTTGAAAGCCATGTCACCCTTTTTGAAAATAAATTGAAAAATCAGGGGACAGTTGTAAGAATCATGCTTTATTAATTATTATTACTTTATGAGTTTGTATTGAAAGCTACCATTATGTTACAACTGGAATTACCAAATTAATTAATGTGCTTAATCTTCCGATTGGATATAATCTGGTGAAGCTAACAACTGTTAATTATGTTTCTATCACTTCTTTGGCAATTCTCATGTTGTTTGGACATCATGTTTGACTTAGATTATTCTCATATATTCTCGTATGAAATACAATTTAATTAATTTGATTAAGAATGAATTAGGTAATTAGACACATATCTTGATTCCATATTTAGTACTCAAAAATTCAAATTTATGACTTCTAACCCTTGAGAAATACATTTCTCTAATCCAATTATTTAGTGAACTATTTTGGTTTGTGAATCTTCTCCCTTTCACACATTAATTTTTGCATATGTTGTGCTGTATTAGGAGAATTTGATGTCAAAAAGTGGAAGAAAAAATTATTTGGCTCTAAAAATTCTGAGCTTAATAAGGTAATTGATTTCAATGTTTTAAGAGTGCCATCTATGAGACTTCTATTTTTGACCTATTCTACACCAATGTTGCTGGGATGAGAATAGCCTCAGAAAAAATCAGATACTTATTCCGAATAAGAGAGAAAGTCCATTAGCTTCAGCCTCTAATTTCATGTCTCCTTACATATCCCAGAAGAGTCATTTTATTTACTCATGGTTCTGTTATATCCCATTGGGTATTATTGTACATTTCATGATAATGAAATTTTCATTTTGTGCTACATTCATGTTGGGTGTGCACCCTGTTCCTTCTTTTAGATATATGTTTGTTAAATATTTAGTATCTCATTCCAACTCTGCCTAAAGGAAGGTTCTGTAAGTAAGCTCCTCTTTTCTTTAGTCTTGTTCCCACGCTTCATTTTGTCTGAATATCATTTTACTCCATTTCATGTCTAATATATATCTTTGATTGCTGTTTAGGACTTCAGGTCCTATTTTTTTGTGTAATTTATTGCATCATGTTTTATTTCACCATCTGTATTTTTATTGCATATTTGTTTTCTGTAATTGATTTAGATGTAATAACTTCTATTATGTTATGTCCAACTTAGTCTCTATCTATCTTGGATATTTATTATCTGTATTATCTATAGTTCTGTACTGTAGACATTAATGTTCTTAGTATTTCCATTTTACTTTCATTAGTTTTGTGCTTGAAATTTATTTCTAATTAAATGCCTTTCCAAGAAGTAGTTTGATAAGAATCATAAAGGGTATTGTGCAGGTATTGTATACTTGTACGAAGTTGTCTGCTTCACCTTTTATGCAACATAACCTTTTAGCCAATACAGACTCAAAACATATCATAGGTTTTATCTTCTACAGCGATAATGTATATACATATTTGATATCTGCATATATAAAACTTTGATGATTGAATAATTTCATATTAATAGTTTTAGATTCAGTTTTCTATCCTTTTTTATTGTGATCATAATTATATTTTTGTTGTAGGGATTGGATCAAGAGAGTGAGATTCCATCACTAGAGAGTTAGAAAGCAGGTCTTTTGGAGCGAGCAACAAAGAAGCATAATCTTGCATGATAAAGACCATTTTAAAATGCCATTTTAAACGAAAAAGATGCCATTAAACCCAGGTAAAAATGGTGGTTAGAAACACCATTTTAAACAAAAAGGATGCCATTAAACCCAAGTAAAAATGGCGGTTAGAAACTGCCATTTTAAACGAGAATGATGGTATTAAACCCTGGTAAAAACGGTTAAAAACTGTCATTTTAAACAACAACAAACCGGCGTATTATCCACAAGTAATTGTGACGGTTTTTTAAAAACCGTCATAATAACCAGAATGACGCCCAAAATACCGACATTTCTGGGAGGCGTTGTTTTTGGTAATAATGGCGGTTGTAACCGCCATAATTTCCAAAAAAATCGCCATTTTAACCTTTTTTTTCGTAGTGACACTACTATTATTTGATTTTTCTCTCAATTCCTAAAGAAATAATATACACTCTCTTGAATAGGACATAGACTCTCTTATGTTAAAACTAATTTAAACAAATACAATTTAATATGAGATAAAATTTATCCTTAAATTAGTATCATATTAATTTTAAAATAAAAATCATATGACTAACTTTGTTACTTATTGAAACTTATGAACATATTTTATCTATTTAAGTTAAAGTAGTTGTATTTGTACCTATTAATCATTTCACAATTTTTTGTTAGTTTAAACACCTACTAAAATTGTTAAAAATAAAATGAATATACAATTAAATACACAATATCTTGTCACAACGATGACAGATTTATTGGTTCAAAGTAATTTGTAATATTTTTCTTTATTTCAAGATAGATAATAAAATTTTACTAAGAGAAGGTAGGATACAATTTATACTTATCCTTTATGCATAAACATAATCTATCTATTTATCTATCTATTCATATTTTATAAATTTTTTACTACAAAATTTTTGCTTATTTATGGAAGTTTTTTGGAGGAGCTTTTTAGAAACCAATTAATCTCTACATCCAAGTCATTTAACCAACCAAGTCCAATCAAGTAGCTTTGACCTAATTCATCTCTGCACTCCACTACTTCTAACAAACTTTTAGCTCAACGCGCGAATATATATATATATATATATATATATATATATATATATATATATATATATATATATAAATGCCTTTTTTCATGTGGATTTCATTTTCTTTCTCGAATTTTCTCAACATTTTTTGTGTCTACGTTTTGTTCTATCTATGCGTTCTTTGCATTTCTCTTCCTTCTTTATGTTCTCTTCACTCTCTGCGTTCTCTTCATTCAAGTTCAATGCTTGTTTATCTTATTTGAGGATTTGGATTAAGGTTTTTAAATCAAGCTGTGAAATTAGGTTTGAACAGGTATTTCGTTATCGAAGATAATGAATGATTCAAGTTCAAACTATCAATTGAACCAGAGGATTATTGTTTTGAATCAAATCAAATGGCTGAGGTGTGGTTTGATTCTAGTTAATGTAGTTCGTTAGTAGTTTATGATTCTATAGGTGAATAATGTTATTTTTGTCTTTAAAAATTGTTGTTTATGGTTGATGGTTTGAATTGAATATGATGTAAGAGTTTTGAATCTAAATTATTATTATGATGAATCTGTTCCATTCACCTTTCGGTGTATTTCTATTTATAAATTGGTGTATTGGGTAATCTTTCGGTGTATTTTTAGGTTCAGACTTTCAATTGAACTAGGCCGAATTGTATTATTATTTTGAATCGAATCAAGTAAAAGTGTGGTTTGAATCTATTTAATATAGTTTGTTAGTTGTTTATGATTCTGTAGTTGAATCATTTTATTTTTTTTCCTAAAAATTGTTGTTCATGGTTGATAGTTTGAATTTGAATGTTATGTACGAGTTCTGAATCTGATTTTATTATTTGATGAATTTGTTTTGTTCAAAGTTTTGGTGTATTTTAGATTCTAGTATGGTGTATTTTGGAACAACTTCGATATATTTTTAGTTTCTGTGTGATTCTGATGAGTAGCTTGTTCCAAAAATTGGGATGATTTTTAACATGCTTGAAGAAGCTGAAAAATTCTACAAAGATTATTCTAAACTTGCAGGTTTTTTTTACAAAAATTCGGAACACAAATAAAAAGGAAAATGAAATTAAGAACCAATTGATAGGGGTGGCAGTGGGGTAGGTAGGAGCGGGTTTTTGCTCTACTCGACCCTGCTCCGCCCTCCTTTGACTCTACTACTACCCACCCTACCCCTACCCGCGGATAGTAGGTTGTTCTACCCTAACCCGCGTCGCTCCTATAAAAATTAAATAACATTTTAAATTTTACATATTTATATATAAATTGAGATAAAAATTTAAAATTCATACCTAAATAAAATACAAACATAAGATTAATACAATATCAAATAACTTAAAATTTAAAAAGTTAATGTTTGATCACTACAAATTTAACACCATAATAAAAATATTACATCATTAAATATAAGAGTCTTCAATCATTATTCTTGATCACTTTCCACATCATCATCATTAAAGGTTTGGAGGTCGAATCAAGGTAGTGAAAATCGAGATTTTACATAGAATCGGAAAGATAATTAAAAATCGTAGAGTGTAAAATCGTAAAATGGAATGTAAGATTTTACTAAATATATAAATTTGTCAATATCAATTATAAGAGCAATATAATATGATAAAATTAAGTAATTTAAATAAAAAAATGAGAATTTAAATTTGACAAAAAGTATCATAAATAATAACATGATGATAAAATAAAGCTAAAGTAGCATAAATATATAACAAAATGCAACATTTGTAAAGTTAAAAAATAACAATATAAACTAGCCACAAGGCTAATATGCAACATCACAAATATAAAATACATAACATAATATCATACTAAAAAAATATAAAGATTAGAACAATTCATTAACATTATGATCATCATGTTCTCCAACATTTTGATTTTCATTAAGAGAAAAGTTGAGAAGCTCATTGAAATCATCATCATCAAGAAGAGGAATCTCCAAATCAATCAAAGGACTCTCATTTTTACCTTCATCTTCTTGAGGGGCTAAGTTTACATCATTTTGTGTGTCAAACTCCTCCAAATTTTCTATTATATTTTCATCTTCCACAATCCATTCTTCATCTGAATCTAAGTCTTCAAGACTATAGTCAGCAGTGTTTCTTGATGGCTTCTTCCTTGCCAATCTTGAATCGGTCATCAGGAAAATAATGTCATTCATAGTGCTTGTCTTCAAACTATTTCTCCTTTTTGTGTGAACCTAATAATATCAAAATTTATGAGCATTTATTTAAAATAAATACATATGCTAATTAGAAAATAATAGAATTGAATAATTAACTAATTTTATAATTTAAAAAATAAATCCCTAAACTAGTATCAAATTAAAAGTTTACCATCTCAAAAGCACTCCAATTGCGGTCACATTCCTATGAACTACAAGTCAAGCTCAAGACACAGATAGAAAACTTTTGAAGTTCTGGATGTTCATCCCTATAAGAATCTCACCATTGTGAAGGGGTTTTGGTTTTGAGAGCATTCTTGGCTACATCTCTACCAAAAAATTTAGTCTTATCCTTGAAATCTTCAAGTTGACTATCAATAATTGTAATGAGTGCAGAATCTCCCACAAGTATATCCAAACAATCATAAAGTCCTTTTTTAACATCATACTCAACCTTAAAATTAGGACTATAATGAATTTGTAGATTCAAATAATAGCCTGCGGCATGCAAAGGCTTAAAGAGTTGCTTGTCTCATCTTGCATCAATAATATCCCACAAAGGCTTATAACTAAAAAGAACATAGAAATAGTGAATTAGACAATTACCTAATTAGTAAATAATTAAATGGTAATATTGAAAGAAAAATATTTACTTATTACTAGTTTTATTACCTTGCTTTAACACTTTGAAAAGCATTTTTAATCTTTTCTTTAGTACGATCAATTTCAGAATACATGTATCCCATAGCTGATTTTTCCTCTGAATCCACTATATGGAGCACGTGAAGAAGAGCATAAGCACCTCTCAAGCAATGGATAATGTTTTTCCAAAACGTTTTATCCAAAACAATATTTTCAATGTTTTTCCCATCCCATGTCTTTGAACACTTGCTTGCCTTCCACTTATCCGAGATGAACATTCTAATTATTGGATTCTTTTTCTCATTAAGACTACCCAAAGTAAGGTAAAAAGTAGCGAATCGTGTCATACCTGGTATCACCAAATCTCTTCCTTTGGTGTGTTGTTACAAAAGGGAAATTAGAGAAGTTCTAGAATATATATAAGTGGTAAGTCTTCTTCCTTTGGCAATGGTGTCTTTGTGAAGAGCTAGCTTCTTCTCAAAATCTTCAAGCATCAAATCAACGCAATGAGCGGCACAAGGAGTCCAATAAAGTTTCTTTCTCTTTTCCATCAACATTTGTCATGCCTTTTTGTAGTTAGCTGCATTATTAGTTACAACTTGAACCATATTCTCTTCTCCCACTTCCTCTACAACTTCATCAATCATCTTGAATATCTTTTCAGCTATTTTGCATATATCAGAAGTATTAATGAATTTCAAGAAAATAATTCCCTTAGGACTATTCACAAGAAAGTTGAGAATAGTTCTCCTTCTTTTATCCATCCAACCATCTGTCATAATAGTTCATCCAGTTTTCTTCCATTCAGCTTTATGTTCTTCTAATGTTAGTTTGGTTGACTCTACTTTTTTCTTCAATAATTTTCCTCTTAACTCATCATAAGAGGGTGGCTTGAATCATAATCCATGGCGGGCAACCTTCTCAAACATGCTATGATATTCTTCAGACCTTGCAACATTAAAAGGAATATCATTATTGTAGATGAACGAAGCAATTTCATCACATGCCTCTTCCCTTAAACCCTTCTTAAAAATAGAGTTGATTGTTGTTTGAGTGCTCACACCCCTTTTCTTGAAGAGATTTGCTGGTGTCTCTATTTCTTTTCCCTTTCTCTTCTCACCAACTAAAGCATCCCCTTCTTCTTCTACTCCTTCATCTTTACTTTGTATCTTTTTCTCAAAGTCTCTTGTCTTCTTAACCAAATTTTTTTGAAAACCAACAACAATATCAAACATATCCTTTTTAACCTCATTAGAAACACCCATACAAGATTCAACATCTTTTTTTGTTCCTGTCAAATGATGTTTCAACCTATACACTCCTCCTGTCACCACCTTATCACAATACTTGCATTTTATTTTCTTAGCATCTCCATTAATATAAATCCCATGCTTCCAAGCTTTGTCACTCCTATTTTCTAGAGTATTTTTAGCAATATTCTCGGATGCACCACCACAAACAGTTTTAGCCCCAGTATTATTTTCACCATTATTCGCATTTGATGCCATTTTAAACCTAAATAAATTGAAGTAAACAATTAATCCCTTAAAGCTAAACTGGATTTTTGAAGTGAGAATACTATTTTTATGAAGGAGGGGCTTAAAGCCCCAAATATAGTAGTAATAAACTAATAATACGGTACATTAATAAAATTTGAACAAATTCATATACATTACACTAATGAACGCATTAGCAAGTGAAAATATTTAAATATTAGTATATTACTATCAATAATGCAATAAATTCACTTGTTGAACAGATCATGAACGTGAACCCCAAAATATTTGTTTCATCCGTGCCTAGCTAGCTAGCATCAAAGAGAAAATAAAATCATACTAAACATTACCAAAGGTATGAACGTGTCCCTTGTAACATAAATTCCTACCCATACTCTCAAACACATTAATTGGATCAACAAATTACCAATTACAGTACGAGAGCTAAATATGCTAAATATTACTACACAAAGGCTTATATGAATGTCGAATAGTGTCACTAATTTCATTAAATAGTTAACAACCTTTAACAAGATGGAATTATAAATTTTCTTCTAAACCAAAATTATATACAAAAACATATATATCTACTAATGCTAGTCAATTGAACAAATAAACATACATGCCACTATTATCTAAATAATAATATAAATGATCTTTATTTTAATCAATAACTTTGTTCTATTATCTACTACCTAATAATATAGTTGGTATAAGAAACTCCAATTTGATGTCAGCAAGTTCACAATTCAAAGTAGATTATATTACTTATTTGATTTGTAGTAGCAAGCTTAAATTCTATTTTAATTATTTGAGAAGCTTACCTCAGAGTCTTTAAATTTGAGAGTTAAGAACCTGAGATACTTCACTAGATTTAGTAACTTTGAGAAGAAGCAGCTGCAGGCCTGTAATCCTTTTCACATATCCACAAAGTGATATTAGCAACAGTGTTTTTCATAATTAAAAACAAAAAGCAAATAAAATTGATACCACAATTCTTATTCATATCCAATAACAACTAAATTAAAGTATTGAAATTAAATAGAGCACATCGTCAAAACTTAAAATAAAGTGTTAAACATTCATAAGTAAAGTATATAAACGAATACATAATTAACTATGTTACTATGTAATGTAAGAATTTAGGCTTTATCTTGTAGCAATTGAAATATATCACTCTTCATTCTTTGTGAATTGTGAATAATAATAACAGGTAAAGAGCATATGCACCTAATGTCCTAATCCTGATTCCCAAATTTTCAATATTTGTAAGTGTATCATACCATATTGGCAACGAGCCAACTACAATTTATTTGCTAATTTGTTGAATATAATGATGGTAAAGAAACTAAAATCAATTAATTATGCACTTATTGTAAAATTGAAACTATGTGTATTAGAGTATTAGACAAAAACAAGTAATCAAGAAGCATGAAAGGGAGTCGAGGACCTTACATACACACAGCAGAGTTGCAGATGCTAACTTATCGTCGAGAAGGCAACAATGCCAGAACCGCAAAAGTGCAGAATCCCAGAATAAAAATCATAAAAATGCAGAACTGGAATGCGATAGGTTAAGAAAGTGGGAGTCAACCAGTCAGGAAGAGTAGGAGTCTAGGAGAGTGACATGGAGGTTACATTATTTCAAATTAAAATAGAAATTGGAAAGATTGAACTAAGGCGGTGTAGAAATCAAAGGGTTTTTTGGTTGGATTCGGGTTGGGCCAGACGGATCCTCTCAAACCTGCTGCTATTCATCTTCTGAATTGTCTCGCTTCTGAAGCGGTAGAGACGAAGATGATTTCACGATCCCACAATCTTTCGTGGCGATTCCATGTTTCTGAGTTTCATTAGGGATGCAAGTAGAAATGGACACGCACAACACTTGCAGAAATGTAAAATCGTCCATTCCTACGATTAAAGACGCGATTTTTGCTACCTTGGTCAAGATTTAAACCTAAAATCGAAGAGATAGAAATTAATAATCAATTAGTATTAAATAAAAAGTTAACATAAATGAATATTAAGTAATTTATCATCTTTACTTCCTAAAGCTGCCCACAACTAACTTTGGTCACACATCAAAGCTTCAATTATGCTTTCTTTGAGCTTTCCGTTATGAGGAGAAATTACATGACCACCTGTACTAAAAGCATATTCAAAAGCAACAGTGGACACCGAAATAGCATATATATCCTTGGCTATTTTTGCAAGAACTTTAAATTTCATCTGATTGCTCTTCCACCATTTCAAGACATTAAAGTTAGGATCATTTTGAGGATGAATTTCTTCCCCAAGATAATGATCAGACTCAACATTCACACATGAACTCTTTATCATTTTTCTTCTTTTAAGATACATCATATAATCATCACCTCTAAATAGGCTGACATTTTCATTTTCATCAACTTCTTATATACCAACATTTGCATCAAATTATTTTTATCAACTTTTCCATCACCTAATATATTTTCCTCTGTGTTTGTGATATAATTTTCTTATTATCTTTAAAATATTCAAAAGGGGATGTGAATATGAATCTTTTCTTCATCTTAGATCAATTTTCGAGGACGAAAATTTTTGTAAGTTTGATAGAATGTAACATCCCGCATTTTTTAAAATCTAATTATGAATAAATTATGATTTTATTTTTTTAAGTTTAAAACTTTATATTTTAGAAATTATTTTATTAGAAATAATTAAATAGATTCAGAGATAATTTCATTTTAAATCAAATAAGATTCTTAAGTAATTTTATTATAATTAAATATTTTGTATAATGTTAGTAATTAAAAAATAAGAAAGAATTGTACAATCTAATTTAGATAATTTTTATTATGAAAATGTTATGACTTATCTTATTAATATGAACTCTTTATTTTTAGAAATTGATTAATTAAGAATAATTAGATTAGTTTTATTAAATATTTTGAATTAAGTTAATTATAATTCTTGTGTTATTTTTATAATTGGTTATTTTTTTTATAATTTCAAATTAGAATTCAGTAATGGAAGTGTTATATAATTAAATTTAAGAAATTTCTATTATGAATAAATTATTATTTATTTTATTAGTTTGAGCTCTTAGAGATTAATTTACTAGAAAATAATTAAATTAATTTTTATAAATACTTTTTGCGTTTAAGTTAATTAATGTTTATGTACAATTTTTATTATAATTAGTATGTTTATTTTATAATTTAAATTAAAAATAATTGTTTGAGCTCATTGATATGTTGATAAATAAAATCTTATTCGTTAGGAAAGTAATCTTTATAGTACTATATTTGAATCTTAAATTGTTATTTTATCTCAAATATTTTGTAAAATTGTTATATTACTCGTATATATTTTACCCTAATTCTAGAATTACCAAATAAAATCCTAATTTCACTAGCTAAATTCCTAAATTTATACCCTAAATCCCTAAATTAAAACACAACGCACACACACATATGTTCAGCAAGAAAGGGGAAAAATGGAGAAGGAAGGAAAGGGAGTTCTTGAGAGAACTAGTGAAACAGAGGAAGAGAGATTGAGGGAGAACGGGACGCAGAGGGAAGAGGAGAAGAGGGAGATGGTGCCGGTGGGAATCCTTGCCACCGTCACTGTCGTTATCGCACGAGAGAAAGAGAGCCCGCGTTCGAGAGAGAAAAGGAGATATTATCCGCACTGCTGCCTCCATTGCGACCGATCCCCTGCCGCTACTGCTAGGGTTCGTTGCCACCACTTCTGCCACTGCTGACAAGCTCAAAGAGAGAGAGATAGGAGTTCGCAGAGAAGAAAGACGTGACGGGGAAGATAGGGGCTCATATCGCTGCTGCCGTTGCTGGAGACGGAGGTTCCGATCGAGCTGTACGCCGTTGTTGCCATCGAAAACTACTACTAAAGCCACGATACCATGGTGGTTGCTACTGGAGCTATACGCTACTGCCGTTGGGGCCAGTGATGGAGGTGTCGTTGCAGACTCTATTTCGGTTTAGGTCCTTCACTCCTTAACTTGTTCTACTTCCACTTTTACTTTATGGTCATCTTATTTCTGCTACCTTGTCACCATTCTATTCTTTGTCAGTTACCGAAATTTCGAATTATTATTGTTGCTGTCGGAGAGGACTGTCAGTGTTGCTTTTCTAGTTCTAATGTCACTGCCACTGCTACTGCTAGGAGAGTGAAGAATCATCCGAAATCCTACTGCTGTTGTCTTGAGTTCATTATTAAAGCGACACGAGGTAGGGGGTTTAAGTTAAACGATTTTAATTTAAGAATGCCTACAAAGTTTATTGAATAAATGCAAATAGATTTAATAGCTGTGAATAATTGATTGATTATCTGAATAATTCTGTTTAGCTGCTAATTGCTATACTTGATGTAATTGCTCTTGATTGTGTTTGAACCTCATTACTTGTGTTTGTAACTGATTGGCTGGATTATGGTGAATTGGGTGTTGATTGAATTGCTTGGGCCTGAGGCCGTGACTAGTTTGTGTTTGAGGTCTAGTTCTGTATAAAGTATCTGACTAGTTCAGTATAGACTTAATGAACCTATGCTTGGAATAGAACGATCATTTATACAGTGTAGGTAACTTCTTTTATGTTTATGGATTAGTAAAGTATGAAAAATCAAACTCTTACAGCATAGACTTAATTAAACCTATGCTTGAGATAAGTTGGTCATTCATACAGTATAGGAAAACTTTTAAGAGTTTCATAAAGAAAAATATGGGTTTAGGATTTTGAATAATTAACTAATGCTTTTAAAGAAGGTTAGTTTTCTTTTAGATGTCTCTAAATGAAATCAACTATTTGCGTTTTATTCTTTACTTTCACGGCATTCTCGACCTCTACTGAGAACATGTGGTTTGGTTCTCACCCCCAAATTTTTCACCCTTTCAGTGACACAGGTTTGAAGATGCAATATGAAGCTGCAAGTGATTAGTAGGCTTTCCTTATGGTTTTAATTGCTTTCAAAGAGTCCCCTCGCTCTTGTCCATTGAGGTTTTATTTTAACAGAGGAGTAGGTGTTGTATTTGGATTTATATGATTTCTTATGTATAAGAATTACTATTAATAATATTTATATGATTGTTATTATTACTTGCAATGTTTATCCTTGATATATGTCTTTAATGAATAAAAACAAATTTTCTGGCATTTTCTTAAAACTGAAATGCAAACTCGATACAAAGGCTCGATAATTAAGTAGTTAATACTAGAAAAGGTTACGTGATGTTCTTTCTAGTAGAAATACCTTGACTTAAGCAAGGTATTTTGCTGGACGGGACGTTACACCGACCGGGTAGGGGTGGGTCGGGTACCCGCGAGTTCGGGTGCTCCTGCAACCCCTACCAATTGATTACTTGTACCAAAGAAGGAAAATAGAAATCGAACATATCTCCAACTGAGAAGACAAATCCCTCAGCTAGATTAAGTTATCGTGCAAGAATTTATATATATATATATATATATATATATATATATATATATATATATATATATATTGAAGGACGTTGGTGTTTTGATCATTTCGAAGGTTGTGTTGCATCATTCACATCCGTGATGTCCAAAACAACCCAACAATTAAGCATGTCTGTACAACGTATAATAGAGAATAACGAGGAAGCCAAAATTAGATCAAGCAAAACATATCAATCATTTGTCACAGTAACAGGGGGTCATCGTGAATTAAGTTTTATTAAAGAAGATGTGAGAAATTATATCATGAGAGAGGTGCAGAATGTTTCGGAACTAGAGAATGCAAAAGAATTTGGAAAATACTTATTAAGAATGAAAGAGACGAATCAAAATTTCTTTTTCGAGCCTGAACTTGAGGCTGATCTGTCAATTAAGATTGCTTTTTAGGATGACGCAAGAAGCATGGTTGCTTGTGAGTATTTTGGAGATGCTATTGCATTCGATACCACTTACAATACAAATAGGTCATATGTTGTTCTGGTTTATGTGTATTTTGAAATACTTTCGGTGTATATAGATAGTTTTTCAGTGTATATATGATTTGTTTCTGTGTCATTGTATTCGAGTATAATCTGGTTTTTGGTTCTTTTGTTGGGGTGAATCACCACGGTCAGTCAACACTTTTGGGATGTGCTTTGATGAAAAACGAGGATATTCAATCATTCAAATGGTTATTTGAATGTTGGCATCATTGCATGGGAGGAAATGCTCCAGAAGACATTCTTACCGATCACTACGCATTGATGCAAAGGGCTATTGAGGGTTGTATGCCCACAATAATTCACCGGTAGTATATTTGGCATATCATGAAGAAGATCCCAAGTAAATTAAATGGCTACAAGCGACCCGAAGAAATTGAACACGAGATGAGTCATGTTGTTTGGAACTCTTTTAAAAAAGAATAATTTGATAGGAATCAGAATGATTATCTGATGAAGTATGATGTTGGAGATAACAAGTGGCTTTCACGTAATAATGTCTTTATTAGGATTAACTGATGTTAATTTTACTGTGTGGATATTTATGTGTTTTGCTTCTACAATAGAAGTGTTAAACTGTATGTCTTTCGGTGTATTTTGGTTCTGAGTTAGGTATTTTCTTATTTTTTTCAGAGTTTTTCGAAAATCGTCATTTATGGATTTTAGTTTATCTCAATAACCACTTCTAAGCCAGCATAAGAAGCACACAAAGGAGCGGAGCATGCATGCTTTTTTTTAACAAGTTTATTACATGCAACAACTCACTTATCCAGTTTGTCAAATAGTATGATAATTGCTTGGGAAGTAGGGAACAAAGAGAGAGAATTAGATACTGCAAATTTCATACTGTCATACCGTGTGTAACAAAATCTTCAATAGAAGCTCAATTTCAGCATGTGTATACTCATGAGAAGTTCAGGGAAGTCCAAACATAATTTAGAGAAAGGGTGAATTGCATCACAAGATCAACACAGTTCGTTGTAGGTTATATGGTATATAAAGTTCTAGAACAGGTTTCTAACTGAATATTCAACAAGTTTGCGGTTACATACAACGCGATATCATTTGAAGTTAAATGCCAGTGCTTATTATTCGAGTTAAGAGGGATATTATGCCGTCACTCTCTGAGCGCGTTAAGCTTTGAGCGAGTAAATAAAGTGTCACCAAGATATATATTGGAATGATGGAGTAAGAATGTAAAGAGGAGGCACACACATATTAAGAGCAGCCACAACAAGCCTCTATTGGAGCCAAGAAGTAGAAGATTTGACGATTTTATATTTCGGTCACAAAATATTTGTGAATTTGCATTAGAATTTGAGGAGTTGACTGGGATTTACACCATGCTTATGATAATGCTATGGTTGAAATGCAAGAATACAAAGCCAAACGCAAAGAAAAATATTCATTATCTCACGGTGATACTTTGTTGGAAGATATTAATGAGCTTCAAAGTCCTCCACGGGTGAGAATAAGAGGACGTCTGAAAAATAGATTAGGATTGAACACAGAAAAATAGATTGCAAATGCTGCAAAGAAAAAGAAAAAGAAAGCTCTAAGTGAGGTAAAAATGATGTTCGTTAAATAGGAAAAATTGAGTTTGTGCTTGTTAATAGTTTTACTAATATATGATTTACTTTTTATAGTTGAACCTTTTTTATGGTGGTTCAGTGGTGTAGTCAAATTCCAGCCATTATCATAGACATATTATGAATTATCAGTTTAGAGGTTCAAGAGAATAAGATAGATTTTCAGTATTTTTATGAATCCATTTTGTTGTTTTTTGACACAATTTTGGTGTAATTTATGGAAATGAGGTTTAGTATTTATATTTTCTTGTTTTGTTCTACTATTTTACCATGTTTTGAAATTAGTTTCTTTAATTATTTGATGGAATTTATTTGTTTTAAATATACAGTACACAAACAATTCAATACTTAAGCAGTATAGAAATTTAACCTACAGAATTCGATGTTTATTTGAATAGTTTTCGGTGTATCCGGGAAGCAATTCAGTGTATTATAGAATTTATTTTTCTTTTCCTTTTTTTTTTAACTTGGATTTATTCAGATTAACAACAATTCAATATAGTACACACAAGTTCGTAGAAGTTTAATTTTGCAAAGAAAATTTATGAAAAGCTTGAATTGAATATTTACAAGATACAAAGTACGTGTTTGTTTGAACTATACATTGTATAGACAATTCAGTACACAACCAGTATAAAAATTCTTAACAATTTACAATATTCAAACTATTTACTATTAATGTCTCCTCATTCCAATGTACAGTAAGGACTTAATATTACAGCAAATTGCTTGGATAGTTTGATGGCTTCAGATTCTTGAATGGCTTTATCTCTGAGTTGATTTATTTCGTCAAATATAATGAATGAAGCATATTCGACTCTAAAATGATCAACTTGTTCCTATAGTTTAAAGAAATTTCTTTATTAAACTCCATTTAGTAATAGAGAGTTTTCTATTTTCAAAGATAGTTACTTGTTTCCAATTCTTCCATGAATATTTTCCCTTTTTGATCTTTTTCGGATCAATTATCTCCAATTATTTCATCATATATATTGCACAATCCCATCTAAAAACAAAAATGAAATAACACATTAAAATGGGATAGTACAAAAAATACAGTAAAATTTATTAAATAAAAAGATTTGATACTTTGTTCGCTGCCCACTGATGTTGACGTATGGTGCTTCGACACTCTCATCTTTGTCTATCAAAGGTTTTCCTCCGGCAAATACCTTCATTTGTGAAATTTTGAAGTCCGAAAAACCAAAACAAGCCAAGTATAAGAGACTTTATATTTAACACCAAATTACACCAAAATGAATGAATGATAACGTCACACAAAAAACTACCAGTGCACCTTATTTCAAATAGATAGAAACAAGAAAATTTATAGAGAAAACAGAAATTTGTATTAGATAAACAACTTACAATAAATTTATAGAGAAAATATGAAATTTCTTCTTTTCAACATCCACCATCCATATCCACCAATGCTGCGCATAACAAACTAGGGCAAATATCTTAAATTTGGCCAAAGAGAATAATTTTTTAGTTTAATTGGCACCTAATGTAAGAATTATTTAAGAAGTTTTAATGAAATCTTACAAATGGATGGGATGCAAGCTTTTTCTTATGTAAAAACAGGATGTAGTCTTGATAGTCTTCAATCTGGAAGGGCTTGTTAGTTTTTGGATGAATGAACTTGCCCTCATGATTGCATTCTCTTTCATAAAAGAAGGATTTCCCCTACGAAAATGAAAATAGGACTCCGGGAAAAAGACCAACGCGACATTCTGCAAAATTTGTATAATACACCAAAAGAAACAGTTACAACAAATAATATATTTTACAAATACACCGAAATTTCAATGTACTACAGCTTACCACAATATCAGGGGAAAATAGTATATGATTTTTTCAAATCTTTCAATTTTTTGTTGTTCAAAATTTGACACATTGCCGAGACAACCTATGAAAATAAAAAACCCAAACTTAATACATATATGGCACAACAACTCATAAGAAAATCATTAATGTTATTCTAGTATTACCATATTTTTGATATCTGATTTGGCTTTTAAAAAATCAAAGTGCATTCTGGTTATTTCTATTGAGGTTCATGCTTCATCTTAAAAATCGTCTCCCACTCATTAGAGCTTCCATCATTAGAAGTCTTGATATTTGTGACCTAATGAAAGCATTTCTCCTTAAGATCATCTGTTATTTTCTTTTGTCTCACGAGAGTTTTGAACCTATCAAGGAAGCTTAGTGTAGGCTACACCTTTTCTGGTGAGAGACTTTTTTGCTTAGCATAATTTAATGCTATTGCAACTCCAGTATTTATGACCTCAACCAATTTTTCCACTTTTCCACTAATATTGGACTGTCTTGAGAATTTTTCTTGTCATTCGGTGGTTCACCCTCCTGAGTAAATGTAGCTTCTTCACTTGATTGAGAAAAATCGAGGCTAAATGATGGTGTAGGAATCATTCTTCAATGCAGCATTGGCAACCATCATTATTCCATCATTCACAGTTTGAGCAGGTGGATGACTGCATGGTGACACATAAAATAGATTAAGAATACACAGAAAATATTAAAAAAGACTTTTATTAAGTAGAACTTAAACATTAGTAGGAGCTACTTTTTCAAGAGATTCTTGTTGAGGTTGTTCTTCAGTATATTCTTCTGTTGGAGACTTTACATTAGGTTGTTAAGGTTGTGGAGAACTGCAGGATTACAGAAAAAGAATTTAATTAATACAATCAAATCAAGTGCACTTCAATTCACATAAAATACACTAAAATATAAATCAAATACACTATTATTTAAAAAGACATGCAACTCAATAAAACATACACAAAATGACACTAGAAACACTACAACAAATTTTTATGGGCTAGTTACAACAAATGCATCAACAAAGTCCCTCAAGAAATAGTCTTCTTCTTTTGTGGCTTCTTTTGTTCCTTATTTTCTTTCATTCTTTCTCCTTTCTTTTTGTCTTTTGGTTGTTTTCTCAACTGTGCTCTTTTCGTCCAGTTCTCTGGTTTCCAACGGTTTTGAAATCGGCAGTTTTAGGGGGAGGACGGGACCGTTTTCCTCGTCAGTTTTTGGTTCAACCAGCTAGTCCGGTCCGATTTTCAGAACATTATCTTCCTCAGACACCATGACCACTGGACCAGGGGAAGCAAGAACCCCACCACCGGCCGAGACCACCTCCTAAGACACGGTCTAGGAGTCCTTCTGAGGACGTGATATAGGAGTAGAAGGAGAAGCATCCAAACTCGCCTCCTGATCCATGGCGGCCTTCAATCTCGCCAAGGTACTCAAGCCACCGGCCATTTGAACTGAAAAATATTAAGGAAAAAGCGTAAGTCACAAGCCCAGGAAAACTAAAGAAAAACAGAGGAAGAGTTACACACCAATATAAGTCTGGCACGTTGCTGGATCTCCCATAACATCTCGAGGGTTCAATGGACGCTCCCCGAAGACGTGCCATAGAACATCGGCAATATCCTTATTCTCCGAGGAAAACCTCTAATATGTAACGCTCGTCAAATACGACGCTTCAGCGCCAAAATTCCAGTACGTCGCAAAACCCTTCCGAGTCAACCAAAAGGGATGGCGCCCCTGAGCTGGGCGCACCTTGAAATACTCCCGCTTAAACCCGTGAAAAAAATCCTCGAAAAGACCAAATATGCGTCGGTTAGGTTGGGCCCTAAATGACACATACCCATTCTTGTGGTTCCCCTCCTTCGTCAGTAGGGTACACAAGAAATAAAAATAAAAAGACATCTACTGAAGTCGGGAGTACTCGCATACGAGCTCAAAAATTCCTAATGGTTGCCCAGCTGTTCGGGTGTAGTTGAGACGGCGCCACAGAACAACAATTCAACAACGCCTGGACAAAATTTTAGAAAGGAGGTCGCACGCCTAAGTGTGTGAACATCGACTCGTACACCCACATCCAGTCCGGTACAGTGGGCGATTCAGGGTTTACATAGCAAACCCTCTCATCAACACCTGGGAGAACGAGCTCATACTGATGCTCCACCTCACCGCCCCCGTAAACCACTCCCTGATCACGGAGCCATTGAAGATTCGCCTCCGTCATCCGAGACGGCGTTTCCCAAACATCTTATGTCACCCAATAATAAGTCATGGAAACACCACCAGTCGAAACCACTAGAGCACTCATCCCCTCACTCCTCCGCCAATACATACCTAAAAAAGGAGAGGAGCACCACCAATTAACTCACCAAAGCCATACGAAAAAAAAACACAAAAGACCAAGTCTAATATCTACTGCAAAAACTAAAACTACAGTGGTGCTCGTTCCCTTTGAATAATTCACTACATCTACCCAAAAAAACAGTCCCGATATAGAGAAAATGCAGAAAGAAAAAATCATTCGGACACTCAAAACATGTGCAAAAAGAGGAAGAAAAATACCAACCTAATAAGAAACCGAAGCAGAAAGCAGCACGAAGGCACTAAGAAAATGCTGAAGAAGAAATGCGAGACAACAGAAAGGGAAAAATATGAAAAACATGGAATAGAGAAGAAATGAAACAAACGAGGGATAAAATAAAAAGAAATTAAAACAATTTCAGAAGTAAAAAGACAAAAACGCCCCAAAGAAAACAAAAAGGCACGCCCCGTGCCCGACCACGGAACGGCCTGGGTTTTTCTGAGTTTCCAAACTCGATCGGGAAAACCAAAGGATCTTCTTGCCAAACCACAAACAGCAAACAAAGATTCCTCCAGCAACGGGACCGAGCAAGCTCGCTCTCTCGCTCCGGAGGTAACTGTTACAGACCCGACCCTCGCGTCCCGCACTGAAACGGTCTCCGACCCGAACACTCGAGGTCGGTACCCTTTCCTTTAACCGGCCCAAAACGGCCCCACATCCTCCAACCGATATTCAAATTCAAATACCTCCCTTATCTTAGCAAGATAAGATAATATGAGATAACTACCACTAAGCTATATAAAGGGGAGCTTAAGGCCCCCTCAGATACGTCATTCATTCCACACCTTATACCTCTCAGATCCATTCTGACTTGAGCGTCTGAGTGTCTTTGCAGGTACTACCCCCCATTGCTCCAGTTAGATAATCTGACGACCGTCCCGACTCGCAAGTCCCCGATCCATCTCATAACCCGTACTGAAACTTTCCAGTACAAATAATAAACCTCTCTCTCATTAAGGGCAATATTAAAACTTAAATTTGGACACTAAAACTCCTAGTATTGTCATTATATATTGTTATAGATAATTATCAATCATAATATATTGTATTATAGATATATGTAACACATTATATTAGAAATAATTCAATGTTCACTAAGCATGAACTAAAGTTTAAAAAAAATGATCATTTACACCCACTAACGTTATTATCACCAATGGACCAACTCCACTACTATTATGAATATTTTAATATTTAAAAAATAATATATTATTAACATGAGATTAATGTATTTAAATTTCACCGAAAATTAAGTAATTTTTTATATAAATCATAGCTACTAAGAGTACATTATAATAATAATAATAATAATAATAATAATAATAATAATAATAATAATAATAATAATAATAATAATCAAAATATGGATGAAATGAAAAAGTTATTACTTATAGTTTACAATATTGTAGGAATAACCTATAGTATTTGTTTTTTGTACACCTAATTTAGATATAATTTTTGAGGCAAAATATTGATGGTTAGCAATGCGTCCATCTCTATTTGTGATATCTTCAAATGAGGTTGTCCTATTAATGTGAAATTACATCAAAGTGATGCAAGTATGAAGTTGCTCTAATAATGTAAATATGAGATAAAAAAAAAACTGGCAGTAGGTGGTGAGAGACCATTGGTGAAGGTTATTACATTAAGGTGGAGTAAGTGTAAAGTTGCTCTAACATGAATATGAGGTGAAAGAAGGCACAGGATTCGGTGGTCCAAGAACCTTTGGACCACTTAGTGGTCCAAATAGAATACATGTTTTTAGAGTTTTTTTATCAATTGCTACGTAGTCCTTGAACTAATTTTAATTACAAATCAACCCTATATTTTATTTAATTATAAAAATAGTTTTTATTTATAAATTATATTTTATCAATTATCTAGTATTTATTAACAATCAAATACAAAAAAACAACCAATTATAGCATCCATTCATTCTAATAATTCCAATGATTAAATAATTAACTTTGATCTCGTTACGTTCGTCCATGGCTTCCAAATCGTGTTTCCTTGAAATTCAATCGATGGTTTTTCAAAACAACGATTGAATGATAACTCAATCGATTGGTTTACACTATATCACAAAACAATCGATTGAAAGGTAAGGTAGAATGGTAAAAAAGCTTATACCAATCGATTGTTTATACTTTCCACATCGAATGAATGCCTCAAAACAATCGATTGTTGTTGTTACTCAATCGATTGAATTCACGAAAACAACATGGATTTACCAAATACAATCGATTGGAAAGTGATGACATTGAAGTTTTAGCCAAATTCAATCGATTGGTAATGTAATCCAATCGATTGGAAGGTGATGAAGTTGAATGTTTTGCCAATTTCAATCGATTGGTAATGGTACCCAATCGATTGAAATGAAACTGTACACTGAAAATTTATAAATTCACCTTTGCTTCGCATGCTGCAACTAATGCATGTTACATACAAGAAACTAAAAAGCACATAAAATAAAAACAGACAATTAATTACATGATTGTTCTATTTTAAATTTAATCTGTTTGTCCTCTGGTTTTGCGCCACTTAAATAAAATCAAGAAAATAATCCATGTTTAAATCAAACGCAGGACCAAGATGCTCAACATCCATAATGCCTAATTTTAAATTTAATCTGTTTGTCCTCTGGTTTTGCGCCACTTAAATAAAATCAAGAAAATATTCCATGTTTAAATCAAACGCAGGACCAAGATGCTCAACATCCATAATGCCTAATGAAATAAATTATAATGCATGGATCACAATAAAAAAACATTAATAAATTATAATGCATGTAATTAATTGTCTGTTTTATTTTATGTGCTTTTTTTTTAGTTTTGTATGTAACATGCATTAGTAAACGCGAGGACCAAGATGCTCAACATCCATAATGCCTAATGAAATAAATTATAATGCATGGATCACAATAAAAAAACATTAATAAATTATAATGCATGTAATTAATTGTCTGTTTTTATTTTATGTGCTTTTTAGTTTCTTGTATGTAACATGCATTAGTTGCAGCATGCGAAGCAAAGGTGAATTTATAAATTTTCAGTGTACAGTTTCATTTCAATCGATTGGGTACCATTACCAATCGATTGAAATTGGCAAAACATTCAACTTCATCACCTTCCAATCGATTGGATTACATTACCAATCGATTGAATTTGGCTAAAACTTCAATGTCATCACTTTCCAATCGATTGTATTTGGCAAATCCATGTTGTTTTCGTGAATTTAATCGATTGAGTAACAACAACAATCGATTGTTTTGAGGCATTCATTCGATTGGAAAGTATAAACAATCGATTGGTATAAGCTTTTTACCATTCTACCTTACAACTTTCAATCGATTGTTTTGTGATATAGTGTAAACCAATCGATTGAATTTCAAGGAAACACGATTTGGAAGCCATGGACGAACGTAACAAGATCAAAGTTAATTATTTAATCAATTGGAATTATTAGGATGAATGGAGGATATAATTGGTTGTTATTTTGTATTGATTGTTAATAAATAATAGATAATTGATAAAATAATAATTTATAAAATAAAAACTATTTTTGTAATTAAATAAAATATATAGGGTTGATTTGTAATTAAAATTAGTTCAAAGACTACGTAGCAATTGATAAAAAAACTCTAAAAACATGTTTTCTATTTGGACCACTAAGTGGTCCAAAGGTTCCTGGACCACCGAATCCTGTGCCGTGAAAGAAACGGAGAGAAACTTAAGTGGAGGAGTTACTTAAAAAAAGATATTATTAAAAAAAATTTAGACACCAAAACTCATATTTTACCATTATATATCGTTATAAATAACTTCAAATTTTTAATGTTTATAAATTTACTATGTATATTTTCATGTGATTAAACTTCCGTTATTTCATAAAATATTTTTTATTCATCATATTTATAATTATGTATTTAAAATATTTATAATATTTATTAATTATTGTTATCATTTATTTGAGTTCATGCAAGGTACATGTCTCATTCTAGTTGTATATAATTTTTTATTATTCCTACAAAAGGAAGGTAAGTCAAGAAGATGAAGAAGATAATGTACAAAAATTTTTATGATGTTATTTTATCACTCAATTTTTCAAATTAAAAATAGAATTAAACACGTAATGAATATAATTTAAACATTAAGAAGATTCAATATGTGAAAAGTTATGATAAATTAATTTGTATAAGATAAAAATGATAAAATTTATAATAAAAAATTATAAAACCTCAAATAAAAAAATAAAATAAAAAAATAGAAGAGATAGAGCAAACTAATAAATAATGATGTTCTATAGTTTATAAAAAAATAAACAGTGAAAATAATGTGTTGTGGGAGAGAAAAAAGTACTTCCAATTAAAAGAGTAATTGATAAAAAATGATATTCTCTTCTAATACATAATTTTTTATCGTGAATGTTATAAAATACAGAAATAGATAAAATAAAAAAATGTAGGAATGAGATTGTATTTTTTTAATAAATTAAAAAATATTCACGATCATAAAATTAATGGTGGGCATATAACTATTAGACAATAAATTGTAAAAAAATATTAATAGAAATATTAGATTTGATATTAAAATAAAAAATATAAACCATGAATAAAAGAATAAAATTTAAAATCAAAATATTTAAGATTAAGAAAGAAAATGAAGAGAATATTTTTGGTAAACGACAACTCAAACATTAACGTAACAATAAATTGAATCAAATAACATATATTTAAATTAATTACATTAAGTAATTGATATAATAAATTAAATAAAAAAATATATCTTATAAATATGTCACATAAAAATTACAACACTTTTAAAAATTATTAATCAAAATACATAAAATAAAAAATTATGTAAATTAAAATTAAAATAATTTATTTATTTCAGTCAAATCAAATAATTAATATAATTGATTAATTATAGATCAAATAAATTATTAATTATGACACTCTTATATATTTTGATTAATGATTTTTTAAGATAAAAAAATTAATGCAAATTAAAACAAAATCAATTCATTTTTTCAATTAAATTAAATAGTTAATGTAATTGATTAGTTATAGTTAATGTGGTCAAACAAAAAATTAAATAATTTAATATTTATCTCTATCAAATTGAATAAATCATAGTTGTCAGAACTGAATTGGTCAGACTACTGGTTTACTGATTTATTGGTTCAATCGATGAGTTATTGGTTGAATCGGCAGAACTGGTCCTACGTAAATAAAAAATATAAAATAATCCAAAACCTAAAATTAAAATTTAAAATATATATCTTCACTAATATTTTAAAAACAATCCAGTTTCAACTAATTACAATTAACAAGTTATAATTTAGTTATTATTAAATAAGTATATAAAATTCTAGTATTTTTTCATAATAAATTTTTTTTTATTTTATTTTCATATAAAAGTAAATATTTTTTATTTTAATTAACTAATTAATTAGTTTATATTTATTATATTATTATATACTATATATAATTTATTAAAAAATAATATTAATAAATATCATATAATCATAAAAAAATAATTATATTATAATTAATAAAAATATTTGATATTTTTTATTTATACATATTTAATTATATTTATATTAATAATTATGAATATTAAAAAATATAATTAATTTAAATATAAGTGAATATAAAATTAAAATAATATCTAAAAAAATTATTGTACGTTTTTACTAAATAATTAATAATTAGTATTTAAAATAATAAGAAAGAACATAGTTTAGTGACAAGAAGAATATGCAGACATAAAGAAAACTCGATTTTGAACTATATTTTTTTCAATTTTAGAATTTTCTCTCGAACGATTTGATTAAACTGGTTTTTATCGATTTTGGACGATTTTCACCGACTTTGACCGGTTCTATTTCTTAAGTTGTTCAAAAATTAGATCGGATCAGTTGGGAGTCTGGTTCACCAATTTTTCGGTCGAATCGATCGATCCGATCCGATTGTTACCACTATGAAATAAATAAATAAATAAATAAATAATACCTTCAAAATATGCCGGATAAGTTATTCTATTAGTTAAAAAAATTCAATTTTAATAATATATAATAGATTAGAAAACTCAATAAAAGATTAATCAAAGCAATAAAAAAGAATCAAATGCTTATTGAAGATTAAGTGTGTATTTAGATGTCATTAACTGATAAAAAAATAATTTGTTTAAATAAAAATACTTTTAAAATTTTTAGCATTTGTCGACTTTTTAAATAAAAAATATGAAAAATAAAAAATAATTTTTTAAAAGTTACAATTTTTTATTCTTTTAGAAACATCTTTTTACCTTAAAAAAATATTTTAATATAATAAATAAATAAATAATTTTATATTATTATATTTAAATATAATTGATAATTAAAAAATTATTTTTATAAGAGATACTCAAATACTAAATTATTTTTATTTTTTTCAATTTTTTTTAAAATAATCCCAAACAAGCCCTAAATTATTCAATGCACAAGAAATGCCATGCATTAAACACCATCTAAGTCAATCATAAAGAAAGATATGCATAATTTAAAATGGATATCACTCAGATACATGACCTGGGTTGAAAAAAGTTGAAAAAATAAAATAAGAAGAGAGTGAGTGACGACACATCATTAGAAATCTTCTCTGACAAAATTAGTTTCAGTAAAATAATAATAATAATAATAATAATAATAATAATTACTCATTTATATAAGAATGATTTACCTGAAAAATTATAGAACTTTTATAGATTTTTATGTGTTTATTAAATAATGAGAAGACTGATTCATCTAAAATTTTTAATAAAATCTAATATGAGATTGAAAAACAAAATAAAAAATATAAATTAGTTTGATGATTAAAAATGTTTTTCTTATTAGATTGAAGTGTACAAGGTAAACGACAAATGGGAGGTTTCATTGCCGTTGGATTTTTCCAGTTGAAGGACGAAACGCAAGATGTCGTTACGTTGCAAAATCAGAAAGCGCTCTCAGAAAAAAACACAAAGTGAAACGCTAAAAACGCGCGTGCACACGACACCATGCACACCAAAACGCAACGCATTGCACAACACACAAAAGCATAAGCCCTATCCTTCGAAAAATTTCAATTACATTACACAATTGTTTCTCACTGAACCCATTCGAATCGTTGTTACTTTGCAAATTCAACGCGAGTTTTGCACATTACGCTAACTCAACAACACTTTTTTATTTTTTGTTCCCTCCCTTCCCAATTTGGCTCCTTCCATTTCCACATGTAAGTCATTTCTCTCTATTCATTGGTTGTTTTTTAGTTTTGTTTTTCGCCGAGCTGTTAACTTTTCCATTGTAGATTCTGTTCGCTTGTGTTAGATATTATTCTGATGAATTGTGATAGAATGTGGGATCTGTCTTGGATCCTGAACTTGGCACTTATTCCAATTAAATTGAGTTTTATATCTGGGTTTACTAGAAACTAGCTTTTTATCACTTGTGGTGCCAACATTTGGGTTCTGAACCTGAAAGTTGTATTATTTATTTGTTTATTTTTTTGTTTAAATTTTTGAAGAGGTGCATATTAGAAGTTGGAATAGAGAATTTGAGCTGGTTAGATGGAGGATGACAAGAGAAAGAAGAAAAACAGGAAGAAAAAGAACAAGCAAGGTAAGAATGTGGACAATGGAGTAGGAGATAAAGAAACTAAGATTGAGCAACTGGATGCTGCCGCAGGTGAGAAAATTGTAATAGTTGATTCAAATGGGGTGGGAGAAACAACAATTAGGGATCAGAATCTGGTGAATACTGAAAAGGATGAGCATGAGCGTGCTGGTGTAACTGATGTTGCTGGTGAACAAAGTACAAATGTGGATGGCGGAACAGCAACTAGGGACAACGATCTGGTAAATAATGGCAAGGTTGATCATACTGATATTTCTGAGACTGCTGATGAGCGAAGTACAAATGTGGTTGGAGGAACAGCAGTTAGGGATGAGGATCTGATAAATAATGGTAATGATGAGCCTGCTCATAATTTGGCAACACTAGATGAGCCAAGTAAGAATGTGGATTGGAGAGGGGTTGAGGAAAACCCAAACCTAGATCCGATTTCGGTGAAGAATGAAGAAGATGAGGGTACTCAACACTTGGAGTCTGCAGATGGCCAAAACAGAAATATGGTCATGGATTCAAATGGACACCTGCCAAATGGTAAAGAATGTGTAAGTTTTCTTTCAGTCAATTCAGATTTTTACATATGTTTTGAGGTTTTATGCTCACTGTTCAAGTGTGATATGTATATTTTGTAATGGTTCATTTTTCCATGAAACGAATCCATGCTATTGTTGCCATCTCTTGTTGAAAAATATAACTTTAGTTTCAACCTGGTATTTCCTGATTCAGCTTTTTAATAGTGTTTCTAGGCATGTGCAGCTTTCCATACAAGCTGTAAATGGCAAAGATCCTATAATGTCTCACTGTCGAGCACACTGAGTATCCTTGTTCTCATTAAATTGTATAGTTACGTGCCATGTAATTTGTTTTCCTATTGATAAAGGTGATCTAAGTCAACGCTATTGCTCTTGGAGCGATTATGATTGAACTATTAATGCTCACATAAACAATATCAATCATGAAAACACAAAACACCCAATCATGAAACAAGACCCAGTCTTTCCTTTTTTCAGCATTTTTTAACGTGATACTTATTCTTTCAATAAAAAATAATTATGGACTGGTTGTATAACTGCTCATATAAAGTTGGATCTCCCTTTCTCTATCTGTTTCATACATACTAGCTTCAAATCTGTATAACGTGAGTGCTTTTAGACATGAGCTTATTGGGTTATTGCCAAATAATTGAAACTACCATTTTGACAGGCCACCTCAGAAGAGGTATTTAAACTGGGAAATGAAAATGATATGCTCAAACAGAATTTGGTAAGATGTTACTAGAGTGTTATTTTCCATATATGCAGTGGTTTCTGTCACAGTTTCAGATGTTTATTATGTATGGCTTGTATTTCCACAGGCCATTTCAGAAGAGACAATCAGGAAGCTGAAAGATGAGAACGATGTGCTAATTCAGAAAGAGGTAACATTTCACCTGAGAAATTTCTTTCCTATGTTGACATTTTATAACATGTATATTGCATCCCTCTACAGACCATATTAGGTGATAGAATAAGGAAATTACAAGAGGAAAATGATATACAGATTGAGAAAGAGGTAAAATTTTTATCTGGGAAACACCTGTTGTTCGTTTTATTGTTTCAATAGACTATGACATAGACAGTGTATCACTTCATAGGCCATGTCAGAAGAGACGATCAGGAATTTGAAGGAAGTAAATGATACACATATTACACTACAGATCACATTAGAAGATACAATAAGGAAACTAAAAGAAGAAAATGATATACACAATCAGAAAGTGGTAAAATTTTTCTGGGAACTATCTTTCTTTATTTTTATTATGTTTCAAAGTATTATGACATGAGCAGTGGTATCACTCCACAGGTCATGTTAGAAGGGACAATCAGGGAATTAAATAAAAAAATTGATATGCATATTCGAAAAGAGGTAATATTTAATTTGAGAAATGTCTATTCTCTGTTTTATTATATCTCAATTATTTTATGACACTGTATCATTCCACAGGCCAAGTCAGAAGAGACCATCAAGAGATTAAAAGCAGAAAAAGATATGTCCTTTCAGAAAGTGGTAATATTTTGTACAAGAGTTAATCTATCCAGTGTTATTGTGCTTGTGTTTCAACTTTTAATAACAAGTATAGCCTGCCATTCCATAGGGCATGATGGAAGAGACAATTAGAAAATTGAATTCTGGAAATGACATCCATATGCAAAAAAAGGTAGTTTATTTTAATGTCATCTAAAGATCTGAGTGACATATGTTAAATTGTTAATTATTAAATATTTATCTTGCAATTTCTTTGAAGTTTTAACACATAGTCTATCTTTCCACAGATTGAATTAGAAGATACTATTAGAAAATTAAAGGAACAACAGTATATGCATATGCAGAATGAGGTAACACTTTATCTATAAATAGCTTGCCTAGGTTTGCGCCTTTTTGTTTCAATGTTTTATGACATGTAGAGATCATTCCACAGGCTATGTCAGAAGATACAATTAGAAAATTAAAAGAAGAAAACGATATGCACTTGCAGATGGAGGTAACATCTTCCAAATTTTAAAGGCATATATTTTCATTCTTTCTTTATATGTTTATCCTGCTTTTTAGCCTATCCAATCTATTTCTCTTAATATGCGTACCCTGTTTTCAATCAGGCCATATCAAAAGATACAATAAGAAAATTGAAGGAAGAAAATGATTTGCATATTCAAAAAGCGGTAAGTTACTTAAAAAGGCAGCTTAGAGATTTTCTCAAGTATTCAAGTGTTTAAATCACAAACATTTTGATAATCTACAGACCATATCAGAGGATGCAATTAAAAAATTGAAAGAAGAATGTGATAAACACATTCAGAAAGAGGTAATATATTTAAGTTTTGTCAGAGAATGTTTAATATATGAGTATATATTATTGTGGCTTCATGTTTACCTTCTCAATAAGCTATCTTGAAAGAAATTTAAGAAAAATAGCTAAAACTAGGCTTGCTTTCTACTTATGTAAATAAATTGCTTGTTTTTTTTATCATTTATTCGCTTCCCTTTCTGCACAGGTTACCTTGGAAGAGACCATCAATAAATTACAAAGTGAACATGAATGGGAGAAGCAAAACCAGGTCATTGAATTTGAATTTACGGTTTAATGACTGTGTGGATAGCTCTCTTCTCTTATTTGAATATTATTATTATTCTTATATATGTGTTTGGCTATTGACTGGCATGATTAACCTGATCCCCTGCAGGCTAGTTTGGAAATGAGAATTGCACAATTACAGAGTGAGAATAGTTCCATACTTGAAAAAGAGGTGAAAGACTTAGTATTGTGTCCTTTTCGGAGCGTTGAGTCTGTGAAGTTATTAAGATTTTTCATATTTAATTTTGTATCGTATTCAGGCTGGATTGGTGGAAAAGGCCACTCAGGTAGCCTTGGAAGAGACTATCAATAAATTAAAATGTGACAATGAATTGCACACACAAAAACAGGTGAATCAATTTGAGTGAACAATTTTGACTAATATTTGGAATATTATTCTTATATGTGTTGCGCTACTGATTGCTGGCCTGGCATGCCTAACTGGATCACCTGCAGGTTGGTTTGGAAATGAGAATTGCACAATTAGAGAGTGAGAAGAGTTCCTTGCTTCAAAAAGAGGTGAATGGCTTGAGAATTATTTTTCACTTCTAAAACTTGGGAGCATCGAATTTTAAGAACTAGTTGTTAAGATAATTCATTTCCTGTATATTTCAGGTTGGATTGGTGGAAGAAACCAAGCAGTTGCTGAGTGAAAAAGAAATTTTGAGCCTTAAAGTGGTACAAATTGCTCCATCAACTTTGTCATTTCCTGCTCTTATTTTTTTAATGGAAGTTAGCTGAAGGTCTAATTCTGACATACCTTTTTCCACAGGAGAGTTTACTGGAAAAAATTACTCTTCTTGAGAGTGATTTGAGTTCCTTTGTTGAGAAAGAGGTAACAGCAAGATTATTCAACCAAATATTATTGCATTGAAATTAGCATTGCTAATGACTTGGGCTTTCTTATGTTAAATTAGTTTTTTAAATTATCTTAGCATCATCAGTAGGTTGCTGATCTTTATATGCTAATGAATGACATCTATTAGCATTAATTCTGTGTCGGGCAATGAAATTAGTTACTGTTAAGGCACTTCATCATGTTAAATGTATAGGGTTATGTTATAATAATATTTTAAAAACTGTTTCACAATTGTTTTCCCTTGGTAGAAACTACTATTGTACTTATAAAGTGATAGTTTTTATATAATAGGGTCAACGATTGGCCAGCAAACTCATCTTACATGTGATATTCAGTGCTCTGGCATCCTTATCGTGCTGTTACTTGTTATAAAGAAACTGATAGAAACCGCAGAGAACAAACAAAAGAAAATGATAATTGTATTTCTTGCTACCTCTTCCTAATATTAAAGATTCAGTAAAGAGGAATTTGGAAGAAAAGTAAGGGGGAAAAAGGCAATAGGAGAAAGTAAAAATGCAGAGCACCATGGAGCAGCTCTATTCTCCCAATTCCCAGTTAAAATTACAGTCTACTCTGCCACACTCTCATATCCCTATAAATATCCCGCTTCCCCTCAAAACAGTTTTGCTCATTTACCGCATCATCACATTCCTCATGCACCTATTGGCCAGCTTAGCAGTTAGGCTGCGTTTGTTTCTGAGAACAGGACAGGACAGGATACTGAGAACAAGACATAAGGGACAGAGACAATTTTGTTTTCTTGTATTCTGTCTGGTGATAAACTAGAACAAATTATGAAAATCCAATTTATTCTTATATTTTTTCATTCAAAAAATTTGAGATGAAAGATATAATAATAAAAAAATATAATTATGAAAAATTAACATGAATAATGAAAGAAAAAATGAAAAATAAGTTGTGTCCCCATGTCCTTCCTGTCAGGATGGACACAAAATACACTAGTTCAGTATCTCTGAACACATTGTCTCTGTCCATGTCTCTTCTGTCAAACACGATTTTGTGTCTTTGTGTCCCTGTCTTAGTGTCCTGTCTTTGTAAACAAACGTAGCTTTAGTTATCAACACACTCATATCCCTGTAAATACCCTTGAATCTGTTTCTTTAAACTTTAATTCCATTAGGAGCTCTGTCCTTAACAGAAATACTTGTTTAGTTAAAATTTTCAGAACAGAAATTATGTTTACCTCTGACCTTTATACGATGTCATCCTAATCCATACAATTGTGCTAAATTTTCTATTTATTGTGATTTGTGAATGACACTTAGCGGAGGAAGTCATGTGTTTTGTTTGCAGAAATCAACTAAAGAAGATATTTCAAACCTGAATGGAAAGATTACCATGTTCCAAGGACAGGTATGTACTGTACCTTCTGCACATATCTGAATATTTCTTGTTGAATAACCTAGTGAACAAGTATTGTACTAGTATTAGTGATTATTGTTTTTAGGAATTCTTATCATTATTTTTTGGGAGTTGTGTAGCTCAATTGAGACATTAGCTTGTAGTATAACTATAGAGTGAGCTGCCCTTGCAAGTGAGCCGATTTGCTAAAGCTCTGTAGCCTCTGTTCCAAAATGAATTTATTGACTTTGAATTTGGATGGGTATGAGAAAATTAAAAACATGCATATGTATATTGATTATATTCAGATTAAAAAAATTTGTGAAGCTAATAGTGATAATAATATTAATATGGTTTAGGGTTTGGTCATGTACATTTTATAAAAGTGTGTTAATTCTGATATGGAAATTAAAAACAAAGTTTGGCAGGTGGCTGAGTTGGAACATTTCAAGAACAATCTTTTGCTAGAAAATCGGCAACTGAGGGAAAATGTCTCAAGTCTTCAAACAACAATTCAGAACCTTGAAAGCAGCTCATCTTTCCGCTCAGCTGATGCATCTGTAAAGGTTTATTTTTTGTCTAGTTTCTTGGATATACTATACAATACTATACAAGTTTTATGGGCCTTAATTACTTTCCAAAAGGAGGAGAGGATCACTGATACTTGTATGCATCAGAAATGATCTTTAATGTTTTAATATTTGATACTTAAAAATTTACTTGAGACTGCTGTCTAATGGTCGATGACGGCCTATATTCAAATGATATAGCGCACAAATGGTTGTGGCTGTGTTTGGTAAGTGTTTCAGTACCAAAAGACATTGAAACTAAGATAAGGCAAAAGTAGTCTTTGTTCTCGTTCCCGGTTCTAGGACAAAAATTAAGCAAATTTTGTTCAAGGACAGATATTTTTCTTTTTTTTTTTTTATATATTTCCTTAAAACAAGTGTGTCTCCCAATGTTTATGCATTTCTGTCCTTAAGGTAGTTACCAACTTACCAAATGGGGCCATATAGACCTATCAACTGTGGGAACTTTGTGGTTCAAGTTGGGGGAGGAGGGAAACTCCTCAATTGCTTGGCTATTTATGTCTGATTATATTTAGCTTAATGGTGGACAGGAAAGTGCTTCTGAAAATGAGGACTTGAAGTCTCAAATTGAAGCAGCTTGTACGTTGGTGGAGAAATTGGTGCTGGAGAATGCGGAACTTGTTGAGAATGTAATGTGCCTTGTTCTTTTTGGATTTTTTAAGAGAGCATTGCCGATGACTTACTAGAAGATTCGGTTTAATAGTAGTATATTAGATTGATCGGATAAGATGTAGATACTAATGCATTCTTTGTCCATTGTTTTTTTCTCAGATTAACATGTTGTATGTTGAGCTGGATCGACGCAATGCAGAAGTTGGACTTTCTGGAGGAGCTGGACCTGATTCAATTAATGTGTTTCCTCATTCTGATGGGGTGGCTTCTGATATAACCGAATCTGCAGAGGTTAAGTCTGTATCAGCTCAGGAGTCAGGTTCATTGCAAGAGGCATCAGTGAGGAATGATCGTGATTATATCGACGGCGAGCAAGCTGTTGGGTTAACTCCGAACTCATCATCGTTATCTGATGACACCGGAGAAATTGTGCAGATCCCATTGGATGACAATGAAGTACGTGAAGTGGAACCGCAGGATGCTGAAATTGTGGAACAGGATAGTGTGCCACTAATGGATGCTCCCCTTATTGGCGCACCGTTTCGACTGATATCATTTGTTGCTAAGTATGTTAGTGGTGAGGATTTGGTTAACCAAAACTCTTCAAACACCACCATTCATTGAATTTCTAACACTGGGTGAAGCAGGCAGTATACTTATTCTTTTTGGTCTTGAATAGGCATTAACATCACATTAGGCAGAAAATACTAATAGGTTTGGCCTAAATTGGGGGCCATTTTAATATGTGTGACAAATTTTTTAAACATTTAGAAATATGTTACAGGGGAAGAGTATATTTATATCTTTATGTTGTGTATTCATGCTTCAGCATGGCATCATGAATAAGACAATAGTACTTGTGATGATGACTGTGCTGTAATTCCTCAACTCTTGTGATGAATTGATGATTATGTTTTTGAATACATTGCAATATTTTATTCCACTTTTATTGTCATTGATGAACCGATTTCCAACAGAAAACAATAGTATCTTCTCCAGGTTTAACTAAGATAGGAAGATAATTTTTTATTTTAATAGATGCTAATTCACTAAATCACAGAACTTCCAGGTTTTATCTTGACAATAGATTTTGATATATTATTTAAATATGGTATAAGACATTACACTAAAGCAATCATGAGAAGATAAAAGAAAATGGTAAGAATGAATCAAAACAAGTAATAATGAAGAAAGAAATGGGGAGATGCTCAAACATACAAGTAATTTTCTAACTTATTGTTTTTTTAGTTCATTTGTTGCTATAAGCATTAGGAAAGTATCTAGGTAATTTATGCAAACTTCCTAAACATGATGCCATGTGACCATTATATATTCAGTAGTATGGAATGAAATCATGAGTTCCCTTGAACTTGTCTGATAATGATGTCTGGTTCTCAGAATAGGATCCTATTATTTCTTCAATAACCCTTACAACTTCCTCCATTGAGGGTCGTGTGTCAGGAACCATTGCAACACATGCCATTGAAAGTTGCAGCATTTGCACCAATTCTTCCTCAATATTTGGATACCTCATTAGCTCAAGATCAAACACTTCAGCAGTCCATTCCTCTCTAACAACAGATTGAACCCACCTCGGAAGATCAACCGGATCATCATGTCCTGAATACTGAATCGGTGTTTTTCCGGTCAACATCTCGAGAAGGAGAACCCCAAAGCTGTACACATCAGATTTTTGTGTGGATTTTTGGGTCTCAATAACCTCGGGGGCTCGATATCCAGGACTCCTAAAGGAGCCTGAGAAACTCGCTAGAGGAGCTAAGCCGAAATCCGATATGCAGCCTTGTAGATCACCTAAGAGTAGCACATTACATGATTTTATATTGCCATGGACAAATTTCCTTCCACTTGCAGAATGAATATGAGCAACACCCTTAGCAGCTCCAAGCATTATCTTCAATCTGGTGTCCCAATCTAGTGGGGTTCTTCCAGTTTCCCTTGTTCCTATCATAGTTTTTAACAAGGTTTAGATGAAAAAGGCATAACCAGAAAAATAGAAATGTATGTTAAAAATAGTAAGAATTAAAAAGATATAGTAAGAATCCTTGACAACAGTCATGGTAGTTGTTTGGTTGAATGAAGTGCTATGAAAAACAAAATCATCCAAATATTAATAATCATGACATATCATTCTGGCAACTAAAATTCTGTCTGGCTCAAGTTCTTAAAAAAAATAATTCTAGTGAGTTACATATCCATTATTACCAATAAAACCTGAATTTTTTATAGTTGTCTTTTAATTTAGCCATTAAAATTTAAATCTATTTAATGCTAATATCTTGTAACGATAAAATTAGTCATAAAAAATAATAAATGATAGAATAACTCATTTTTTGTGTACTCACCTGAGACTCATCACTTTATTGACAAAGATAAGTGACTCACTCTATACATTATCTTACCATATGTTGAATTTCATGTAGTTACACAAAAAATGAATCATGCAAAACATTTAAGAAAAAGAAAAAGCTATGTAAACCATAATGTAACCTTATTAAGAATATGAAATCAAAAGGAAAGCTATGATATTGTATTTTCAAGTGATTACACAAAAAAATGAGTCATGCAAACATTTAAGAAAAGAAAAAGTTGTGTAAAATTTTCATCATTGAACCTTATGAATATGAAATCAAAAGAAAAGTTCATAATAACATTAAATTACCATGCAATAACTTGGAAAAGCTTCCAAATGGTAGGTAATCATAAACCACTAGCTTCTCATCCTTGGAATAATAGTAAGCACTAAATGGAACAACATTTGGATGCTGATCAAGCTTTTGCACAGTTTCCATTTGCTGTTCAAATTCTCTCTTCCCAATTGCAACTTCCTTCAGCCTCTTAACAACAACTACTGTCCCTTCTTCCAAGATTGCCTTATAAGTTGTTCCACAACTTCCCTTACCAAGAACTTCAGCTGAAGCTCTTAACAAATCCTCAAGATCAAAGTTATAAGAACACCCTCCGAAAAATACCAACTTGTTCTTCTCAGGTTCTTGCACACCACTCCCAAAATCCTCCCTAAGATTCTCACCAAGTTTACTTTCTTTTGGTGCCTCGTTTTGTTCACCAACTCTCTTCTTAAGAAAATACAACACCAACATCAAAACTAGTAGAAAAAGTAGTCCGAAACCTCCCAAGGCGGCAGCGACCACCACCCCAAGAATTGGCCTCTTCTTGGAAACATCACTTGAATTTTGAGATACTATTAGTGGAGACAACATTGGACTACTAAGAGGACTTGATGAGGAACATTGTTTTGTCAAAGGTGGTCCACATAGCATCAAATTCCCATCAAATGATGAAGATTGAAACCTATGAAATGCTAAAGGAATTGAACCATTAAGGTTGTTAAAGCTCAAATCCAAATCCTTAAGGCTAGGAAGGGTTACATTAGGAATAGGCCCTATAAGTGAATTGTTCTTGAGGAACAAACCAGTTAGATTAGTCAAATTTTGGATTGAGTCTGAAATTTGTCCTGTGAAAGAGTTATGTGACAAATCAAGAAGCACAAGCTTAGGTGGAAGAAAATTTGGAAATTCACCTGAGAAATTGTTATGTTGAAGATATAGAAACCTTAGGGCATGAAGGGCAAGAATGTCATTTGGGATTTTGCCACTCAATGTGTTAGACCTTAGACTAAGACTTGTGAGACCATTGAGCTTGCCAATTGTGTTTGGTGGCAGAGAACCTCTCAAACCAACACCTGGTAGCCTCAGTGAAATTACATTTGTGCCCTTGGGATTGCAGGTAACTCCATTCCATGAATTGCACACTGAAGTGTTCATGTTCCAATTCACCTTTTTGCCATGGTGAAATGCTGATGCAAAATCAAGGAGTGCTTGCTTTTCTGAATGTAGATCAGATATTGTAGTTTGAGGGAAGAGAAGAAGAACAAGAACAAGAATCTGAATCAGAAGCAGAAAATCTTGTTCTATGAAAATGTTTGAATGTTGTAGCATCATCAAGTTCAGTGACTCCACCACTTGCTTAATTTCCCTAACAATGTGAGATTCAAAAACATTAGCACATTGATCAAATTCAAACTCATATGAAGTAAAATGTAACCATGAATTCAAAGCTATAACAACACATTGAACACATCACATATATTTGTTCTGCAATTTATATACAATATATATTGATACAAAGAAAATGAACTTACTTAAAATGAAGTTGGAAAGAAGAATAATATATTTGAAGACAATTAGAATGCAGTAACAAGAAACAGTGCTGAGAAATGAAAACCTTTTTAAAAAATAATAACAATTTAAAAGGAAAATCAAGTTTGGAAGTTGGAAGTTGGAAGTTGGAAGTGGCAGCAGAAGAGGAAGAGTCACAGAATGGACTTTGAGGGAATGTTAAGTGATATGGAAATTAAATAAATAATGTCATTTGGACTTTGGAGAAAGCAATGCCTTTTATTATTATTATTATTATTATTATTATTATTATTATTATTTCTAACTTTTTTTTACTGATTTTTTGTGCACATAGTATTTTTTATTATTTATTATTTTGTTAAGGCATTGTTTGGTTAGGTTGTCCATTGGTGGTGGTGAGAGCAAATCTTTAACGGCATTATTATTTACTTTATGAACACGCCAAAAATGCCTCACACATACACAACGTAGATACTTAGATACATAGGAAGAAAAGGTTATTAATAAAAAGGGTACTACAATAGTATAGTACTATTTATTTTCTAATTTATTATCTTATGCTATAGTTTTTTATATGAATAGTGTTTAACTTTTGGTTTTCTTGTTTATGATTTGGGAGGCACACATTCAACGTTTATAAACTCAGCTTCAAGTTCAAGCCTTCTTCATATTTATTCGGCCACCCTAGCTAGCTATTTGTTAAGTGCATAGCTTTTTTTTTTTTTTTTTTGGGGGGGGGGGGTAACTTAAGCGCATAGTTATTAATGTTACCAATGATGTTATGACGAATTAAAAGATTTTATTGCATAAATATGATTCATTGATTAATATATTAACTAGATTAAGAAAGGCTAAACTACAAAAATATATTTAAATTTTTTTTATAAAAACATTCTTAAATTTTGCTATCAAAAAATAATATTTTAAATTATTTAAAACATGACAAAAATATACATTCTTAAATTAAAATGTTTTACGTTAACAAAAAATAGTATGTAGTAAATAAAGTTTTTTAGGTGACAAATGAGAGTTAGACGTTAACAAGTGAGTCACAACATATTTTTTTATTGTCGAAATATATCTTTGATCACAGTTGAGTATTTTTTTAACGTTTTTTAAATTATTTAAATTATTTAAAGGTATTTTTATCAATAATTTTTAAAGATATTTTTGTCAATACTAAAATAATTTGAGTGCATCTTTTGTGATTTACCTATTAAAATAAAGCTTCAATTATTAGTAGTTAGAAAAATTCTTTGTTACAATGATACACATTATCGTTGATAATAGCTCATAATTAATTAGTTTTATAGTAATTAATAACTACTAGTAATTAAATTATACTAAATGTAGTTTAGTATACCGAAAAATATCACTAATGCTAAAAATAATTTAAAATATCTATAATTTAAAATTATTTTATGTTCGGTAAGTCGTACCCCGGACGGTTCGAGATAATCCTTGTGTGAATAGGTGGGACGTGGCCTGGAATGGGTCGCGGGGGTGAGACGAGAAACCGAGGTTTCGAGCTTTTGAAAAGAGAGGGGAGGTGTCACCTGCAATGACACTCCGACGCTCAAGTCAATTGAGTGTGCATGCGAGAAAAGGGGGTAAGGTAGAGTGTGACGTACCTTGGGGGAAGGGCAGATCCTTCCCCATTTATACCGTGTCAGAGGTGGACCCTTCAAGGACATGCCCACTTTTCTCGAAACTTGCTCACAGCTGTAGCGGAGAGTTGTCGAGGACGCGTGTCCGGGTCGCGTAACGAGCGGTACGTGCCCGACCGTTCGGGTCGGGTCGTCATGGATTCGGGTCGACCCGCAAGTGGTTTGGGCCGGGCCGTAACATTTTATTTATCTTAATATTTATAATTTTGTATATGTAATATTTATGATTATACTTATTACATCTAAAATTATCTAATTATTTAAATAATAATTTTTTTTGGTGGTATAGAAAATGCAAAATAAAATAATTAAATTAATTTTTTGTCTTCTAAATATTTTTAAAAATGAAAATAAAATGTATGTACCAATATATATAGGTGAATGCTATGGTGCCTAAAAGATGTTGCTTATTTACTAAAAAGAGTTAAAAGTTATTATTTAATTTAAAAGATATAAGAATAAATAATTTTTAAAAAATAAAAACTTACTACAAAAAGTAAATTAGGCAAAGTTTAGATAAAAACTCATAGGCACCATAGAATTGGTCATATATTAATAGGCACTAGTGAAAAAGAATTTGATGTGTAAATTTTTGTTTTTAAAATTTTTTATTATATCTATAAAAAAATAGCTTTTGTTTTTAGTAAAATTTGAATCCAAAATATTTTATTATAAACTAAAATATTTATTTTTTTGATTAATTTTATCTTTATCAATATTAACATTATTATATGTATTAAATAGATTAATTAAATGTTGTATCTATTATAATACACTAATAACATTGCTAATAATGAGCCTAGATAGTTTAAATTGTGGATCTCGATGAAGGTAAGGTCAGGCATGGGATTTCAACCCGTTTTCTCATCTTCCTATGAATTGACCACTGCCTCAGTTAAAGACAATACAAATTTTGATTTGCTACATAAAGTTTTTGAGCTTGGTTCTTGTTTCGGATCACGTACACAGAAGTTCTCGAAGAAATATAATAAAATAATCAATTTCATTAAGTCAATTTATTTCTGATGAAAAAAAAAAAAGAACAATAAAAGGCTTTTCATAATAGTAATAGTAAAATATTATTAAGTTTTAGTTAGCAGTAAAAATACATTAAAATTACTGATAAAAAAATATTTGCAAATAAACTTAAGTTTTTAATATATTTATCAAAATAAAAAACTTTAAAAATATTATCAATAATTTTTAACATGTGTTTTACAATAGATATTAATTAAACCCTAATAATAATATACATGGTCACTACACATGTATTCATTTTAACAAACTCCTCCCTCTTTTCTCTCTTTTTCATCTTTTTTATTTTTCGAAAAAAGTTACATGTATTTATACTGTGTACATTGTTTCATCAAAGAAAAGTGAAGGAAAATTAGAAATTAATTGATATTAATATTTTTCACTTTAAATAGAATAATAGATCTAATCACCCAAAAAAAATAGAATAATAGATCCAACACAAAATGCTTGTCAATCTTGGAGATTTTCTTTTCTTTTTTCCTCCCCTCTCTGGGTGATTTCCTTCCACTGTCCGCTAGAGCTTTAATGGAATTTTATACCATGAGTATTATAAAACGCACTTGCCTTAAAATTACAAAATAGGTGTTTATAGCATACAAAATTAATGAATCCAACTTTGCAAAGGATAGGAACCACTGTTACTGGTATCATTTTCAGAATATGTAGGTTCCTTTTTCTCATGGGAGGGAAAATTTGCTTTCTTGGAACTGAATCCTGCTTCCGAAAACACCACTAACTAGTAACGAGATTGTTGCGTTGGACCCGTGCCATCAAATCCTCGATGTGTTGTTTCTCTTTGATCATGTTCTTGGACTCGAGTTCTCCCAGCAGGAGCTTCCGCGTGACTTCCTTTGGGGTTAATCCCTGCAACACCATCTCCTCAAAGAATGAGCAAGCGCTCTCAAGCTTTCCGCTTCTACACATACCATGCACCAAAAGCGTGTAAGTTCCCACTTCAGGGCTTAAATCATTTCTCAACATGTGATCCAACAGAAACCTGAGCACCTTCATCCTCTTCTTCCTGCAGCACATCTTCAACAATGGATGATATGTCTCAAGGTCAGGCTTATATGTGCTATCTTCCATCTCCTTGAGCAACCTCAGGGCAGTCTCTTCCCTCTGGTGAGTACAAGCAATACTAATCATAGTATTGTAAGTCATCACATCCCTCACAACACCTTGCTTTGGCATATCCTCAAACACATCACGAGCATCTTTAATCCTACCAGCTTTGCCAAGAATGAATATCAAGGAGCTATAAAATGCAGTGTCAGGCACACCCCCATCAACCTTCATCTTCTCATACAACTCCAAAGCTTCTTTGAGCTGCCCTGCCTTCCCAAGAGCAAGCATCACAATTGTGTAAGTCACAGCATTAGGCGTGCAACCATTTTTCCTCATCTCCTCCATAACTCGGTCCACTTTGCGGAAATCCTTCTCGCGGCAATATGATTCGACGAAAGTAGTGTATGAGAATGCATCAGGGTGAAACCCATGTTCCTTCATGTCCTCCATTGCTTTCTTGGCCCATTCAAATTTCCTAACTTTGCACCACCCATGTATCAAAACATTGAAAGAATGGGAATTCAAGGGAACCGAACCCTTGAACTCCAAAAGAGCATCATGGGCATGCTCAACACTATTCCCTTTCACCAATGCGTCCATGAGAGCATTCAACATTGCTGTGTCCTGTTTGACCCCAAACTTCCCCATTCTGCGAAACACTTCAATGGCATATTCATGCTTGCCAGCCTTTGCAAGCCTCCTCATAACCTTAACCAATGTGTCCGAGGTAACATACCCTTGTTGAAGATGAGCCATTTCCTCCACTAACTCCCACATGAGATCGAAATTCTTCGACTTTGCCAGGATATCGACCATGAAATTGTATAGTTGAGGAGAATGCTCATAACCTGTTTGAACTTTAGCCCATGAGAAAAAACCAAAAGCCGAGACCCAATCATTACTGAATCTCTTCAGAATCTGTTCAACCAAACCTTTTGAAACCTTAAAACCACTCAGTTGAGCAAGTGCTTGAGCAACTTTCTCAGGAGATGGGTGCTTTTCCTTTAGAAGGGTGGTGATTGCTTCGACCTCTTCAAGGTTGTTTGGCTGGGAAGTTGGGGTGATGACAAATTTGGGAGTGGGATGAAGGAGGTGGCCGTCGACCCAAGGAGCAAGTGAAGGGATAACAAAGTCTTCGTCGTAGTCGCCATTGGGAGAGGTTGGGTTGTCAGAGAATTTGACCCAATCAGGGAGTTCATACGACTCGGGGGTTGGCTGTGTGGTTGAATCAGCCACGGTGCAGAAAGCGCCACTGTTGGAGAAGCGGTAGAAGCCACTGAAAGCGGTGGTTCGTGTAGAAAGATTCTTGCGGACAAAGTGGTTCAGGAATCGTAGTTTGGAGAGCATTTTGGCTTTGCTAAGTCACAGACATACTTGTCAGAACTGAATCGATGATTGAACCAGTCAGACTACTAGGTCACTTCACAGCTTAAACTGGTTGACCCGATCCTACTTAAATAAAAATATAAAATAGTCAATTAACAAGTATTTAGACCTACATTAACAGAAAATACATATCTTCACTAAGACAGTAACAACAATCAATTATCAATTCCTAAAAATAACTAACAGGAAAATTTCAATTAGCATTAAACCTACATTAAAACAATTAAAAAAGAATAACAATCAAATATTAAACCTACATTAAAAGGGCATCAATCAAGTATTAAACTTACATTAAAACAGCAATAATCACAATAATCAAGTATTAAAACAGCAACAATCAAGTATTCTATA